>NC_041389.1:597497951-597568927 GCF_002162155.2 Triticum dicoccoides | reverse complement strand
CTAGTACAACAGAGAAAGAGAGCATTTCTTTTCAATATTTAAAAGTGAAATTTTATGTGTACAGACAACACGACCAGTCGGTTGAGGACGAGATGCCGTTGGGGCGGATATGCGCAGTAAACAAGAGTACAGCGCCGTCATTCTCATCCGCCGTTCCTCTCCGACCCATTGCCGTCACGATTTAATACATGATATATGATGCGCTCACAGAAATTTATCACCCCACCTTCTAATCACAGCATCACTTCAGGCCTTCGATATTCCTTTCCACTCATTCTCTCATCAAAGGTGCCATCAGTACTACTCCTAGTAACTGAAATATAAATGACTGTAGACGAAAGTGGCCAATAGTAACGTGCAGCAGCCACACTATGGTGACGAAAGCAAAGTTGTTGCCCCAAGTCTTCTTTCTGTGTTGCTGTTAATGAACTCAATAATTTTGGATTTTGATAACCAGCGAACGTCCGCTGGAAGGACATGGCAAATTATGTTGTCGCGATGACGGCAAATTTCTTTGCATGACAAATCGATCCGATTTGCCATATTTGTTAAAGGATTTGGCCATAAAAACAATTTCATTTGTCATGCTTTCTAGCGAACGTCGGTACAATAAGGTTTCCAAAAACTTTTTATTAAACTAACTTGATCATATGGTTTGCAGGACACTGGTGGGTTTCGGCAAGTTTGCTTTCTTGAGCGGGACTTGACAATGATCGATACTGAATAGCAGTATAGTGTCTTAAATTTCCATCCCTATTCATATGATGGAACTCTCTTAAATTTCTGAGACTGACTAATAGGGATATACAGCGGCGCTATGGATTTGCTTCCGGTGCAATTGGACTTCATCCAATCCTGTAGCAACTAGCCAGTGCTACACTGCTACTACTATTCGAGATTATCCTTTGACCGACATAGAAGCCTGGCTTACGATCGATACACTATTGGCAGTATCTCCTTATGGTTATGGAGTAGTAGATATCATCTCTGACTGTCTTGTCGTATAGTCTCTGGATAGGGCGCATGCGCTAGGGTTTTTGTTCGTATTTTCTTGTTATGTTTTGTACAGTGCATAACGAGACCGTGAGAGGTGCTTCCTTTTGCTTTCTAGTGGTTGTGTACGAGGCGCTGTGGCTGATCGATCGATCCATCGGTCGATGGCAATCACTGCCGTCTCTTTCGTTCACCCTTGCACGTAAGCTTTTGTGATCTCTCATAAAAGGGAGGCCCAGTTGCGGTCTGGATTTGTGGGGAGGAAGAGAGAAAAGGGTCACTGGTAGCAAGATATGAGATTTTCTCTCATTGTCGTATCTCATCCTTTTCCCTGAACGACCTTAATTTGATGTTTGCTCTAGTGAAAAAGGATAATATACGTTGCTTTAATAATATCCATAATGGTGCTTCATCGCTAGAAAAAACATTTCTGATGCCTGGTGCGCTGCTGAACAGATTATGTATTTTAGGGCATCTCCAATGGCGACCTGCAAATTTCCTCCCGTATCTGTCCGCGGGTATGGTGACCAGTCCGTGGATACGGATGCGGGAGGCTGCCATGCAACACTGTCCGCATACATTTCAAATATTTTTTCAACAAACTAGATGAAATTTATTTAAACACAACAGATTTCATATAAATGGATGAAATTCATTACGTTTTGAACACATTTTAGCTAAAATAGCAAAAACTAGGTGCACATCTGGCCGCCCGTAGCTCCATTTCCACGGCACAGATACACTGCACTAGTCTACTTCCGGCCGTGGCGGATCTCCCTTTGTCTTCCCCATATCTGACAGTCCGGTCGTCGGACTGCCGTGAGCCCCGGAGGTATATGCTTCAACGCAAAGGGCAGCTCGCTTCCCCATGTTCGACAACCCCGGTCATCGGAGTGGAACCGTCATGATGTGCTTCAGTCGGAGGTGAAGTGGAAGACAATGGCATGCGACCATGCAAGACAACGGTTGTGTACATCGGCGTAGCCTCGGCGACGGCCTTCATGGGACCCAAGCGGCGGTAGCCTCCCGTGTTCGACTTCTCCTCAATAACCTCGGCGGGCGCGGACGTGCTGGACGCCGCATCGCTGACCTCTGCCGGCAGGGCATGGTCGTAGACACGTTGACGGCGGATGGCGTGGTCGCAGGCACGGGAGAGGCGATGCAACACGACGTCATCCACGTCAGCCACGATGCATGTGCCGCCATGGTCCACCGCTTGCTAGCCTGGAGTAACACGCTGAAAGAACAAGTGCTCCCTGGGCGATTTTGATAATTAATGTCAACATATCTCTTGTTGGAGTAATTGTCGGTGTAAAAACCGGCGGATCTCGGGTAGGGGGTCCCGAACTGTGCGTCTAAGGCTAATGGTAACATGAGACGGGGGACACGATGTTTACCCAGGTTTGGGCCCTCTCTATGGAGGTAATACCCTACTTCCTGCTTGATTGATCTTGATGATATGAGTATTACAAGAGTTGATCTACCACGAGATCGTAGAGGCTAACCCTAGAAGCTAGCCTATGATTATGATTATTCTTGTCCTACGGACTAAACCCTCCGGTTTATATAGACATCGGAGTGGGCTAGGGTTACACAGAGTCGGTTATAGAGAAGGGAATCTACATATCCGAATAGCCAAGCTTGCCTTCCACGCAAAGGAGAGTCCCACCCGGACACGAGACGAAGTCTTTAATCTTGTATCTTCATAGTCCAACAGTCCGGCTGTCCGAGGATCCCCTAATCCAGGACTCCCTCAGTAGCCCCTGAGCCAGGCTTCAATGACGATGAGTCCGACGCGCAAATTGTCTTCGGCATTGCAAGGCGGGTTCCTTCTCCGAATACTCCCAAGTAGATCTTGAACACAAGAACCGTGTCCGGCTCTGCAAGACAAATTCCACATACCACCGTAGAGAGTATAATATTCCACGAGTCTAATCTGCTGACAGCTTTTCCATAGCATGACACCACGCCGCGGCCCGGTCATTATTCAAACCGTTCTCTCAACCTACTACTACACATCTTGCGAGGCGGTTTTTATTGGCACGTCTTGTCGAAGCAGAGATCGTGTCCCCTTATTACGAGATTCTCATCAATACGGGCGTGGGTAACCTAACAGTCCCTTTAGTATGACTCCTTGAATTAGGCAAGTTCCAAACGGTCGCACGGAGGACGCTTGATATTCATCCCCTTTATAAAGAGGCCAAGACCTATCTCTTTCTTTCCACGCTTGATCCTTCCCTTCCCCTACCTCGAGTTCCAACACCCAAGGCTCAGCCCAAGCGATTCGGACCTCCAACCATGTCCGGATCTAGCCTTCAAGGCCGGTGGATGGCCTCTTCTGTCACAGAGGAGGACATCATAAAGCTTAGGGAGGCTAAGTACTTGGCCGCCGAGATCCTTCACATGCTTCCTGCTCAAGGGTAGGTTATCCCTACTCCCAAACCCAACGAGAGCGTTGTATTCATCTCCCACTTCCTCCGAGGGCTAGGATTCGGTCTTAATCCCTTTGTTAGAGGGCTTATGTTCTATTACGGGCTAGATTTTCATAACCTAGCTCCAGATTCTTTCCGTCACATCTCAACGTTCATCATTGTGTGTGAGGCCTTCCTCCGTATTCCCCCACACTTCGGCTTATGGCTCAAGACCTTCAATGTGAAGCCTAAGACGATTGATGAGTGACACACGGAGTGCAGAGGCGCTATAATAAGCAAAGGGGCTGATGTTTTATGGCCAAAGGGTTCCTTCCCAGAAGTTTTTGACCTATGGCAACGGGAGTGGTTTTATATCACAGCACCCCGAGGTAGAAAGTGGGAGGCCGCCCCAGCCTTCTGCTCCGCTCCTCCGCTGCAACTTGCGTCATGCGTCAACAAGGGGCTGGACTGGGGATCGGCTGATGACGTGCGGACATTGCAAAGCCGCATTCAGGATCTCATCAAGAAGGACATCGGTCTTGTCAAAGTAATCCAAGTAATGCTAGTTCGTCGGGTCCTGCCATGCCAACGTCGACCTCTCCGTATGTGGGAGTTCAACCCGGAAGGACCGCAAACTGTTCAGCACTTCTTCGACATGACGCTCGAAGGGATGTATCAATCATTCTTCGGATCACGAATAAAGTGTCCGGACACAACGGAGGATGCATGCCTCGATTGCAACCATCCAGATACCCAGGTAAGTAATTCCATAACCGAACATACTGTTGTTATATTTGACACAATGTTATTATGAAAAACCATCCTCGGCCAGGGATGGATAAGACAGGCAGAGAGGATCAGGTGTTTGGCCCCTCTTCCCGAAGATTCGGCGGATCCTGTATTGACCAGGATGTTGGCCCGTGCACCTTATCAGGTGCCATCAGGGAAGGACCAGGAGAGGAGTGGGGAAGCCAAAAGCGGACTTCATACTGGAGATAAGTTACACACTGTAACTGGGGAAATTGGTACTCCTGTGTCAGAGGGTGAATGGGGAGGAGAATCTAGTATCCCCTCCCCCCATAGGAAGAAAAGGGCCGCCCCCAAAGACTTGGAAGCAGAGGCCTCCAAACGAGGGAATAAATCTTTATCAGGGGCCCTGCCCCAGAGGGCAACATTGCTACACAACACCCACAAGGGGGCCAACTGAAAGATCGAGGATGTCGCCTAGAGGGGGGGGATAGGCATTTTAAAATAATTATGGTTAAGGCTTGAACAAATGCGGAATAAACCTAGCAGTTAATTTTTCAAGCACAAAACCTAAAACAACTAGGCTCACCTATGTGCACCAACAACTTATGCTAAGCAAGATAAGCAACTATGTGATAGCAAGATATATGACAAAGAACAATATGGCTATCACAAAGTAAAGTGCATAATTAAAGGGCTCGGGAAAGAGATAACCGAGGCACGCGGAGACGACGATGTATCCCGAAGTTCACACCCTTGCGGATGCTAATCTCTGTTTGGAGCGGTGTGGAGGCACAATGCTCCCCAAGAAGCCACTAGGGCCACCGTAATCTCCTCACGCCCTCGCACAATGCAAGATGCCGTGATTCCACTAAGGGACCCTTGAGGGCGGTCACCGAACCCGTACACTTTGGCAACCCTTGGGGGCAGTCACCGGTAACTGTCAAATTGCTCGGGGCGATCTCCACAACCTAATTGGAGACCCCGACACTAGCCCGGAGCTTTACACCATAATGATTGAGCTCCGAACAACACCAACCGTCTAGGGCGTCAAGGCACCCAAGAGGAACAAGCTCTAGGGTTTCCAAACACCCAAGAGTAACAAGCTCAAGGGTACCAAGCACCCAAGAGTAATAAGCTTCTCAACTTGTAACTTCCACGTATCACGTGGAGAACTCAAACCGATGCACCAAATGCAATGGCAAGGGCACACGGAGTGCCCAAGTCCTTCTCTCTCTCAAATCCCACCGAAGCAACTAATGCTAGGGAGGAATATGAGAGGAAGAACAAGAAGGAGAATACCAAGAACTCCAAGATCTAGATCCAAGGGGTTCCCCTCACACAGAGGAGAAAGTGATTGATGGAAATGTGGATCTAGATCTCCTCTCTCTTTTCCCTCAAAAACTAGCAAGAATCCATGGAGGGATTGAGAGTTAGCAAGCTCGAAGAAGGCCAACAATGGGGGAAGAACACGAGCTCAAGGGATGAGGTTCAATGGGGAAGAAGACCCCCTTTTATAGGTGGGGAAAATCCAACCGTTATGCTCACAGCCCGCACAGAGCGGTACTACCGCTCCAAGGAGCGGTACTACCGCTAGGGCGGTAGTACCCCTTTGAAAAATAACAGCGAGGAGGCAAAAGGCCAGTAGAACCGCCGGAGCGGTACTACCGCTCGTCCTCACGGTACTACCGCTAGGGATCGCGGTAGTACCGCAAAGGGTAGCGGTACTACTGCTTGCGAGCGGTACTAAAAAAAATACATCCGGGCCTACCACAGCAGGACTTGGGACGAGTTTTTGGTCCGGAGCGGTACTACCGTTGTAGGAGCCGCGGTAGTACCGCTCTGGAGCAGTAGTAAAAAGTTACATCCGCTCCAATTCACGGTAGTACCGCTGCAGCCTTTTTAGAACACCAAAACTGCCACAACTTTTGCAAACGGACTCCAAATTCGATGAAACCAAGTTTGTTGGAAAGCTAGCGACAAGGGCTAACACAATATTGAAAGAAATATCAATAAGAAGCAAATTAGAAAAGGCCCATAAGAAAATGGTCAGAACCCTTCCTCGGATAAGACCGGTAAAACCTCCAACACCGAAAACATCATAGAAGACGCATGCGAACTCCGTTTTTGATGAACTCAAGCTTGTCATGAAGATGACCATAAGCTCTAAGACTCACAAAGAGAACCAAACAAGAACCAAGAAACATGATGCAAGGATGCAATGGTTTGAGCTCTCTACTAACGATACGGTCAAGCTACCAACTTGAGAGCCCCCCTTGATAGTATGACAAACAATCCTATAACCCGGTCTCCCAACTACCACCACGAGACTGGTAAAATAGAAAACCTATAAAGGGAAACCTTTGCCTTGCACATGGTCCACTTGAGCTAGATGATGACGATCTTGACTCCCTCAAGTTGGACCACCTTTCTTGATTGCGTTGGCTCGATGAAGACTAGATGATTGCTCCCCCATAGTCCACTATGGGTGAGCCTCTCTTTGGCACATCTTCACAAGACCATTGACACCACAAAGGATGGCAAGATTCAAGCACTTGATCTCTTCGTGATGCTCCACTTGAACTTGCACACGACAATCATGATGACGATCACCACTTGATGTCATCCATTCCATGGGTTGTATGATATCTCCCTCTTGTCGCAAGCCCATGGACACGTATCTAACCCCACATAGAACTCTCACATATACCATGGGTTAGTACACAAAGTGCAATGGACAATGCTTACCATACCATGGGATCACTTGATCCCTCTCGGTACATCTTCTACGCTTTGTGAGTTGATCAACTTGATTCACTCTTGACTTAGTGTTGATCAACCTTGAATCTTTCCAACTCTCGTGATTTGGATGATGTCTTGAAGGTAAACATGAATGATCACACAATCTTCTTCTTCAAGACATGCTTGCAATAAGCTCAACACTCACATGACCAATCTTTGGATAATTCCTTAATAGCACCTTGGTCAACTCATAAACTACTTGAAATCAACACATGGACTTCAAGAAAAGCCTATGGACAAAAACCTTCAAATGTAACTCAAGGCAACCATTAGTCCATAGAGATTGTCATCAATTACCAAAACCAAACATGGGGGCACCGCATGTTCTTTCAATCTCCTCCATTTTGGTAATTGATGACAATCACTTTCAAGAGAGTTTATACAAGGAGTTATGCATCACCATGCAATGCAACAACCAATGATGCATGAGAATGGGGTGCAAATCCTTAGGAACCAAAACCAAAGCAAGGAGAAAACTCTGAATACTTCTCCACAAGACTCTCTGAAACTCCTCCCCCATGGGCATCGATTGCTAAAATGGTTGAAAAGCTTAGAAGGCCAATATAAAGAGTGTTCCCCCATAAATTGTGTATCTCTCAAAAAGAGAGTTTAATGCAATACACATATCCAATGGTAAATACTTGGAGGAAGACAAACTATATTGAGGCCCAAAGATTGCAAAAGAATGATATGCCATAAAGACATAACAAAGAGAGAAACAAGCAATCAAGCAATCAAAAGATACCAATTGAAGCAAGCAATCAAATGATATCAATTGAACCAACTAGACCAAAGATCCTATGAGCCACATGAATGAATGATATTATGATATGAGCAAAGGAGTGTTCTAAATAAGCTAGAGAAGCTCCCCATGATTTGTGCACACATAAGAATATTTGTATTTGGATACAAAGTGCACAAAAATAGGATCATAGCTCCCCCAAAATCAATAGAAGCTTACAACAAGTGCAAGTGAGAATGTAGGAAACAAAACCTAGCACTTGCAACAAACAAATGGTTGAGAAACATATAAAAGAGGCAACTTAAGAGTAGGCTCAACCAAAATGAGGTGTGTGAGTCATGGCAAAGCACTTGAGAAGACTAATGTACGGATGAACATTAAGCATCAACCTAGTCTTGGATAGTGGAGATACAAGGTGCATGACATGTCGTCCCCACACACACCAAGCAAAAGGGTTCACAAGCACACTAAAAATGCAAAATGAAGAAGCAACACTTGTGACAACCCATGGTGAAGATAGAAGATGAAAGCCTCATCAAGACGAGGGATACCAATTAAGATGGCAAAATCCTCGTAGAGATAAGCATGAGGAAAATAATCTTCACCACACAAGAGTGCATCAAGATGCAATGAGATAAGACACGCACTCAAGGCAAAAGCTTTCACGGAGCCACCAAAGGAAAAAAACAAAAGAAAGACAAGGTGGACGTGAAAGAAAGGATATCATCTAGATATGCAACTTCTTTCAAGTGTATAAGATTCTAGGTAGACGAAATCATGATGATATATATCTACAAAGAAGGATGTACACCCGGAATAGTTACAACATGAACGAACAAGATATCCAAAAGGAAGTCATAGATATAGCAATAAGATATTTGCTTTGAAGCATAGCACATGGCCAGATATGGTGTTATTGTATATAGATGAATTCCTACCACACAACTATCAAAGACATCACAACTAGCAACATGAGATCATCGTTGAGATGCTTTGAGAAAGGAAACAAGTATCACAAGATGGAATGACTATCATGCCAAGATGCAACCTACACAAGGTTGAATGCAAGAAAAGAATGCATGAATAGATAATTGTTACCGAGAAATTATCGGAAGGATGTAGAAGAAACCAATTGAAGGTAGTAGATAGTAGTTCATTGAGCATCCTAGCTTGACTCCAATAAGCACATGATGACACCACCTTCCTTGTGAGTCAGCCGAGCATCCACTGCATCTCCAATTGTTCCTAGAACAACAACACAAACAAAATGGTAACCAAACTCATTGGGACCAAAGAGTTAGAGAACCAACAACACATAGGACGAACTCCACATAGATATGTGCATATAGATATGAAAATGAATCTGATGCACATCTCATACAATTTGAGACTTGGTGGAGTTTCCCCTATATATCGGGTCAAAGAAAGAAAACATGCCAAAGGAAATACATGAAGTTAAAATGCATGCTCAAGACTTTCAAGAACCGATACCAAAATACAAGGAAAAACCAAGTGAAAAGGATAACAAATGGAGAAATCATCACTTGGAAGATGTCATTAAAAGATACATCAAGGAATGAGATATCCATTGGAACACACAAAAAAGGTGTCAAACTCCCAAAGGAGAGGATGGTTCCAAACAAACCAAGCTCTCTACAAAGTTTCATGATGGCACAAAGTACCAAAATAAATGACTTGCCATCCACCAACACACACTTAAAATGGATCACAAGTTTAGTGTTTTATAGAAAATAGGATAGCTCCCCCACTAGTTGTGCATTATAAAGAATTTGCATTTGAATACAAAATGCACAAGGTAGGATCACCATGTTCACTATATCAAGGAAAACACTAGACAAGACCAAGAAAACAACAAGATCCTCAAGTGGCACGGAAGGCAATGGGAGTTGACACAAACTTGGCAAGAGATAAGGCAAATAAAAAGCAAATGACAACGTGAAGATGATCAATAATTTCTACCACACATAAGTGAGTACCAATTGTCAAAAGACAAGAAGTATTTGGAAATAGTTCCCGGTGGTAGATAGCAAGGATATCCGACATCATCTTCACAACAAAAACAAGCAAATTGCAACTTGTAGAGCTAACATGCCACCTTGGAACAATATAATTTACAAAAACAATTCTAAGTGACAATATCTCGAATGAACACATTTTCTAGGCTTGTAATATACACATAGCATATTACTCCCCCATAATGTGATACCAATGAAAAACTTAACAAGATGAAAAAGAGAACCAACAAGAGATAATTAATGGACCAAATAGAATTTGAAATTTTCATGAGAAGACATACCACATAGAGACTAGATAATCTTGTAATATCAATACTAGATGGTATTCCTCATTTACACACATTTTTAGGATTGTGAAGTGCACAAAGCACATCACTCCCCCAAAATGGGATGTTCCATTAATCTCTCACAAGATCCAACTAAGATATAAACAAGATGAACAAAGGCTCAACACACTACACACACATACATGATGTGCGAACCAACATGCACATACTTGATTTCTCAAGATAAGAAAATTGGAAGCATAACATATACACGCACATGCAAGGTACAAAACCACAACACGCTAAGGGGCAAGTAACTTTCAATGTAAACAATTTAAGCACAAGTTACCGCAAGGGGGAACATTGGATATAAGATAGAAACTTGATAATCCGAATGACTTGGCTTGAGACAATATGAATGATGAAGAGCCCTTAATTCTTCATAATTTAGCCAGGTCTCCAATGACCTCCATCAACACCTATTGATCAAGTTTTAGCTTGTTGGTCCCCAACGAAGTTGGGTCCTAAGAGGTTAGTCACAATAGGCTTGGCCACCCAAATGGTTCTTTTCTTGACACCACTTTGAGTACCAACAAACTTTGCAAACACATTGCCAACATTATCCTTCCCAAGAGAATAGACATCATCAATAATAATTGGGTTGGATACGTTACCACTTGTGCATGAAGAAGCGAGGTGATCTTTCTCACGACATAGGTAGCAACGTCTACTCTTCACTTTCTTCTCACTTGATTTCTCAACTTGAGAAGCATTAGCTCGAGTTTTCTTGGGAAGAGGCCTTTCTTCAACTTGAGGGTGAGCATGAAATTGAACTTGTGGCTGCTTCCCTTGTTTCTTGTCACTAATGGGCTTCTTCTTCAATGGGCAAGACCTAACATGATTCCCTTCTACTTTGCACTTGAAGCAAACAATCTTGGCCGAATTCTTGACTTGTTCTTGGCCCTTCTTTTTCTTCATCTTGGACTTCTTCTTCTTATTGGAGTTGAATCCAAGTCCACCTTTGTCATTGGTTTTTTTTTCACACTCAAGATACTGTTGAGTGTGTATTTCCCTTCATGACTCTTTTCCAAGTCTTTCTTCAAAGAAGTGACTTGGGCCTTGAGCTCTTTGATTTCCTCTACATGGTTAGTCTCAACACAAGTACTAGAGGAAGTATAAGCTTCATCATTAGAGCAACAAGTCAAGGAAAGCAATTCATCACAAGATGTACCAATGTTATGCATAGACGAATTACGAGGACTAGCACAAGGCAATATAACATTTTGACTAAAAGTGGTGCTAATGTCCACATGAGGCTCACTAGATGTTACCTTAGCAATCATAGCCTCATGAGCTATTTTTAGCACATTATGGGATACAAGAAGATCATCATGAGAGCTAGAAAGCTTTTCATGACTTTCTTCCAATTTCCCATACTTGCTAGATAGCAACTCAAGTTGAACCCTTAGCTCAACATTCTCCTTTAAAATGGATGCTTCACAAGAAATAGAGTTAGTAGCACAAGCATCATCATTAACAACAAGAGGAGAAGGCAACTTGGCAAGCTCTTTTAAATCAGAAGCTTCAAGTTGAGCATGAGACTCGGTGAGTTTGATGAGCTCACCCTTGATGACCCTTGAGCCATTTTCGAGGTGCTCAAAATCCTCAAGGAGTCTAGCATGAGCAACTTCAAGCTTAGCATTTTTAGTTTCAAAAACATTGGCCACCTCAAGAGCTCTATCATTAGATTCCTTCACTGTAGATAATTCTAGAGCAAAAGTCTCCTCAAGAGATTCAGAGGTGGTTTGTTCATGTTCAAGAGTTTGAGATAGTTCCGCGATCTCATTTGCGTAATCACGCTCATGAGCTTCCATTTTCTCAATGGTGACCTCATGCTCCTCTAGATGAGATTCCAACTCCTCAATGTATTTCTTGCCATCAATGGCAATGGACATTATTTCCATGAAGTTGGAACAAGCAATTTTATTTTTATGAAGAGCTTTAAAAATCATTTCCCCCTTAGTTTTTAAGGAGGCAACATTATCATTCTCTTCATCATTATCCTCATCATCATTAGCATCAACATCATCATCAAGAGACATATTGGGGTACAAAGTAGGAGATACCTTTGACGCCTTAGCCATAAGGCAAAAAGCAATAGATGATAATGTAGGATCCCTTGAGGCACCATTCAAGACCACATCTTGTTCCATGGAGTGTTGGGTTTCCTCTACATTGTTAGCACAACAATTCAAGGAAATAGATGCATTTTTATCATGGCAACAAGACATAGCAAGCATATCATCATGAGATTTAGTCAAGCAATTTATACATGATATGCAAGGACTATCAACACAAGCATGTGACACATTTGAAGTGCTAGAAGTGTTAAAGCCCAAAGAAGGAGCATTGCAATAATATAGTGATGAAGGATCATCCACAATAAGGATACTATCATCATTGCAATGACCAACACTACTCACCATATCATTACCTTGTGGAAAACCACATGTAGGTGAAGTAGAAGAAGTTGAGAAGACTATATGACCGGAGGTGGAGGGAGAACAATCATCCCCACAAATCTTGGACACACCATATTTATCTTGAAGCTTCGTCCACAACTCATGAGCATCCCGGAACGACATGAGTTGAAATATAACTACATTGCTCAAAGCATCGAAAAGCACATTAGAAGCTTGAGCATTGAGATAAGAGTTTTTCTCATCCTCTAAAGATAATCTTTGGGGATCCTTTGGAGGAGAAAAACCCATATCTACAATTCGCTCTAAATTTGGGTCCATGACCCTAAAGAGATTAAGCATGCAAATGACCCAAACATCAAAATTTGTGCCATCAAAACTAAGATTGTCAGAGAATCCTAATCCCCTAGTCGACATGTTTACTCCAAACACCCAAGAGTAACAAGCTCAAGGGTACCAAGCACCCTAGAGTAATAAGCTTCTCAACTTGTAACTTCCACGTATCACGTGGAGAACTCAAATCGATGCACCAAATGCAATGGCAAGGGCACACGGAGTGCCCAAGTCCTTCTCTATCAAATCCCACCGAAGCAACCAAATCTAGGGAGGAAGATGAGAGGAAGAACAAGAAGGAGAACACCAAGAACTCCAAGATCTAGATCCAAGGGGTTCCCCTCATATAGAGGATAAAGTGTTTGGTGGAAATGTGGATCTAGATCTCCTCTCTCTTTTCCCTTAAAAACTAGCAAGAATCCATGGAGGGATTGAGAGTTAGCAAGCTCGAAGAAGGTCAACAATGGGGGAAGAACACGAGCTCAAGGGATGAGGTTTAATGGGGAAGAAGACCCCTTTTATAGGTGGGGAAAAATCCAATTGTTATGCTCACAGCCCGCACAGAGCGGTACTACCGCCCCAAGGAGCGGTACTACCGCTAGGGCGATAGTACCCCTTTGAAAAACAACAGCGAGGAGGCAAAAGGCCAGTAGAACCGCCAGAGCGGTAATACCGCTCGTCCTCACGGTACTACCGCTAGGGCTCGCGGTACTACCGCAAAGGGTAGCGGTACTACTGCTTGCGAGCGGTACTAAAAAAATACATCCGGGCCTACCACCGCAGGACTTGGGACGAGTTTTTGGTCCAGAGAAATACTACCATTGTCGGACCCGCGGTAGTACCGCTCTGGAGCGGTAGTAAAAAATTACGCCTGCTCCAATTCATGGTAGTACCGCTGCAGCCTTTACAGAACACCAAAACTGCCACAACTTTGCAAACGGACTCCGAATTCGATGAAACCAAGTTCATTGGAAAGCTAGCGACAAAGGCTAACACAATCTTGAAAGAAATATCAATAAGAAGCAAATCATAAAAGGCCCATAAGAAAATGGTGAGAACCCTTCCTCAGATAAGACCGGTAAAACCTCCAACACCGAAAACATCATAGAAGACGCATGCGAACTCTGTTTTCGATGAACTCAAGCTTGTCGTCAAGATGACCATAAGCTCTAAGACTCACAAAGAGAACCAAACAAGAACCAAGAAACATGATGCAAGGATGCAATGGTTTGAGCTCTCTACTAACGATACGATCAAGCTACCAACTTGAGAGCCCCCCTTGATAGTACGGCAAACGATCCTATAACCCGGTCTCCCAACTACCACCACGAGACCGGTAAAATAGAAAACCTATCAAGGGCAAACCTTTGCCTTGCACATGGTCCACTTGAGATAGATGATGACGATCTTGACTCCCTCAAGTTGGACCACATTTCTTGATTGTGTTGGCTCGATGAAGACTAGATGATTGCTCCCCCATAGTCCACTATGGGTGAGCCTCTCTTCGGCACATCTTCACAAGACCATTGACACCACAAAGGATGGGAAGATTCAAGCACTTGATCTCTTCATGATGCTCCACTTGAACTTGCACACGACAACCATGATGACGATCACCACTTGATGTCATCCTTTCCATGGGTTGTATGATATCTTCCTCTTGATGCAAGCCGATGGACACATACCTAACCCCACATAGAACTCTCACATAGACAATGGGTTAGTACACAAAGTGCAATGGACAATGCTTACTATACCATGGGATCATATGATCCCTCTCGATACATCTTCTACGCTTTGTGAGTTGATCAACTTGATTCATTCTTGACTTAGTCTTGATCAACCTTGAATCTTTCCAACTCTCTTCATTTGGATGATGTCTTGAAGTTAAACATGAATGATCACACAATCTTCTTCTTCAAGAAATGCTTGCAATAAGCTCAACACTCACATGAACTATCTTTGGATAATTCCTTAATAGCACCTTGGTCAACTCATAAACTCCTTGAAACCAACACATGGACTTCAAGAAAAGCCTATGGACAAAAACCTTCAAATATAACTCAAGGCAACCATTAGTCCATAGAGATTGTCATCAATTACCAAAATCAAACATGGGGGCACCGCATGTTCTTTCACCAACCGTTAACCGAGCCGTAAGTGAACAAAGGTGCTTAGTAAGCATGCAACGTTCTTTTCCTGAGAATAACGATTGAGACATATGTTTTGCAGTTCGGCCTATAGCCTCCCTCAACAATCTTTGTCCTTGGGGGATCTTCTTCCAGAGATGATGGAGAGTGAAATGCCTCCTCCTACTTCTCCGCCTCATAAGGCGGACGACCCTGAGGTGTCGTCTCGGAGGATCTCTCCCGATCTGTAAAGGCCAGAAGGTAACTCTTCGGCCGCCCGAGGTCCGGGGTATTCGGCTCCTAGAGAGACCGTCAGTAAAAGCCCCGGACCATCCAACATGCAGCCGGACACGTTGACGGGTCTTCTGTAGCAAGCGCCCATCTCAGAGGCACATCGTACTTTAATGGGTACGGTGGTTGAGAGGATTTCTTCCACAAAAAGTGGGTTGAATGAAGCTTTTACGAGCCTGCTAAGAGGCTTTGAGGTACGCAATATGAAATTTGTTGATTGTACCATAAACGCAAAGTGCACTGTGTATAGTAGCCCCTAAGACTCTGGTTACCACCCGAATGGGGCGATTAGAGGATCAAAAATAGAAATAATCTCAGGTAATGATTTTGCCAACTTTGTACATAGGCGGCTGCAGCCCCGATAGCTGCTCGGGCTGCTGAATTTTTCGAACTGAAGCGGCAACTTGATTTGGCGGATGAAGAAATCAGGCTTGTGAACAGGCGGCTTGACAAGGCACAAGGTATGTATATTTTGGCGGTCAGCGAATATTAATAAGAGCATGATGCTAGGATTTATAATATGCCTTGACTGCAGATGGTGCTGCCGCCGTGGAGACCCTTCGGGGTGAGCTTGCCCAGGCCAAGGAGCAAGCCAGGAGAAGCAATGCGGCTGCCGAGAAGGTAGCTAGTGAGTTGAAAGCCGAACAGGCTGCTCATCGCCGGAGTGAGGATAGAATGGCCAACATGGCCCTTGAGCTATAGGAGGCCGCTAGCCGATATGAGCTTCTCGAGAAAGAGAATCAAGTAAAAACGGCTGACCTTGAGAAGGCCTTACAAGTAGCAAAGGAAACTCGCTCTAAGATCAGAGCGGCTCGGGAGGAGCTCCGGCAAGCCAGTGAGATCGCGGCTGTGAAGCCCTTTTTACTGCAAACTAAGTTCGGTGATCCCAAGTATGCCCCTCTCGATCAATTGTGAAGTTCTCCCGACGCATACTTAGATTTGTCAAAGAGTGCTGCCGATGCGACACAGTATTTCCGAGATCAAGAAGATCATGAAGCGGAAAGGTTGTTCTGGTCACAGTTCAGTACTCCGAGGCATCCGCTGCTGTTGAACGAGCAAATGGCCGAATGGGCCGAGGTCCATAGGTTATCCGGGCTTGCCATGAAGGTTGTAGTGGATTACCTGTGGCCGAAGGAACCAAGTCCGGATAGTTATTTTGGGTTGGTGCAATGATTTATTCGTGATGTGCCGCATATCGACGCTGTCAAGCGGTCGGCATGCATAGAGGGTGCGCGGATGGCCCTTGCCCGTGTTAAGACATACTGGGCGAGGATGGAGGCCACCGACATTGCAACCAGGGATCCACCCGGGGGCCAGGACTCGCCCGAGCACTATTTTGAAGAAGTCTTAGAAGGTGCCCGTTTAATAGAGGCTCAATGCTCAAAGAATACCATGTTTGAGTGACATGTATCTTGATTGTAAGAACAATGCTTTTGATAATAATGGCTATATTTATACCTTTGCCCGTGAAGTATTGTAGTGCCTCCCGTGCGGCCGTTTTATGTATATATGTATATAACCTGAAAGTTTGTAGTTATCGGCTTCAGCCCCTTGCGTATAACGCGGGGGTGTTCAGAAAATCACATAATCACACTTGATCCAACGTCTTGGTACATTAAGGAGATGATAGTGCGGGAAACGAGGCAATCAGACTATATAGCTTTAACACTTTCACTTAGCCATAGGAGTTTGACGGTGGGGCTACTATATAGCCCCTGGTATGTCCGCGTCTATCCGAATACGGTGCGTTTACACACATGACCGGGAAACCTGTCCTTCATTAATGTGGAGGAATCATGAAGATTACGCTAAGTCATCGAGTGGTTGACCAACTCTCGCTATATCATGACAGTCAGTTTTCGGCTTTCTCTACTGAGGTGCTCATCCGGATGAACCAGGGCACAATCGCAGTAGTTCTCCCTTAGCCGCCATAGCCGATAAAACGGAATGTAAGGTAGCAAAACCCAGGAGTCAAGCAAACCCAACATTTGACCAAAGACATGATTCAGAGCTGATGCATATAAGGCCAAACTCGCGACGCTGAACACTCTCGAAGGTATTCGGACTTTACAACATATACTGGGCTAAATACAACCCTCGATAATGAGCCCTGAATTTCAAGGTACGTGCATCAATCCGGCGTGACGAAGGAGTGCCTATGGTGAGAGCATAGATCTCAAAAACACAATGGTTGCTGCCTCTGTAACGTTTATTTTAGTGCAGCGAATCATAAGTTTGCCAATAACGCCGGTATTCCTCTTGGTCATTTTAAGTGCCAGGAGGGTGTGAGACAACAAGAGACAATAAAAAGGTTTACATAGGGGCTTAATCTAAAAAAGAAACCTTTGAACGGGGCCCTGTTGCACGTATGCACCTTTTTCTCCGTTGTGCCGTGTCCTTGAAGGGTATAACACGATGGTCATCTGTAAAAAAATTGGAAAAACCCAGGTAAATGAATCTGGTGTGACTGTGCGTTAAGTTAGTTTATCTTAACGAACCGTGAAAAATCAATCTTTTGAAAATAGGGTCAAGCCGAACTATAGAGCTTTTACGTGCGGGCAGCCCCCCGCGCCACAAGGGGGATTTGGATTGTATATTTATATGTATACAGGTAGACCCGTACAGTCTTATTATTGGATGTTGCTATGGGGGCGTAGCCGCTAATCAAGCTCAGGTTTATCTGAGCTGCTACACCTAGGTGTGCGCCGGACACGTCTAGGTGTGTCCGTGGTCTTGGAGACTGATGAGTTGCTCGGATTGGAAAGGCCATTATGTGATTCGGCTGCTAGAGCCACCACGTATTCTTCCGTACGAAGAGAATGCTCCATGTTTCCGCTTATTGTAATGACGCCACGTGGACCGGGTATCTTGAGCTTGAGATAGGTGTAGTGCGGGACGACATTGAAACGGGCGAAGGCCGTTCTTTCGAGTAGTGCGTGATAGCCACTTCGGAATGGAGCAATGTCGAAGATTAGTTCTTCGCTTTGAAGGTTATCGGGAGAACCGAATACAACCTCCAATGTTAAAGAGCCCGTGCAGCGGGCCTCTACGCCTGGTGTTACTCCTTTAAAGGTAGTACTGCTTTGGTTGATTCTTGACGGGTCTATCCCCATCTTGCGGACAGTATCCTGATATATTAGATTGAGACTACTGCGGCCGTCCATGAGGACTCTGGTAAGGTGGTATCCGTCGATTATTGGGTCGAGCACCAAAGCGGCCGAACCCCCATGACGGATACTAGTCGGATGATCCCTGCGATCAAAAGTGATCAGGCAAGTCGACCATGGGTTGAATTTGGGGGTGATGGGGTCTACAGCGTATACGTCTCGGAGTGCGTGTTTGCGCTCCCTCTTTGGGATGTGGGTGACGTAAATCATGTTCACTGTTTTGACCTCTGGTGGAAATTTTTTCTGTCCCCCAATGTTTGGCTGGCGAGATTCGTCCTCATCTTCACTTGGCGGCTCCTTCCCTTTGTGTTCGGCGTTTAGCTTGCCGGCCTGCTTGAAGACCCAACATTCTCTGTTGGTGTGATTCGCAGGTTTCTCGGTGGTGCCGTGAATCTGACAGGACCTGTCTAGAATTTTATTTAGGCTGGACAGACCATCTCTGCTGCCTTTAAATGGCTTTTTCCGATGACGGGGTCTAGAGCCCCTGAATCCAGCGTTTACCGCTGTATTGTCTGGGTTGTCTTCATTGCTTCCACGTTTATTGTGTCGCGGTTTTCCATTGCCATCCCTGATTTTGGATGTGCCTGGATCACTGGTGCTGCTGCGGGCCAACCAATTATCCTCGCCCGTGCAAAAGCGGGTCATAAGAGTTGTTAGGGCTGCCATCGTCCTGGGCTTTTCCTAGCCAAGGTGTCTGGCAAGCCATTCATCCCGGATACTGTGTTTGAAAGCTGCTAGGGCTTCGACATCCGGACAGTCGTCGATTTGGTTCTTCTTGGTGAGAAATCTGTTCCAAAGCTTACGGGCTGATTCTCCGGGTTGTTGGATTATGTGACTTAAATTGTCTGCATCCGGAGGTCGTACATAGGTCCCTTGAAAATTAGCCCTGAAAGCGTCCTCGAGTTCCTCCCAGCTTCCAATGGAATTTTCGAGGATGCTTTTCAACCAGTGCCGAGCTGGTCCTTTCAACTTGAGGGGCAAGTATTTGATGGCGTGAAGATCGTCTCCGCGAGCGATGTGGATGTGAAGAATGAAGTCCTCAATCCAGACCGCAGGGTCTGTTGTTCTGTCATATGCCTCGATGTTTACGGGTTTAAACCCCTCTGGAAATTTGTGATCCAGCACCTCATCGATGAAACACAGGGGGTGTGCGGCGCCCCTGTACTTGACTGTGTCATGGCATGGGTCCGACGGCTGTAGTGTTCTGTGTTGATTCCGAACTGGTAGTTGATCAGTATAGTCGGTTTTGTGGTCGTTTGTCCTGCATAGGGACACGTTTCCTAGAATCGTAGATGGACCTGGTTATGCCAGCTCTTTTTTCCAGGTGCTCACGTAGATCGTGTTTCTGGTACTTGGCTGCGACCTCCCTTCCTTTATTGGGAGGGGGGAGCTGATTTATGTGCGGTGTTATTAGCCGCTCTATCTCTGCCACGAGGTGGTCGGTCTAGCAGATCGGCCGTATTGTTTTTCGACGGAATGGGCATGATAGCCTCATCACCGAATTCGGGGAGCAACTTACGTTTTGGATAACTCTTTGTTTGGCGATCACCGCCGTATTTTTCCTCAGTGTCGAGCACTTCGTTCCATCTGTGGTTGAGCGTATCTTCCGCAGCTTTAAGCCGTCTTCAAGATTGGTTAGGTGTCACTTGGGAGCCTCCGACAAGATTGTGGAGTTGAACAAAGGAGTTTCTAAGGGCAAGGAGATCGCCTACTTCGTGAAGATCTACCCGAGTGAGGCAAGTCCTTCATGGGCGATGGCCATGGTGGGATAGACAAGGCTGCTTCTTCGTGGACCCTTCATGGGTGGAGCCCTCCGTGGACTCACACAACCGTTACCCTTCGTGGGTTGAAGTCTCCATCAACGTGGATGTACGATAGCACCACCTATTGGAACCACACCAAAAATCTCCATGTCTTCATTGCGTTAGCACACTCCAATCCCATCCCTTTATTTTCTTGCAATTAGCATGCTTTACTCTTTCTGCTGCTCATACTCTTGCAATGTTTGCTTGAAATGTATTGCGAATGCTTAAACTTGTGCTAATACTCCACCTCAACTTGAAGAATTTAAAAACTACCACTTTTGCTTGTTGAGGGTCTAATCACCCCCCTCTAGACACCTCTTCTCAATCCTTTCAATTGGTATCAGAGCATTGGTCTCCATTGCTTTGGTTTAATCACCATTGGAGGAAGATGGATGAGTCTACGACTGGGAGTATTAGATGTAGAGTGCCTATGCTTGATGGAGAGTTCTATAATGCTTGGAAAAATGAGATGCTTGAGATATTCAATGAATATAATTTGAACAAGTATATTACTAGCCCTTGTGCGCCTCCTATTGATCCCTTGCATCCTACCCCTGATGTGTATCTTGACATGACCCGCAATCTTAGAACTATTGATCTTATCATGAGAGGATTGCCTAGAAATTTGCTTGCATGCTTGTCTACGTTTGAATGTGCTTATACTGTATGGATATATCTTGAGGAGCGCTTTCCAAACTATTCCTTGAAAAAACTAGATGAGATTCTTCAAAAGTCCATAGCTTTTCATAAAATGAAACCTAGTGATCCTAAATTTGATGATTGTCTATTTGGGCTTTGTGACCTTATGCATGCCAAAGGAAATGTTGGAGTCATTAGTAGCACCATCTCACAAGTCATTAGAATTCATAAAGATGCACATTGTCATGATCATAAATCTAATGAATCACTCTCTCTAGGTGATGATCATTCGCAAGATGATGTTGAACATGGATATTATGATGAGGATGATGATAGTGACTTTGATCTTCATGAGTCAATGAGACACTTTGGTCTTATAGCTAAGCTTCGTGGTTACATGGCAGGAGGAAAGGAATGGGTTCTTGATAGTGGATGTGCTAATCATATGACCGGAGATGAAGATATGTTCCATGAGCTTGCCGAAAATGACGGTCCCCGAAACTATGTCACTTTTGGTGATAACTCAAAGGGGATGGTAGTTGGCCTTGGTCAGGTGGTCACTCCCACGATAGATCTATCCAAAATGTAATGCTCGTTGAATCCCTTTGCCGGGGGGATGAACCCCGGGCAGGCAACGGAACCCGGATCCTTTTGAAAAACAGCAGGGCCCGCATCGCCCCGTGAACCGGCACGTGCCTGGCCGGGTCGCTCGACCCGGCAAGGCCTGCAACCCGGCCAAACCCCTCGACTCGACAAGGTACGTCGACCCGGCCGCAGCAGCTGGCACAAGGCAACTCAACCCGGCGCAGCCATGGGTTCCCCAGCAAGCCAACCCACCCATGGCGTCCATGGCAACCCAGCCACGGGTCAGTGATACGTCCATTTTGCATCATGCTTTTATGTTAATATTTATTGCTTTATGGGATGTTATTACACGTTATATCTCAATACTTATGGCTATTCTCTCTTATTTTACAAGGTTTACCATGAAGAGGGGGAATGCCGGCAGCTGGAATTCTGCCCGGAAAAGGAGCAAACGTTGGAAACCTATTCTGCACAACCCCAAAAGTCCTGAAACTCCATGAAACAACCTTTTGGAATTATTAAGAATTTCTGAGCAAAAGAAATACACCAGGGGCCCCACACCCTGTCCAGGAGACAGGGGCGCCCCCCCCTATAGGGCGCGCCCCTATCTCCTGGGCCCCCTGGTGGGCCTCCTGTGTCCATCTTCTGCTATATCATCGCTTTTACCCTGGAAAAAATCGTGGGCAAGCTTACGGGACGAAACTCCACCACTACGAGGCGGAACCTTGGTGGAACCAATCTAGGGCTCTGGCGGAGCTGTTCTGCCGGGGACACTTCCTTCCAGGAGGGGGAAATCGTCACCAACGTCATCACCAACGATCCTCTCATCGGGAGAGGGTCAATCTTCATCAGCATCTTCACCAGCACCATCTCCTCTCAAAACCCTAGTTCATCTCTTGTATCAAATCTTGTATCAAAACCAAAAATTGGTACTTGTGGGTTGCTAGTAGTGTTGATTACTCCTTGTAGGTGATACTAGTTAGTTTACTTGGTGGAAGATCATATGTTCAGATCCTTTATGCATATTATTACTCCTCTGATTATGAACATGAATATGATTTGTGAGTAGTTATGTTCGTTCCTGAGGACATGGGTGAAGTCTTGCTATTATTAGTCATGTGAATTTGGTATTCGTTCGATATTTTGATGAGATGTATGTTGTCTTTTCCTCTAGTGGTGTTATGTGAACGGCGACTACATGACTGTCGGTGTCAAAACCGGCGGATCTCGGGTAGGGGTTCCTGAACTGTGCGTCTAGGCGGATGGTAACAGGAGACAAGGGACACGATGTTTTTACCCAGGTTCGGGCCCTCTTGATGGAGGTAAAACCTTACTCCTACTTGATTAATATTGATGATATGGGTAGTACAAGAGTGGATCTACCACGAGATCAGAGAGGCTAAACCCTAGAAGCTAGCCTATGGTATGATTGTTGTTCGTCCTATGAACTAAAACTCTCCGGTTTATATAGACACCAGAGAGGGCTAGGGTGTACACAGAGTCGGTTACAATGGGAGGAGATCTTCATATCATATCGCCAAGCTTGCCTTCCATGCCAAGGAAAGTCCCATCCGGACACGGGACGGAGTCTTCAATATTGTATCTTCATAGTCCGGGAGTCTGGCCAAAGGTCATAGTCCGGCCATCCGGACACCCCCTAATCCAGGACTCCCTCAGTAGCCCCTGAACCAGGCTTCAATGACGACGAGTCCGGCGCGCAAATTGTCTTCGGCATTGCAAGACGGGTTCCTCCTCTGAATACTTCATAGAAGATGTTTGAACACAAGGATAGTGTCCGGCTCTGCAAAATAAGTTCCACATACCACCGTAGAGAGAATAATATTTGCACAAATCTAATCTGCTGACGTATTCCACAGCGTGACATCACGCCACGGCCAGGCTTTTATTCGAATCGTTTTACTGTTCCACCTCACCGCGTTTAGCGAGGCGGTTTCCTTGGCACGTCTTGTCAAAGCAGAGATCGTGTCCCTTTATTCTGGGATTGTCATCAATACGGGCGTGGGTAACCCAACCGTGCCTTTGGTATGACTCCCTAATTGAAAGCGAGTCCCAAACGGTTATGGGGAGGGCTCTTGGTATTCAACTCCTTTATAAAGAGACCAAGGCTCGACTCCCTTCTTTTCAATCCAATCGAATCCGCCCCTCGCTTCGAGTTCCAACACTCAAAGCTCTAGTTTTAGGCACTTCGGACCTTCGACGATGTCCGGCTCCAACCTTCAAGGCCGGTGGATGCCTTCCTCCGTTACGGAAGAAGATGTGCGAAAGCTGAGTGATGCCAGGTATCTAACCGGCGAAATCTCGCATAGGCTGCCTGCTCAAGGGCAGGCCATTCCCACTCCCCAGCCCGGTGAGAGCGTGGTGTTCGCATCTCACTTCCTTCGGGGGCTAGGCTTCCCGATTGATCCCTTCGTGAGGGGGCTTATGTTTTATTACGGGCTGGAGTTCCACGACTTAGCTCCGGAGTCCATCCTCCAAATCTCATCATTCATTGTCATGTGTGAGGCCTTCCTCCATATTACTCCTCACTTCGGATTGTGGCTTAGAACCTTCAAGGTGGAACCAAAGATGATCGAGGGGCAGCACGTTGAGTGCGGAGGAGCTATAATAAGCAAGATGGCCGATGCTCCATGGCCTGAGGGCTCTTTTCAAGAGGAATTCGACTTATGGCAACGGGACTGGTTTTACATCACAGCCCCCAGGGGCACCACATGGGTAGCGCCACCTGCTTTTCGCTCGGTTCCCCCACCACGGCTAGCATCATGGGTCAATGAAGGGCTTATCTGGGGGCCGCCCAAAGACGTGCCCTTGTTGTAGGACCGCATTCGAGATCTTCTAGAAAGAGATATCAATTTGACCGTAGTGGCGCAAGTTATGCTGATTCGCCGCACACTGCCCTGCAAACGTCGCCCTCTTCGCCTGTAGGAATTTAATCCGGAGGGACCGCGAGTCCTCCAACATTTCATGGGCGCGACACCCATGCAGATGTACAGATTGTTCTTTGGATCACAAGCAAGGTGTCCAGATTTGTCCGAGGATGCAGGTCTGAGCTGCAATCGCCCGGATGCTAAGGTAAGTAGCCCCGTATTTGGACACACCATCCGTATTTCCATCACAAAATTACCCTTAACAGAGTTGTCCTTTGAACAAGAGTGGATAGTGAAGGCAAAGCTTATCAGGTGTCCAACCCCCCTGCTCGAGACCGCCCCGAATCCCATGCTAACTAGGATGCTGGAGGTTGTGCTTTTGGTAGAAGGCGAAGGGGGGAACCAAGGAGCTACCGCCTCCGCGAAGGAGGCTGTTAGGAAGGGAAGAATAAAAAATTCCCCCGACCAGGGAAAGAAAAGGACTGCCTCTGAACACCCGGAGGTGATGGCCTCAAAACGGGGGAAGAAATCTTCGCCAGAGGGTTCGGCACCGGAGAACGCCCCGGCCGAATTGCACCCTAAAGGGGACCCTCTCTCCCCTGAGCCATAAGTGAAGGGAGGGGTTCCATAATGAATGATAGTCCTATTTTATTTCTGAGGAAGATAACTGAAACATTACCTTGCAGTTCGAATCTCAACCCTTCTCAGCAGAGCTCATCTTCAGGGGATCTTCGTCCGGAGATGATAGAGAGCGAAACGCCTCCCCTTGTTGCACCGTCTCACAAGGCAGGCGACCCCGAGGTGTTGTCTCGGAGGGTTTTTCCAAGTCCGGACCCTGGAAAAGGTCGTCAGGCTAGTCCGGCACCCTCTGGTGCGCGGTCGGAGGGGCTGAAGGATCTGCTTGGGAGGGCGTCCATCTCAGAAGAACACCATATGTTGATGAATACGGTGATTAGAAGGATTTCGTCCACGGAAAGCGGATTGTACGAGGCTGCCAGGAGTTTACTGGCAGGCTTTGAGGTACGTAAAAAGGTGTACCTTTTGGTAGAGCCGCATATTGAATGCGCCCTGTATAAATAGTAGCCCCTGAGACTCGGTGTGTCGTCAAGAGTGATGATGCGCAAAGGATCATAACCCCAGGTATAATATGTCACCTATTTTATGAAGGTGGCGAGGCGTTCGGTGGCTAGCCGGACTGATGAATCTGCCGAGCTAAAGCGACAACTTGACGTGGCGGATGCCGACATCGCGCTTGTGAATAAGCGGCTAGATGAGGCACAAGGTATGTTCCAAAGACATCTGATAAGAGGAGTTTGGTGCGCGTGCCTTATAAGATATGTGCTTGATGCAGATAGTGCTGCTGCCGTGGAGAACCTTCGGCGGAACTTGCCTGAGCCAAGGAACAGGCAAGGAAAAGTGATGCGGATGCCGTGAAGGGGGCTGAAGAGCTAAAAGCCGAACTAGCTTCTCACTGCCGGAGCAAGAGAGTAATGGCCGAGATGGATATAAAATTGAAGGATGCTGCTGACCGCTGTAAATTTCTTGAACAAGGAGATAAGGCGGCTCAGAAGGATCTTGAAAAGATCACTGCCGAGGCCAAGGATACTCGCTCTGCAATGATAGCTATGAAGGAAGAGCTGCATCAGGCCGGAGATATCACGGCTGGAAAGCCCTATATGATGCGGATGAAGTTCGGAGACCCCAAGTATGCTCCGTCAGACCGGCAGTGGAGTGCGGAAAACACTTATCTGGATTTGGCCGCTAGTGCGGAAGACGCGACCGAACACTTCCACAGCCGAGGTGACCATGGATTGGAAGAGCTTTTTTGGTCGCAGTTCCACAATCCAGAACGCCCACTTTCGGTATCTGACCGTTTGGCCGCCTGGGCGGAGCTGAACAGGTTATTCGGACTCGCCATGAAGTATGTTGCGAGTCATCTGTGGCCGAAGAAGCCGGAGCCGAAGAGTTATTTTGGCTTGGTGCAGCAGTTCCTTGGTCGGTGCCGCATGCTGATGCAATGAAGAGGTCGGCGTGCATAGAGGGCGCATAGATGGCTCTTTCCCGTGTCAAAACATACTGGGCGGATATGAAGGCCAGTGTTGTTGCATCCCAGGATTCGGACGAAAGCCGAGTACCTGCCAAGCATTACCTTGAGGAAGTTCTTCATGGCGCTCGTTTAATAGAGTCGCAGTGCTCGAAGTATGTTGTGTTCGAATAGCGTGTACTATTGTAAAATGAATATTTGATAGAATATAAAGGCTTTTTATACTTGTGCTTGCAAGAATTATGATGCCTCCTATGCGGCCGTTTAATGTATATGTGTATATAACCTGAAAGATGGCAGTCGTTGGCTTCAGCCCCCACGCATAGAATGCAGGGGTGTTCGCAAAAAGGCGCCTTTTCACACTTAATCCAACGTCTTGGTCCTATAAAGGAGGTGGTGGCGCAGCGAACTAGGCAACCGGACTATAATGCTTTATCACTTTCACTTAGCCATAGGAGTTTGACAGTGGGGCTACTGAATAGCCCCTAGGGGCACCGCGCTCACCCGAATTCGGGGCGCGAGTGTGCCTGACCGGGAAGCGGCCCTTCGTTAATGCGGAGGAATCCTAAAGATTCCAAGAGTCATCGAGTGGTTGACTAGTCTCTCGCTATATCATGACAGTCAATTTTCGGCTTTCTCTACTGAGGTGCTCGCCTGGCCGAACAGGGGCACAATCGCAGTAGTTCTCTTGGTGCTGCGTTAGCCGATATAACGGAATGTAAGGCAGAAAAACACAGGAGCCGGGCAAACCCAACATTTGACCAAAGACATGATTCGGAGCTGATGCATATAAGGCCAAACTCGCGACGCCGAACACTCCCTAAGGTATTCGGTCTTTATGAAGGCGGGTCGAAATAGAGACCTTGGTAAAAAAGCCCCTGGTGTCCAGGTACATGCAAACTTCTGGCGTGGTCACATGCCAAGACGCCAGCCTCCTCCTCGGTTATAGCGAAAACCAGGGGACGTTGTCAACAAAAGACAGTAAAAAAGGTTTACGCAAGGTCTTAATCTGAAAAGAATCCTTGAAACGGGTCCCTACTGCACGTCTGCGCCTATGTCTCCGTTGTGCCGTATCCTGGACGGGCGTAGCATGATGTTCGTCTCCAAAAGAGAGGAACTTAGTAAAACATAAGCATGCGATAAATCTGTATTAAAATAAACAAAATGTAGTTGGAGCAAGAATTGAGCCGTATTGTCTCCTGGCGCGAACACACGGAGCCCCTTGTACAGGGTTATGCGGCTATTAAGCCTATGTACGTTTACGCCGGACTCGTCGAGCCGTGTCTGGGATAGTAGGGCTGGATTAGTGTGCGGCTGTCCAGGCGGCCGCACCTTTACCCGTACTTTGGGGGTCAATTGATATTCCCCTGT
Source organism: Triticum dicoccoides (assembly GCF_002162155.2). Lineage (NCBI taxonomy): Eukaryota > Viridiplantae > Streptophyta > Magnoliopsida > Poales > Poaceae > Triticum > Triticum dicoccoides. The sequence goes on along the minus strand of NC_041389.1, from coordinate 597,541,201 downwards.
AATGAGATGATGCCTCGTGGGCCGGGCATTTTAAGTGTAAGGGATGCATAATGCGGTATTGCGTTAAAGCGGGCGAAAGCTTCATGTCCCAGTAGCGCTTGATAGCTACTTACGAATGGGGCGAAGTGGAATGTTAGCTTTTCGCTTTGGAAGTTGTCGGGTGAGCCGAACGTGACTTCTAACGAAAGGGAACCCATACTCTGGGTATCTGGACCCGGCGTGACTCCTTGAAAGGAAGTGTTGCCATGGTGGATTATAGCTAGGTTTACCCCTAGTTTGCGGATTGTGTCCTGATATAACAGGTTTAAGTCACTGCCGCCGTCCATAAGGACTTTTGTAAATTGGAGTCCGTCAATAATCGGATTCAAGACCAAGGCAGTACAGCCTGCGTTCCGGGCTCCTCTGGAGTAATCCTAGTGATCAAAGGTGATTGGTTGTAACAACCAGTGGCGGTGCTCCTCTAGGGCTGGCCGTATGGCGCGTGTCTTCGTAAGTGCCGTTCTGTTTTTCCCTTTTGCCATCTGAAGTGAATTTACTGTTTTGACTTCTTGTGGGAACTTCTTTTGTTCTCCGGTGTTCTGCTTGTGGGGTGCGTCGTCATCCTCGCTTGGTGTGTCGAACCCCTTGTGTTCGGCGTTGAGTTTGCCGGACTGCTTGAAGACCCAACAATCTCTATGGGAATGGTTTGCAGGTCTCCCGGGAGTACTGTGGATTGGACATATTTTGTCCAGGATTTTGTTGAGGTTAGACAACTTGTCCCTGTCATCTTTGGCTGGCGGCTTTTTCTGATTTTGCCGAGAGCTTTTGAATCCGGCATTGACTGCCGTGCTCATCGGGCTGTTATCCTTGATTCGGCACTGTTCTTTGTTACGGCACGGTTTCCCGTTTCCATCTCTGGACTTGGATGTGCTCGGGTCGCTGGTGCTTCTTCTTGCCATCCAGCTATCCTCTCCTGCGCAAAAGCGGGTCATGAGGCTTGTTAATATGGCCATTGTTTTTGGCTTTTCTTGGCCGAGGTGTCTGGCGAGCCATTCGTCTCGGACGCTATGTTTGGAAGCTGCTAGGGCCTCGGCGTCCGGACAGTCGACTATCTGATTCTTTTTAGTAAGGAATCTGTTCCAGAGTTTCCAGGCTGACTCTCCGGGCTGCTGAGTTATATGACTCAGATCATTTGCATCCGGAGGTCGGACATAGGTCCCTTGAAAATTTGCCCGGAAAGCATCCTCGAGCGCTTCCCAACTTCCCATGGTGTTTTCGGGAAGGCTTTTAAGCCAATGCTGGGCTGGCCCTTTGAGCTTAAGGGGTAAGTATTTTATGGCGTGGAGGTCATCTCCTCTGGCCATGTGTATGTGGAGGATATAATCCTCGATCCAGACTCCAGGGTTTGTTGTTCTGTCGTATGCTTCTATGTTTACGGGCTTGAATCCCGGTGGAAATTCGTGATCCAGTACCTCATCAGTAAAACATAGGGGGTGTGCGGCGCCCCTGTATGTGGGTGTGCCGCGATGTTCGGATATCTTTTGTGTTGCATTGCTCAATGGAGCTTGCTTTCTTGGCCCGTAGATGGATCTGGTCGGGCCGTTTTTCTGATGCGAATCTTTGTGTGGTTCGCGTGCCGCATTGAATGCGGCGCCCTTTGTTGGTGGAGGTCGATCGTGGGGTCGTCTATCCGACCTGGTGACTTCCTTGTTTTTTGGTTGTGGGGGCTCTAGGGTCTCTTCATCAAATTCTGGTAGTAATTTCCGCTTCGGAAAGCTCTTTGTGTGACGACTGTTGCCGTACTTGTGTGCGGTATTGAGTACTTTGCTCCATCTTATTCTGATTGCATCTTCCGCTGTTTTGAGCTTCCGCTTCTGCTTTTTCAGGCTACGTGTGGTGGTGACAAGCCTTTGGTGGAGATTCTGGTGCTCCAGCGACTTGTCCGGCGTGAGGTCGTCCAGACTATTATCTTTGCTGGGGACGGATTGTTCGGTTTGTCCGCCTTGTTTGGACGGTTGCTCGATGGCATGTTCGTCTTTTGTTGATTCGTCCTGCTCCATGGCTGGGTCTCTGTCGAGGTGGGGCCTTGCGTGGCGCTTATGCCGCCGCTTTGATTGTTTTCCGAGGGAACGATCCCTGGTTGTGCCCTTTTGATCCTCGCCGTTGCTTCTTTTAGGTGTGTTCACCATGCATACATCGTGTGATAAGGCGATTGTGCGGCGCTCTATCGGTGCTGGTTCTTGGTCGTCTCCTTCATCGGCGTCCATACCGTCGATGTCTTTGGAGTCGAAGTCGAGCATGTCGGTTAAGTCGTCGATAGTGGCTACGTAGTGGGTGGTGGATGGGCTTCGAAATTCTTCATCATCCGCATCCCAACCAGGCTGACCATAGTCCGGCCAGGGCTCTCCTGACAAAGAGAGAGACTTCATTGAATTCAGGATATCGCCAAAGGGCGAGCGCTGAAAGACGTCCGTGGCGGTGAACTCCATGATCGGAGCCCAATCGGGTTCGATCGTAAGAGGTGCGGGAGGTTCGGAATTCGGAACAGAGTCCGGCATCCTGGAGTCATAGGCCTCGCAAAGGACTAGGCTGGTGTTCGGCTCTATCGCCGTAGAGATTGCGGCTCTTGGGGCGGCGTCCAACCGTCCGGCCCCAACTGGCGCAGTCGGCTCCGAGCAAATGGTCGGAGCGGGCACCTGAGCGACGCTCTGGGCGTTGTCCGGCGGCAGAGCTAAATCATGCCCATCGTCACAGTGCGGCGTGCTCAGCCATGGCTCGAATCCTTCGAAGATCAAGTCCCCGCGGATGTCGGCCATGTAGTTTAAACTTCCAAACCTGGCCTGAAGGCCAGGGGCGTAGCTTTCGATCTGCTCCAGATGGCCAAGCGAGTTGGCCCGCAGTGCGAAGCCGCCGAATACGAAGATCTGTCCGGGGAGAAAGGTCTCACCCTGGACCGCGTCGTGGTTGATGATCGAAGAAGCCATCGGGCCTAAAGGTGACGACACTGAGGAACTCTCAATGAAAGCACCAATGTCGGTGTCAAAACCGGCGGATCTCGGGTAGGGGGTCCCGAACTGTTCGTCTAGGCGGATGGTAACAGGAGACAAGGGACACGATGTTTTTACCCAGGTTCGGGCCCTCTTGATGGAGGTAAAACCCTACTCCTGCTTGATTAATATTGATGATATGGGTAGTACAAGAGTGGATCTACCACGAGATCAGAGAGGCTAAACCCTAGAAGCTAGCCTATGGTATGATTGTTGTTCGTCCTACGGACTAAAACTCTCCGGTTTATATAGACACCGGAGAGGGCTAGAGTTACACAGAGTCGGTTACAATGGGAGGAGATCTTCATATCGTATCGCCAAGCTTGCCTTCCACGCCAAGGAAAGTCCCATCCGGACACGGGACGGAGTCTTCAATCCTGTATCTTCATAGTCCAGGAGTCCGGCCAAAGGTCATAGTCCGGCCATCCGGACACCCCCTAATCCAGGACTCCCTCAATGACACTTCACCATTATTTGGGCCTAGAGGAAGGCATAGGGAAGTAATAAGTAGATGATGGGTTGCTAGAGTGACAGAAGCTTAAACCCTAGTTGATGTGTTGCTTCGTTAGGGGCTGATATGGATCCATATGTTTAATGCTGTGGTTACGTTTACCTTAATACTTCTTTTGTAGTTGCGGACGCTTGCAATAGGGGTTAATCATAAGTGGGATGCTTTTCCAAGTAAGGGCAGTACCCAAGTACCGGTCCACCCACATATCAAATTATCAAGGTACCGAACGCGAATCATATGAACGTGATGAAAACTAGCTTGACGATAATTCCCATGTGTCCTCGGGAGTTCCTTTCTCATTATTAGAAATTGTCCAGGCTTATCCTTTGCTACATAAAGGATTGGGCCACCTTGCTGCACTTTACTTATTTTATTTTCTTATTACTCGTTACTATTTATCTTATCACAAAACTATATATCACCTACAATTTCAGTGCTTGCAGAGAAAACCTTACTGAAAACCGCTTATCATTTCCTTAAGCTCCTCGTTGGGTTCAACACTCTTACTTATCGAAAGGACTACGATTGATCCCCTACACTTGTGGGTCATCAAGACTCTTTTCTGGTGCTGTTGCCGGGGAGTGTAGCACTTTTGGTGAGTGGAACTTGGTAAGGAAACATTTATATAGTGTGCTGAAATTTTCTGTTACTTGTCACTATGGAAACTAATCCTTTGAGGGGATTGTTTGGGGTATCTTCACCCCAACCAGAAGAGCAAAGAGTTGCTCCTCAACCTACTGAACTTTATGAAAATATTTATTTTGAGATCCCTTCGGGTATGATAGAGAAACTGCTAGCTAATCCATTTGCAGGAGATGGAACATTGCATCCCGATTTACACCTTATCTTTGTGGATGAAGTTTGTGGATTATTTAAGCTTGCAGGTATTCCCGATGATGTTGTCAAAAGGAAGGTCTTCCCTTTATCTTTTAAGGGAGATGCATTGACATGGTATAGGATATGCGATGATACGATATCTTGGAATTATAAGCGTTTGAAGTTGGAATTTCACCAGAAGTTCTATCCTATGCATCTTGTTCATCGTGATCGTAATTACATATATAATTTCTGGCCTCGCGAAGGAGAAAGCATCGCTCAAGCTTGGGGGAGGCTTAAGTCAATGTTATATTCATGCCCCAATCATGAGCTCTCTCAGGAAACGATTATTCAGAACTTTTATGCTTGGCTTTCTCTTGATAATCGCAACCTGCTCGATACTTCCTGTGCTGGTTCTTATATGCTGAAGACCATTGATTTCAAATGGGACTTATTGGAAAGAATTAAATGCAACTCTGAAGATTGGGGTTCCGATGATGGTAAGGAGTCTGGTATGACACCTAAGTTTGATTGTGTTAAATCTTTTATGAATACCATTGTTTTTTGTGGATTTAGCGCTAAATATGGACTTGACTCTGAGATAGTAGCTACTTTCTATGAATCTTTTGCTACTCACGTTGATCTCCCTAAAGAGAAGTGGTTTAAATGTAATCCTCCTGTTGAAGTGAAAGTAGTTGCACCTATTACAGTCGAAGAAAAGACTATTACCTATAGTGATCCTATTGTTCCTACTACTTATGTTGAAAATCCTCCTTTTCCTGTTAGGATAAAGGATCATGCTAAAGCTTCGACTGTTGTTCGTAAGAGTAATACTAGGACTTATACACCTCCTGAGCAAATTAATGTTGAACCTAGTATTGTTATGGTTAAAGATCTCTTGGATGAGGATTTAGATGGGCATGTTATTTATTTCTATGGTGAGACTGCTAATATTGCTAGGCCAGATACTAAAACACGTAGACCTGTCATAGGCATGCCTGTTATTTCTGTTAAAATAGGAGATCATTGTTATCACGGCTTATGTGATATGGGTGCTAGTTATAGTGCAATACCTTATTCCTTATATCAAGAAATTATGCACGACATTGCACCCATTGAGTTAGAAGACATTATGTCACTATTAAGCTTGCTAATAGGGATACCATTAAACCCTTTGGGATTGTTAAAGATGTTGAAGTTTTGTGAGGGAAGGTTAAATACCCTGCTGATTTCTTGTTCTTGGTTCCCCACAAGATGATTTTGTCCCATTATTTTTGGTAGACCCTTCTTGAATACAGCTAGTGCTAAGATTAATTGTAAAAAGAATATTGTCACTGTTGGCATAGATGGTATGTCTCATGAGTTTAATTTTGCTAAGTTTAGTAGACAACCTCATGAAAGGGAACGACCTAGTAAGGATGAATTTATTGGTCTTGCTTCCATTGCTATTCCTCCAACTGATCCGTTAGAACAATACTTGCTAGACCATGAAAATGATATGTTTATGAAGGAAAGGGAGGAAATAGATGAAGTGTTCCTTAAACAGGAACCTATGCTGAAACATAACCTTCCCGTCGAAATTCTTGGGGATCCTCCTCCACCCAAGGGTGATCCCATGTTTGAACTCAAACCTTTACCTGACAATCTTAAGTATGCTTATCTTGATGAAAAAGAAATATATCCTATTATTATTAGTGCTAACCTTTCAGAGAAAGAAGAAGAAAGATTATTGAAAAATCTGAAGAAGCACCGAGCAGCTATTGCATATACTCTTGATGATCTTAAGGGCGTTAGTCCCACGTTATGTCAACACAAAATTACATTGGAAGACGATGCCAAACCAGTTAGAGATCCTCAAAGACGATTAAATCCCAAGATGAAAGAAGTGGTAAGAAAGGAGATACTAAAGCTCCTTGAGGCAGGTATTATTTATCCCATTGCTGATAGTGAATGGGTAAGCCTGTCCATTGTGTTCCTAAAAAGGGAGGTATTACCGTTGTTCCTAATGATAAAGATGAATTGATCCCGCAAAGAATTATTACAGGTTATATGATGGTAATTGATTTCCGCAAGTTAAATAAAGCTACTAAGAAAGATCATTACCCCTTACCTTTTATTGATCAAATGCTAGAAAGACTATCCAAATATACACATTTCTGCTTTCTAGATGGTTATTCTGGTTTCTCTCAGATACCTGTGTCAGCGAAGGATCAATCTAAAACTACTTTTACTTGCCCTTTTGGTACTTTTGCTTATAGACGTATGCCTTTTGGTTTATGTAATGCACCTACTACCTTTCAAAGATGCATGATGGCTATATTCTCTGATTTTTGTGAAAAGATTTGTGAGGTATTCATGGATGACTTCTCCGTCTATGGATCCTCTTTTGATGATTGTTTGAGCAACCTTGATCGAGTTTTGCAGAGATGCAAAGACACTTGTCTCGTCCTGAATTGGGAAAAGTGTCACTTTATGGTTAACGAAGGCATTGTCTTGGGGCACAAGATCTCCGAGAGAGGTATTGAAGTTGATAAAGCCAAAGTTGATGCTATTGAAAAGATGCCATATCCCAAGGACATAAAAGGTATAAGAAGTTTCCTTGGTCACACCGGTTTTTGTAGGAGGTTCATTAAGGACTTTTCTAAAATCTCTAGGCCTCTGACTAATTTATTGCAAAAAGATATTCCTTTTGTCTTTGATGATGATTGTGTAGAAGCATTTGAAACACTTAAGAAAGCTTTGATCACTGTACCTGTTGTTCAGCCACCTGATTGGAATTTACCTTTTGAAATTATGTGCGATGCTAGTGATTATGCTGTAGGTGCTGTTCTAGGCCAAAGAGTCGATAAGAAATCGAATGTTATCCAGTATGCTAGTAAGACTCTTGATACTGCCCAGAGAAATTATGCTACTACCGAAAAAGAGTTCTTAGCAGTTGTGTTCGCATGTGATAAGTTTAGACCTTATATTGTTGATTCCAAAGTTACTATCCACACTGATCATGCTACTATTAAATATCTTATGGAAAAGAAAGATGCTAAGCCTAGACTCATTAGATGGGTTCTCTTGCTCCAAGAATTTGATTTGCATATTATTGATAGAAAGGGAGCTGAGAACCCCGTTGCAGATAACTTGTCTAGGTTAGAGAATGTTCTTGATGACCCACTACGTATTAATGATAGCTTTCCCGATGAACAATTAGCGGTCGTTAATGCTTCTCGTACTCCTCCTTGGTATGCTGATTATGCTAATTACATTGTTGCTAAATTTATACCGCCTAGTTTCACATACCAGCAAAAGAAAAAGTTCTTTTATGATTTAAGACATTACTTTTGGGATGACCCACACCTTTATAAAGAAGGAGTAGATGGTGTAATTAGATGTTGTGTGCCTGAGCATGAACATGAACAGATCCTACATAAGTGTCACTCTGAATCCTATGGAGGACACCACACTGGAGATAGAACTGCACACAAGGCACTACAATCTGGTTTTTATTGGCCTACTCCCTTCAAAGATGCTCGTAAGTTTGTCTTATCTTGTGATGAATGCCAAAGAGTAGGTAACATTAGTAGACGTCAAGAAATGCCTATGAATTACTCTCTTGTTATTGAACCGTTTGATGTTTGGGGCTTTGATTATATGGGACCTTTTCCTGCCTCTAATGGTTATACACATATTTTAGTTGCTATTGATTATGTTACTAAGTGGGTAGAAGCTATTCCAACTAGTAGTGCTGATCATAACACTTCTATTAAAATGCTTAAAAGAAGTTATTTTTCCGAGGTTTGAAGTCCCTAGATATCTTATGACTGATGGTGGTTCACATTTTATTCATGGTGCTTTCTGTAAGATGCTTGCTAAGTATGATGTCAATCATAGAATCGCATCTCCTTATCATCCGCAGTCTAGTGGTCAAGTAGAGTTGAGCAATAGAGAGCTCAAATTAATTCTGCAAAAGACTGTGAATAGATCTAGAAAGAATTGGTCCAAAAAACTTGATGATGCATTATGGGCCTATAGACTTGCATACAAAAATCCTATGGGTATGTCTCCATATAAGATGGTTTATGGAAAAACGTGTCATTTGCCTCTTGAACTTGAACATAAGGCATATTGGGCTATTAAAGAGCTCAACTATGACTTCAAACTTGCCGGTGAGAAGAGGTTGTTTGATATTAGCTCTCTTGATGAATGGAGAACTCAAGCCTATGAGAATGCCAAGCTATTCAAAGAAAAAGTCAAACGCTGGCATGATAAGAGGATACAAAAGCGTGAGTTTAACGTAGGAGACTATGTATTATTATTCAACTCTCGCTTAAGATTTTTTGCAGGAAAACTTCTCTCAAAATGGGAAGGTCCTTACGTTATCGAGGAGGTCTATCGTTTTAGTGCTATAAAAATCAACAACTTCGAAGGCACGAGTCCAAGGGTGGTAAACGGTCAAAGAATTAAACATTATATTTCAGGTAATCCTATCAATGTTGAAACTAATATTATTGAAACCGTAACCCCTGAGGAATACATAAAGGACACTGTCCAGAACGTTTCAGACTTCGAAAAGGTATAGGTATGTGGTACGGTAAGTAAACCGACTCCAAAACAACTCCAATGGGAATCTTTATCAGTTTTGGAATATTTAAGACTTTTAGGAAGAAAGAAGTAGTCCGAAAGGGACATGAGGCTCCCACGAGAGTGGAGGGCGCGCCCCCCTATCTCGTGGGCAGCTCGTGTGCCTCCCGGACTCCGTTTTCTTGCACATTACGTATTTTGGTCGGTAAAAATTCATTATATATACTCCCGGAGGTTTTGACCACCGTATCACACAAATATCCTCTGTTTTCGTTTCGAGTTGTTTCTGTTGCAGATCTAGAGCACCATGACTGCACCCTCCTCCAATAACGAAGACAAGGATGCTTGGCTATTGAAGATAGAGCTGAAAAGAGAAGAACTAGAAGAGATCAACAAGGATGAAGGGATAAAGAAGGCCATGGAGGTTCAAGCTTCGGCGTTGAAAGAAGAAGACATCCCTCAACCTTTACTTAACCTTTTCACTCCAACGGAGATCGAAGCTTTTAAGATGATTGAGTTAGCTCGGATACAGAACAAGTATCTTACACATGAGAATATTCTGTTGAAGGATCATATCGCCGGACTCAAGGGCATTATCCGCAAGCTGGAGGGGCTTTTACGCTTGATGTGCGATTATCCACCGTCATCATCACCACCTCCATCACCTCCGAGGACATAATCACATGGGTATGGGCACTCCCCTTGGCAACTGCCAAGCTTGGGGGAGGTGCCCCGGTATCGTATCACTATCACACTCCTATCTTTACCGCTTTATTTAGTTCGATCATTTTAGTAGTATCTTGATCTAGTAGATTGAAGTTTTGATATCAAGTAGTTTGACTTCTGCATTGTGATCTCTTTTTGTATTCGAGTCCTCGAGCTATCTATAATAAAGATTAGTATTGAGTCAAGGGCTTTGCTTTGTTGCTATGATCTTGAGAAAGTATAAAGAATTAAAGAGTTCTTATTGATCTTATGGATAGTGATAACTTCACATATAGAAAGTATGAGGCATAAAAATTGTTCAGAGTTGATAAACATAGTTTTGGTCATCGTTGCAATTAATAGGAAGTGATAAGGAAAGAGAGGTTCACATATAAATATACTATCTTGGACATCTTTTATGATTGTGAGCACTCATTAAGTATGACATGCTAAAAGAGTTGACGTTGGACAAGGAAGACAACATAATGGTTTATGTTTTCTCACATCTTAGTTAAAGTATATTGTCATTGACCTTCCAAACATGTTGAGCCTGCCTTTCCCCCTCATGCTAGCCAAATTCCTAGCACCAAGTAGAGATACTATTTGTGCTTCCAAATACCCTTAAACCCAGTCTTGCCATGAGAGTCCACCATATCTACCTATGGATTGAGTAAGATCCTTCAAGTAAGTTGTCATCGGTGCAAGTAATAAAAATTGCTCTCTAAATATGCATGACTTATTAGTGCGGAGAAAATAAGCTTTATACGATCTTGTTATGGAAGCAATAAAAGCGACGAGCTGCATAATAAAGGTCCTTACACAAGTGGCAATATAAAGTGACGTTCTTTCGTACTAAGATTTTGTGTATGCAACCCTAAAAGCGCATGACAACCTCTGCCTCCCTCTGCGAAGGGCCTATCTTTTACTTTATGTTCCTCCTTTATGTTTTTATTTTGAACTTGAGTCAAGGTGATCCTCACCTTTCCCTTTTTCATTTTATCCTTTGGCAAGCTCCTTGTGTTTGAAAGATCATGATACATATATCCAATTGGATGTTCGTTAGCATGGGCTATTATTGTTGACATCACCTAAAGGTGAATACGTTGGGAGGCAACACAATAAGCCCCTATCTTTCTCAGTGTCCGACTGAAACTCCATAACCACAAGTATTGCGTGAGTGTTAGCAATTGTAGAAGACTATATGATAGTTGAGTATGTGGACTCGCTGAAAAGCTCTATTGTTGAATCTTTCTGATGTTATGACAAATTGTGATTGCTTCAATGACTGAGATTATAGTTTGTTAGTTCTCAATGAAGTTTTTGAACCATACTTGATATTGTGAATTGATTGTCACTTGAGCATAAGAAATTAATGAATTCTATATATGAGCTGTTATAAGAATGATCATGATGCCCTCATGTCCGTATTTTATTTTTATCGACACCTCTATCTCAAAACATGTGGACATATTTTTCGATTTCGGCTTCCGCTTGAGGACAAGCAAGGTCTAAGCTTAGGGGAGTTGATACGTCCATTTTGCAGCATGCTTTTATGTCAATATTTATTGCTTTATGGGTTGTTATTACACGTTATATCTCAATACTTATGACTATTCTCTCTTATTTTACAAGGTTTACCATGAAGAGGGGAAATGCCGACAGCTGGAATTCTGGCTGGAAAAGGAGAAAACATTGGAAAGCTATTCTGCACAACCCCAAAAGTCCTGAAACTCCACGAAACAACTTTTTGGAATTATTAAGAATTTCTGAGCGAAAGAAATACACCAGGGGGCCCACACCCTATCCAGGAGACAGGGGGCGCCCCCCGTATAGGGCGCGCCCCTATCTCCTGGCCCCCCTGGTGGGCCTCCGGTCTCCATCTTCTGCTATATCATCGCTTTTACCCTGGAAAAAATCATGGGCAAGCTTACGGGATGAAACTCCGCCGCCACGAGGCGGAACCTTGGCGGAACCAATCTAGGGCTCTGGCGGAGCTGTTCTGCCGGGGACACTTCCCTCAGGGAGGGGGAAATCATCACCAATGTCATCACCAACGATCCTCTCATTGGGAGAGGGTCAATCTCCATCAACATCTTCACGAGCACCATCTCCTCTCAAAAATCTAGTTCATCTCTTGTATCCAATCTTATATCAAAACCACAAATTGGTACTTGTGGGTTGCTAGTAGTGTTGATTACTCCTTGTAGTTGATACTAATTGGTTTACTTGGTGGAAGATCATATGTTCAGATCCTTTATGCATATTATTACTCCTCTGATTATGAACATGAATATGCTTTGTGAGTAGTTACGTTTGTTCCTGAGGACATGGGTGAAGTCTTGCTATTAGTAGTCATGTGAATTTGGTATTCGTTCGATATTTTGATGAGATGTATGTTGTCTTTTCCTCTAGTAGTGTTATGTGAACGTCGACTACATGACACTTCACCATTATTTGGGCCTAGAGGAAGGCATGTGGAAGTAATAAGTAGATGATGGGTTGCTAGAGTGACAGAAGCTTAAACCCTAGTTTATGCGTTGCTTCGTTAGGGTCTGATATGGATCCATATGTTTAATGTTGTGGTTAGGTTTACCTTAATACTTCTTTTGTAGTTGCGGACGCTTGCAATAGGGGTTAATCATAAGTGGGATGCTTCTCCAAGTAAGGGCAGTACCCAAGTACCGGTCCACCCACATATCAAATTATCAAAGTACCGAACGCGAATCATATGAACGTGATGAAAACTAGCTTGACAATAATTCCCACGTGTCCTCGGGAGCTCCTTTCTCATTATTAGAAATTGTCCAGGCTTATCCTTTACTACATAAAGGATTGGGCCACCTTGCTGCACTTTACTTATTTTATTTGCTTATTACTCGTTACTATTTATCTTATCACAAAACTATCTATCACCTACAATTTCAGTGCTTGCAGAGAAAACCTTACTGAAAACCGCTTATCATTTCCTTCTGTTCCTCGTTGGGTTCGACACTCTTACTTATCGAAAGGACTATGATTGATCCCCTACACTTGTGGGTCATCAGTCAGCTCCCGTCCCATCTAGGCCGTACGATGGGACGAGACCTCAACCACCGATGACCAAGACAACAGTGTTCTCGCCCATGCCTATGGTCAGACGGAGCGTGGCAATAGTACCCCTTACCTACCCGCTGCCCAGGGCTGGCGTGGCAACAGTGCTCCCGCCCTCACCGTTGACGATAGCAAGCGGCAGCCTGACGGAGAGCACTGTACATGACTCGACTCGGCCGCGCCCTGACGATCGACAAGACGGCGCATAGTCCCCCTAAGAATGCAGGGCCCACACCTAGGGGAACCCGGCGAACCACAAGCCCACAAGCGGGACCCAGCCCGGTACCCCGGACACTGACAATACGGACCCACCGACTCGGCATATTACCATTGTCACCCTGGGTGGGTTGATCTATGAAACCCCCCAGGATCCCACACCTACAGGGGAGAGGCCATACAATACAACCGAGATACAAGACATATGTAAGAGAAACACAGGCAAGTGTAGGACTAGCCACCCAACAGCGACACCGGGGAGAAGGAGCAGCCCAAGCCTTGGCCAGCTTCGTTCCTCCTCCATACAGCTCCAGGAGCGACATTCTACTATCGATCATCCAACTAAACTCGGCAGGACTAGGGGTGTTATCTCTCCGGAGAGCCCTGAACCTGGGTATGTCCGGCGTCCCGCGCCCGCGCATATCAACCTCGCCTCTGGAGCCCACAAGCGCCCTCGAGCCTCCTCCTCTATTTAGTCATCCCTTGGCATCTGCCGTGCACCCACCACGACAGTTGGCGCCCACCGTGGGGCAGCTCGAGGAGCTGGCCGGGAGCATGCTTCAGACGGGGCCCTTCTCCTACTCCGACGAGTCCGTCACTCTGGCGGACGATGTCATCGGCGTGCTCGCTACCTCCTTCATTGTGCTGCGCATATCCGACGCGTTCGCGGTCGATGAGTACCCCAGCGAGGTGCTCAGCTACTCCGACTCTCCACTCTCTCTCAGCGGTGGATTCACTATCGGTGCGATGGACGCCCATGTGGAGGTCTTCGTCACCGGCGATGGTACCTCTTCCTTGCCGAGCAAGGCGAGGAGGGTCGCAGAAGCCGCGGCCGCCGCCACATGGACCGAGCCATCCGACCCGCTGCATGCCGCGATGCAGAGCCTCCGCATCCCCATCGGCACCGACGTCGACGCCACCAACATCGCCGAAGCCCGAACCCAGCTCGAGGACAGGCGCCAGCAGATGCTGGACCTGGCCAAGACGCTGGCCGCCACCAGGCGTCGCCTGGAGGCCGCTCAGATGGAGTATGACGCCGCCCATGGATTCACGCCCGCCGCGGCTGAGCCAAGCCGGGTCGCCGATACTCATGCCCGGGGAGGAGCGATCGGCCGGGCCTTCGGCACCGTCCGAACCGTCTACGAGACCCCAATCAAGAACATGCGTGTTGCAGAGGCAGCCGTGGTCGGCCTCGACCAAATCGCAGGCGAGGAGCTCAAGGAACACATCGGGCGGATGCGCGAGCTCCTCCACGCCGCTAACACCCAGCAGGATCGCCTCAACCAGCTCACCAAGCCGGCGGGGTCCAGCTCCGCCCGCCTTGGCGGACCCGCCGAACTCCTGCACACGGCTTCCCTCGCCGCCCGACGGGGCGCACTCCGGCCAAGCCTGGACCCGACGCAACCCGGCCGCCACCTCTGCCAACGCTCCGGGCAACGAGCCCGGCCCGGAGACCCTGCGCGGACCCGGCCAGCATGGTTGGCGTCCGGCTCCAACCGACCCGGCCCCTCAGGGCCTGGCCGCCAGTCGACTCGGCCCGCGCGCCATCGACGACGCCGACACGCGCCACCGCCTCGATCAGCTTGCTCGCTCCCTGGAGGTGGAGGAGAGCGGCGCTATCGGGCCAGCGTGCTTCGGCCCGCGCATCCGGGAGGAGCCCTTTCCCAAGGGGTTCGTGCTCCCCGCGACACCCCCAAGTACAATGGGATCGTGAAGCCAGAAGACTAGCTCACCGACTACACCACGGCCATTGGCATCACCAGTGCCAATCATCGTCTCGCCATGCGCTACGCACCGCTCATGCTCCAGGGGTCGGCCCGCACATGGTTGAACAGCCTGCTGATGGGCAGCATCGACGCGTGGGCCGACTTCGAGGAAGCCTTTGTCCACAGCTTCACGGGGACATACAAGCGACCCGGACGCCCCCAGCCAGCTCGCCATGTGCATGCAGGGGCCGACGGATACCGGCCGCGAGTACCTCGCACGCTGGACCGAGCTCCGGAAGAGCTGCGAGGGCGTCCATGAAGTCCAGGCGATCCAATACTTCGTGAGCGGGTGCCGAGACGGCACCTTCCTCAAGCACAAGCTCCTACGCTCCGAGCCGGCCACCGTGGCCACGCTCATGGTGACGGCGGACAAGTACGCCAACCCCGATTACGCCATGAAGATCCAGGTGGCACTAGATGAAGCCGTCAAGGCGAAGCCGGTTCCTCCCCCGAAGCCGGCCGGCGAAAGCAGCCGGCAGCAGCATCACCAGAACAACAAGCGCAAGGCCAACCCGCCGGTGCAATATCACGACAACCGGCTCATCGCGGCCGCCGAGCCCGCGGCGGACCCGGCAGCGAAGCGCCGTCAGACCGGCAAGATGGCGTGGCAACCCGCCATGAGTTTCGAAGAGATGCTCGACGCCCCATGCAAGCACCACAGTGGTGCAAGACCCTCCATGCACATGCTTCGGCAGTGCACCATCACCAAGCGCATCATGAGGGGAGACGTTCCGCCTCCTACGACTCCGGCTCCAGCTCCAGGCGCAGGACAGCCACCTCCTGCCGGCGGCGCGATGCGGAACGATGCCTACCCGGACCAGAACGTGGCCTACATTGTCCTCACCAGCCTCGGCGATGACAAGCGCAGCAAGCGCTTCCTTCGGCAGGAGGTGAACACCGTCGTCCCGGCCAAGCCGGATTTCATGCACTGGTCGGATCGCCTGATCATCTGGACCTGGGAGGATTACCCGGCAGTCATGCCGGGTCTCGGTGGATAGGCCCTCATCCTCAACCCTAGCATCGTCGCGCGGCGTACATGCAAGTTCTCCCGAGTACTCATCGATGGCGGAAGCAACATCAACATCCTCTACGCGACACGATGACCAAGCTCGGCCTCAAGGCCGAGGACCTGGAGCCAACCCTGACAGTCTTCCACGGCATTGTACCCAACCTCTCCTGTTCGCCCATTGGCCGGGTCCGGCTCGATGTCCTGTTCGGTGACAGCAACCACTTCCGATGCGAACCGATCTGGTTCGAGGTGGTGGACCTGTCCAGCGCATATCATGCATTGCTGGGCTGACTCGCGCTCGCCAAGTTCATGGCGGTTCCCCACTATGCGTACCTGAAGATGAAGATGCCGGGTCCCAAGGGCCTCATTACCGTCACCGGCGACAACCGCAAGTCTCTGGAGTGCGCCCGAGACGGTGCCAAGTTGCCTGAGTCGCTGGTCATTGCCGAGGAGCGGCGCCAGCTCGACCGGATCGTCGCCCTGGCTGGCGAGGCCTCCGCTGCGTCGATTCCGACCCTGGACCCGGCCGACGAGGCAGCCTTCAAGCCCTCCAAGGATACCAAGAAGGTGAAGCTCAATCCGGAAGACCCCAGCTGCAGCAAGTACGTTGTGGTAGGCGCCCGCCTCGACAACAAATAGGAAGGCGAGCTCGTTGGCTTCCTCCGTGAGAATCGGGATATCTTTGCATGGACCCCCAAGGACATGCCGGGTATCCCGAGGAAGTACGCCGAGCACAAAATCCATGTCCGCAAGGACGCCAAACCTGTCCGTCAACCCCTCCATCGGTTTTCCAAAGAGAAGAGAAGAACCATTGGTGAAGAGGTCGCCAAGCTTTTGGTGGCCGGCTTCATAATGGAAGTGTTTCACCCCGAGTGGCTAGCCAATCCAGTCCTAGTCCTGAAGAAGAACAAGACCTGGCGCATGTGTATCAACTACACCAGCCTCAACAAGGCCTGTCCCAAGGATCCGTTCGCTCTCCCGGGGATCGACCAAGTCATCGACTCGACCGCCGGGTGCGAGCTCCTGTCCTTCCTGGAGCTTACTCCGGCTACCACCAGATCAAGCTGGACCCGGCCGATGCCCTGAAGACGTCCTTCATCATGCCCTTTGGGCGTATTGCTACATCACCATGTCGTTCATCTTGAAGAACGCCGGCACCACCTTCCAACGCTGCATGCAGAAATGCCTGCTACCGCAACTGAGCCGCAACATCCACGTGTACGTGGACGATATCGTGGTGAAGACCAAGCAGCACCTGATGCTCCTCGACGATTTGAAGGAAACATTCGCCAACCTCCGCGAATACAAGGTCAAGCTCAACCCGGAAAAGTGCGTCTTCGGCGTCCCGGCGGAAAGCTGCTCGGCTTCCTCCTCTCGGAACGCGACATTGAGGCGAACCCGGAGAAGATCAAGGCCATCGAGCGCATGCGCAAGCCAGCTCGGCTACACAATGTCCAGAAGTTCACCGGATGCTTGGCCTCGGTCATCTGGTTTCTGAGCCGGCTGGGCGAGAGGGCGCTACCCCTGTACCAGCTGATGAAGAAGACAAGCCCGTTCGAGTGGAACGGCAAGGCGGACGAAGCCTTCCAAGACCTCAAGCGCATGCTCTCCACCGCACCAGTCTTGGCCACGCCGACCGACAAGGAGCCGCTGTTGCTCTACATGGCCGCGACCTCACGGGCGGTCAGCACAGTGGTGGTGGTCGAGCAACCAGAGAAGGGCAAGATCCAGGCCGTCCAGTGCCCGGTCTACTACCTGGGCGAGGTGCTCTCCATCTCCAAGCAGAACTACCCACACTACCAGAAGATGTGTTACGGCGTGTACCTCACCGCCAAGAAGCTGAAGCAGTACTTCCAAGCGCACGTCGTCAGCGTCGTCAGCACGGCGCCTATCAGAGAAATCATTGGGTGTCGGGACGCCTCTGGCCGGGTCGCCAAATGGGCGATCCAGCTAGCCAGCCACACCATCCTCTACGAGCCCCGCACCACGATCAAGTCTCAGGCCCTGGCCGATTTCCTCGTTGACTGGACCGAGACCCATTACTTGCCGCTGCCTCCCGACTCGACGCATTGGCCCATGCACTTTGACGGGTCCAAGATGCGACTCGGCCTAGGGGCCGGCATCGTACTTTCATCTCCAAAGGGCGACCGGCTCCGCTATGCACTCTAGATCCACTTTGCCGCCTCCAATAACGTCGCCGAATATGAAGCCCTTGTGCACGGCCTCCGGCTTGCCAAGGAACTCGGCATCCGGCGCATCCTATGCTACGGCCACTCAGACCTAGTGGTGCAGCAGTGCTCCGGCGAGTGGGAAGCCCGCGACTCCAACATGGCAAGCTACTGCTTCCTCATCCAGAAGCTATCCGGATCCTTCGAGGGCTGCGAGTTCCTCCACGTTCTGCGCACGGAGAACAAGGCAGCCGACACGCTCGCCAAGATCACCTCATCACGTCAAGACATCCCGTCCGGCGTCTCCCTCGAGCACCTGCGCCATCCGTCCGTCAAGCCATCGCCGGACTCCGAGTCCATCCACATTCCAGAAGACCCGGCCGCACCGCAAGCCGGCCCGGGGGCTGCTGAACCCCGCCCGGGGGCTGCTCGGCTCAACCCGGCCACCATCACCCCGGACTCGGCCGTCGCCGTCCCCAACCCAGGGGCTGCTCAACCCGGCCCAGGAGTCGCCGACTCGGAACCCACCCTGGTGGCCGTCTTCACCGTGGTCGCGGCCCCATCTTGGGCCCTGCCGATATCAGAATTTCTGGAGAACGGGGTTCTCCCCATGGAAAAGACCGAAGCTCGGCAAGTTCAGCGCCGGGCGTCCACCTACAACATCATCAACAACGAGCTCGTCAAGCGCAGCTCTACCGGTGTGTTCCAGCGCTGCGTCGAGCAGGATCGCGGCATCGACATCCTCCTCGACATTCACCAGGGCGAGTGCGGGCACCACGCTGCATCATGATCCCTGGTGGCCAAGGCATTCCGCGACGGCTTCTACTGGCCAAGGGCCCTTGAAGACGCCGAGTCACTCGTCCTCAAGTGAGAAGGGTGCCAACGTTTCAACAAACGCAGCCACCAGCCGACGTCAGCACTCCGCACCATACCGATCGCCTGGCCCTTTGCGGTCTGGGGACTCGACATGGTGGGACCCTTCAAAATCGCTCGAGGCGGCATGATGCACTTGCTGGTGGCAGTGGACAAATTCACCAAGTGGATCGAGGCAAGACCAATCAAGAAACTAGACGGGCCAACAGCCGTCCGGTTCATCAAGGACATAGCGGTGCGCTATGGCGTGCCGAACAGCATCATCACCGACAACGGCACCAACTTCGCCAATGGCGCGCTCGAGCAATACTGCTCTGTCTCCGGCATCCGCCTCGACCTGGCCTCCGTGGCACATCCGCAGTCCAACGGGCAGGTCAAGCGGGCCAACGGACTCATCCTGTACGACATCAAGCCACGACTCATCGAGCCACTCATCCGCTCACCCGGCAGTTGGCTCGACGAGTTGCCAGCAGTTCTCTGGAGTCTATGCACCACACCGAACCGGTCGATCGGGTTCACCCCGTTCTTCCTTGTTTATGGAGCCAAAGCCGTCATCCCGACCAATGTCGAGTTCGACTCACCGCGCGTCACGATGTACACTGAAGCCAAAGCCAGAGAGGCACGCGAAGATGGCGTCGACCTGCTCGAAGAAGCGTGCCTTCTGGCACTTAGCCGTTCGGCTATCTACCAGCAAGGCCTGAGGCACTACCAAAACAAGAAGATCAAGCCTCTCGCATTCCACGAAGGCGACCTCGTCCTCCGACTCGTCCAAGAGCAGGCAGGATAGCACAAGCTGTCCTCTCCATGGGTGGGCCCATTCATCATGAGCAGGGCCTTGCGCGATCGCAACGCCTACTACCTCATCGACGCGCGCAAGTCAAAGAAGCGCAAGAAGGACACCGCCGGCGAAGAAAAGACCCGGTCGTGGAACGCGGAACTCCTCCGCCCGTTTTACAGTTAGCCGCACGAATGTATGTATCGTCGCCTTTTGTAAACATATGAAACTATGGGGTCCCCGAACGAGACTCGGGGGCTGCCTTTTGCCGCCAATTTATTGCGTCCCCATATTTTATCACTTTACAACTAAACCCGGCCGCTGGCTCTACTAGCTCGACCCGGGGGCTCGGGGGCAGGCCGGCTCGGTCGCCACCCCCCCGCCTTACTTGGTGATTCCTGATAAAGTTAGGTTGCCACGGTCCCCCACTTTGCCCTAAAACCGCAGATCCAACTCTGGCTGACGGCGGGCATGCACAACGGGCCAAAGATCCTCTATGATTCATACACCAAGTCAAAGGCCGCCGGGTCGATCAACCCGGCCCGTAGCTCATCAACTAAGTTAGCCGCACGACCGGCCGCTCACCAACTGGCCAAGACGGATTGCCGCCAGCTGGCCCAGTGGGTGTTTCGCTCGCGCTCAATGCTTCTAAGGACCCAAGTCCTGCGTGCCCCTCTCGAAGAATCGAACTCCTTGTCACGGACCGGAGCCTCGGCTATCTCACTCACGGGGGGGGGGGAGGTTTGAGAGAGGAAAAGCATATGAAATCGGTTCGAAAAAGCGGAAGGCAAAGAGCAAACAAGCGCTCACGACATTTACACACAAATATTTAAAGCAAAGGCCCACGGCCCGAGTTTATTACACCCTAAAAAAACCCAGTGGGTGGGTGGACCTGCTACTTAACAGTTTTTTTACACAAAGTTTCTCAGGCATCCCCAGCGTCGTGTCGCGACGTCAACGGCTCTCCCATGTCGGCCTCCGGGTCCAACGAGGCACCAGTGTCGTCTTCGGCATCCGCATCGCCGTAGATACCCATCTCCTTTGAGCTCCCCTCCGGATCGCGAAGAAGCAAGCCATAGTCATCTCCATCCACGACCCCGCCTTCATTCGTCTGCTCCGGATGGAACTCGTCATGGAAGGCGAACTCGGCAATGTAGCTGGCCCGGGAGGCGCTCCGGCCGGCTTGCTCCTACAGCAACTGCTCCGAGCCGGCGCACGGGCCCATCAGCGCATCTAGTTGAAGATCCAGATGCCAAGACAACGTGATCTGGAGTGCCATCTCGGCACCGGCGCGAGCGGCGGAAACACGCCACTCGCCAAGACGGTCCGGACCAGCCTCCAACCAACGCGCCAGGCGCGAGAAGCTGCGCGGATGGACGGAGTCCGGCCATAGGGCCGTCTTCATCGCAGTGCCGGCCTAGGACAACTGCTCCATCTGCGTCCCCAGGACCCGCAGACGGGCCTCGGCTGCGGCGATGATCTCCGGGAAGGTCCAGTCTATCAGCGGATCCGTTCCAGACCCGGTAACACCGGTTAGGTCGCGCTGATAGTGGACGGCCTCCTCTGCCAGCCGCTGCATCTCCGGGAAGGCC
This sequence comes from Triticum dicoccoides, assembly GCF_002162155.2. Lineage (NCBI taxonomy): Eukaryota > Viridiplantae > Streptophyta > Magnoliopsida > Poales > Poaceae > Triticum > Triticum dicoccoides. Next base: position 597,520,082 of record NC_041389.1, on the reverse strand, counting down.
CCTGTCGCAAAGAAAGAAGCAAAGTTAAAAGAAGAACAACAAGGAAGAAAGGTCGGGTCCCGACCCGGCAAACTACAAGAAGCACCACTTACTGGAGAAGGATTCTTCCAGGTGCTGCGCCTCGAGCAACGTACCACACCGCTCCCGCTCCATGACGCGGTCACGCTCCCCGAGCACCTTCTCCAAGTCGGCCTCCTTAGCAAGGGCCGCCTTCAGCTCGACGTCCTTGTCTTCGGCTGCCTTCTCGGCCACCTCGTGGCGGCGAGTCTCGTCCTGACGAGCCTCCTCAGCCGCGGTGGCCTGCTCCCAAAGGTGAACCACCTCGTCCTGGAGCCGGCCCTTGCCGTCGGCCAGCTAGCCGCGCTGCTGGTCCACCTCAACCAGGGCCTGCTGCGTCTCTACCACCTTGGCGGCCTCCGCCTTAAGGAGCTCCACCTCGGTCTCAAGGCAGCTCTTGTGACCCGCTAGCTGCTCATGCAGCCGGTTGGCCTTGTCAAGAGACCGCTGGGCCGCGGCCGCCTCCGCCCTCGCCTGCGCCGCCTCGATGCCAAGACGGCCGGTATCGGCAACAAGCAGGTCGTAGTGATGACCGGCCCTAAGCAGCGGGGTCCGCCAAGACAGCACCTCGGCTGCAAAGAAGAAACATTCAGCAGAAAAAAAGACAAGACTTAAGATTTGGCCCAACTGTTACACAGTTGGCCCGAATATCGCGGGCTACACCTAGTGGGTGCGCTAACGCGCCCCCACTAGAAAAGAGCACAAGAGTACTAAGATACTACTTAATTAAGTACTAAGATACCTCGGCCCATGCATTAGTAGCAAGTACCTCATATGTCCGATTTTTAGCAAAATCATGCTAAAATTCACAGAAAATTTCAGCATGACCTTTGCTGAAAATAGGACATATGGAGTACCCGAATTTGCCGGAACGGAAGTTAATCGACATTCCGGCAAACTCAAGGGTCTCTCGGGGTACCTGCAAAATCATCACGACACGAAGGGCCTCTCAAGGGCCTCAAGCAGCAGCGGCGTCTCCCAGGACCCCATTTTTTTGCTAAATTTCTTTGAGCAACAATTAGAGCAGAAAATTCAGCATATGTCTATACAACAGCACTGTAAAGATGAAGAAGAGTTCTACAGCAGCCCATTTATATACAATAGCATCTTTGGTCATACCAATTTCTGAAACAATTCAAAGATGAAGAAATTAACTATGTATAGTTTATTCTTTTTGTACCAGGAACTATTTTAGTTTATTATTTATTGTACCAGGGAGGAATATAACAATGTTTTTTTGTATATATCCTAGTTATACTACTGCAGGAAAGGAGGATCATCATACACATATATATGTGCATAAAAATCATAAAAATTCAAAATCACTTGAAACCTGATCACTCGGACCACACCACATGCCATAGCATACATAGTACATAGAGTTGACAATTCAGTTGCAATCATGTAGTAATGGATTGTTCTACCTAGCACGTTGTTGGAAATGGATTGTTCTACCTAGCAGGTTGTTGGAAATTCAATTGCTTTTTTCATTAGGGCTGGCAACCAGACATGGTCAAATTTCAATTAAGATTATCTATTGGTTCAAGACTGGCAACAAGACTTGTTCTACAAAATCAATTATCTATTGAGTAGTTCTTGTGCTCATCCAGTAGCAACATCTTTCATACATGATCAGTATTCATGTACCAAATTTTTATTTAAACTGAATTTGCAAATCACCAAGAGCTCTACTAGTTTCAGACTAGATTTACACTAAATACACTAAAGTATTTGACCAGTAGTCAGTTACATTTACACTAGACTAAAGAAATTGCTGCATCACTAGACTGAAGAAATTGTGTTGTCAGTTAGGGTCTGAAGAAAATGTGTTGCAGATTTTGATTTGCTTGCTGATCTTCGGTTAACTCCATAGAAGAGTTTTGTACTGATTCAGTTAACTGACAGCAAGTAACAGCATGTTCTAACAACAACAGTTTCAGAGTACTACTCCAAAATCCTCCTAGTTGTAGCTGACCTAAATGGTTGAATTCAAAAAACTACAGTGGCCTTTAGTGATTGAGAGCTTAAAATTTCCAACAATCTGAACAAACAAAGTAAAATAGGATCAGTATCTCATTTCAGCTGATTTATTCTTCATAAGCATAGGCTTTGTTTGTTGGAAACTAGCCTGTGAAACTGAAATTTAACAATAAACTGAATTACTGTCATTTAACAGTAAACTGAATTTTAAACTGAGTACTGGAGTAAAATTGCTGGAGTACAAATTTATCAATGGGCCATATATCGATAACATCTGAAATCATGCATTGGTGCAAAGTTGCTCCTGTACACTATAACATCTGAAAGATGGGGATCATAGAGTTGCATCTGAAAGAATCGGGGGCGAGGGGGAAGATGGAATCGGGGTCTCTGTACCTGCGGCCGCTGTGGATGGAGGACGGCGCCGTCGACAAACTCGAGGGCGGGGGCACCGGATGCTCCTCTCGTTGATGGGGGAGGGGAGAGGCTGGAGGCAAACCCTAGCCGCCAAGCGCACGAGTGCTGCAGCTGGCCGACGTCGTGGTAGGTGAGGAGCAGGTGGCCGGTGTCGGTGTCAAAACCGGCGGATCTCGGGTAGGGGGTCCCGAACTGTGCGTCTAGGCGGATAGTAACAAGAGACAAGGGACACGATGTTTTACCCAGGTTCGGGCCCTCTTGATGGAGCTAAAACCCTACGTCCTGCTCGATTAATATTGATGATGTGTGTTACAAGAGTGGATCTACCACGAGATCAAGGAGGCTAAACCCTAGAAGCTAGCATATGGTATGATTGTTGTTTTTTCTATGGACTAAATCCATCCGGTTTATATAGACACCGGAGAGGGCTAGGGTTACACAAAGTCGGTTACAATGGTAGGAGATCTATATATCCGTATCGCCAAGCTTGCCTTCCACGCCAAGGAAAGTCCCATCCGGACACGGGACGAAGTCTTCAATCTTGTATCTTCATAATCTTGGAGCCCGGCCGACCATGATAGTTCGGCTATCCGGACACCCCCTAGTCCGGGACTCCCTCAGTAGCCCCCGAACCGGGCTTCAGCGACGACGAGTCCGGCGCGTATATTGTCTTCGGCATTGCAAGGCGGGTTCTCCTTCAAACTTCATGTTCCTGTCGAATAGTGTCCGGCTTCCTTATAAATGTTGCGCTCCTTGGCTTCTACGCCCAATAATGGCCTTCTTCCACGTGTCGTATGAATGCGAAAAGCTAGGGTATTTTTACATTTTACCCCCCAGCCGTGCGAACGAGCCACCTATAAGAGAGGCGAGGATCTAGATCTAGCTCACACCATCCTCCATCCGCAAGCTCTCATCAAAGCGCCTCTGACAAAAATCCATTCTATCATGGATAGTCGAAGCGGCTCCTCCTCTCGCGCTCCCAGCCCTAAGCCAGGAGATTGGGGGAGATGCTCAATTCCACACAGCGAGCTAGTGGTGCTCCAAACCGAGGGATATCTTCCCCCAGCTTTCATGGTTCCGGTTCGAGCCGGACTGGCCACCTTCAGGGGTGGAAAGCAGCCGGAGAGTGTCCCAAACCCTTCAAAAGGAGAGCGGGTATGCTTCGTCCCTTATCTAATAAGGGGACTCGGATTTCCCATACATCCGTTTCTCCGGGGGCTCCTGGAGTTCTACAGACTCCAGCTTCACCACCTCACACCTGCCTCCATTTTGCACATCATGGGCTTTGTAGCTCTTTGCGAGCTGTCCTGGGCATCGAGCCCCATTTTGTGCTGTGGAAGAGATTGTTTTGCCTCGTACCCCGTTCTTACGAGGGGTCGATATATCAAGTGGGCGAAGCCGAAATATGGCGCATCGCCGGGACCGGATATCTATCCGGCACCCCGAAGAAGGCGTCTGAAGACTGGCCTTCGGAATGGTTCTACATGGAGGACGCCTCTCTGCCGGACCCAGTTCGGATCGGCCTCCCGGAGTTCAGCAATGCTCCCTTGAAGAAACGCCTGAGTTAGCGCCCGCGGAGCCCTCAACGGGAGGACGATGGGAGCGTCCATTATCTGATGGGCCGGATTAGGTTACTGGCCCATTCCGGATTGACCATGATTGAAATCATGGCCACGTTCATTATGCGAGGGGTGCAGCCACTCCAATATCGGGGCCACCCTATGTGGGATTTCAACGAGGAAGATGACGCCACCCGTCATGGCCGCAGAGGGCCGGGCTCGGCGGCCGATCTGGCAAAGATCCTGTCCGGCTTGTACAAGGGGGAGGAGGAGGACTTCCTCCGCACGAATCCATTGAATGGATTCTTCATGAATAACCCTCGGAGCTGGGTAAGCGGACGTTTATCTACCCGATCCATACTTCCAAAGTCAAGTATCTTACTTCGTGATTTCGATGCAGGAGCTGCGCCGGGACGTGGAGGGCATACAAAGCCTAACTCCACAGCCCGAGGATCTGGAATGATCCCTTGATCCGGCATCCGAAGAGGATCCGGACATAAAGGTGGAGCTGATCGACGGGGTGTTCCACCAACTTAGCATGGACAATGCCCTAGTCGCCATTACGGCTGACTACCCCGGTTTGTTTCCGGCGTCCCAGGTGACTACGACCGAGGTCTTGACACCATCATTTGATCCATGCTCAATTCTGACAATCCTATACTGATGGTGCATCGCAGGAGGTGCCTTTGAGGCGGGAAGTCGAACCTGCGGTGACTGACCAGCAAGGGTCAGTTTGGCCCAGCAGGCGGAAGAGGAGTGCGACGCAAATAGAAACGTCGCTGCAATGGTACGGCGCACCGCTGTTTTTAAGGGAAGGATCCCTAGGAGGTATGTTAATGCTCATAACTTTTTCCAGGAGAAAGAGCGCTCGCCGAACAGTGTCCGGAGAGGTTGCCAATCAAGTCTCCGCCAGCCATGCTCCATCGCGTGGTCCATAAGTGAAGGTGAACACAAGGCAAGAGCCGGATGCTCCTCCGACGGAGGATGCCGACAGGATGTCCGCCACCCGTTCTGAGGTGGAGAGCGCCATGAATCACAGGCGTCGCCGGACAGTTCTTCGTGACGCGTGTTTCTCCCTGGAGGCGTTGAATGCCTTTGATGTGGGAAATGTGCACCTCCGTGCTGCTCAAGATGGTTTAACCAGAGCCACGGAGTAGTATGTGAAGGACATATGGGTAAGTAATTTTAATAGTTATATATGCTAGTAGCCCCCGAGACTTAAAATAGTTAAAATAACTGATTTAAGGATCATTTATTATGCAGGATCTTACGAAGAAGAATACCCACCTATCCCAGGAGCTCCAAGAGTGCAAGGCCCAACTTGAGGCTGCACTGGCCGCCACAGGGGGAATCACAGAGACCCCCGCTGGTAATACGTACTTCAAAAAGATAAGCAGTTAACAAAGTGCGGCGTGTGCATAAATCTGACAATAATATTGCAGAGGGCGCCGGACTAGATCCGGACAAGCAACAACTACTGCGTCAGCTAAAGGCCGGCGAGAGGGTGCTTATGAAGGTGTAGCAAGAGAGGAACAAGCTCCAAGATGCCCACACCCAGCTAGGAGAAGAGCTGAAAGGTGTTCGGGCCCAGCTGTCTGGCTCCGTGAAGGAGAATCAGCGGCTTCATCGCGGCATTTATAGTAAGTGCTTGAGCAAATTCCTTTGAAAATAAGAATTCGGCGAGGAAGTCGATTGACAGAAATGTGTCTTTAGGTGTGCTCACAGGTCGCCCTGCGGAGGAAATGCCCGGTTCAACGGGTGACCAACTTCCTGAGCTGGTGCAACTGCTCGAACGTGTTCGGCAGGCGATGAGTGGCGTCGTTCAGACCTTATGGCCTTCTATCTCCCTACCTGAGGGCCTTGGAGGGCTTGCTGAGAAGCTTCAGGGAGTACGGCGATGCATCCGTCTGTGGAAGATATCGACCTGTCGTCAAGGCGCCAGGGAGGCCTGGGCCATGGTGAAGACGCGGTACCCGAAGGCTGACCCAAACCACATGGCCGAGGTCGGACCTGTGGGGCCTGATGGGAAGGAGATCCCTGTGAGCTTGATGTACGGCCAAGTAGAGCTGGCCGCAAAATATTCCCAACAGGACTGTAAATTAGACATCCTGTTAGATGGGATTGAAGAGGAGTACAATCAGTCAGTTTGACGATGTAATTTAAAATGACATGTAAAATGCCTTCTAGCCGGATTGTAGATCGTTTGTCTTTGCGGACCTTTTCGCTTCAACCTCGGGACCCAACAGTCTGGAGTGTGTCCGAATACCCTTACGGTTATAAAAGAACCAGGGCATGCGTGGAGACAAGGCGTTGGGGTCATAATTGCTTTATCAGACAAGTGCCCAACTAGCTATGTTATATTACATGGTTAGTAAGAAACATCTTCCAGGGAGAATAGTTCCGTTAAGGGTTCCTTTCCCTGGGAGGCATGCCCTAAAGTGCATGTCCGAACTGCGAAAATAGCAGAAAAAGCATCTGGGGGCAGATAAATAAGTAAGTAATAAATCATCTTTCAAGTCACCGACCGAATATTCTCTTAAGAACGCTAGCTTTCGGCTTCACCCAGTCTGAGGTACACATCTGGCTGACCCGGGAGTAACAATCACAGAGGTGCTCCCTTTACCTCCTAGCCGAACAATCGGGAACGTAGGGGTAAGCACAGGAGCCAGGCAACCCAGCTTGGCCAAAACTTAAGTCATATCGATGCATATAATGGTGAATAAAAGGTACATGTGGAAGTATAACACATGTGTTGGGCATGAAGCCCGTATAAATAAGCTTCTGTTAAAGAAGCCCCCAGGTATAATGAGTGCTAGGAGCACATCAAGTGTGTGCGAATCAATGCGCAAATCAGCCTATAAAAGGTATTGAAAAAAAGTGGGAAGAACGAGGGGGACAAGAGACAGTGAAAATGTAAAAAGGTGGACGGAGGAGTGAGATGAACTCTGAGTCTGGTGTTAGGCGTAGAATCTTCGGAGACGGGCTGCGTTCCATGGGTTCGGCTCGAGTCAATTGTCAGATGCGTTACGTAGACGGTATGCTCCGCCGGTCAGGACTTGGTCGATGATGAAGGGACCTTCCCACTTGGTCTTAAGTTTGTCCTTTTTCTTGTCCGACAGGCGTAGAACAAGTTCGCCAACATTGTAAGTTTTGGCCCGTACTTCTCTGCTTTGATACCTTTGAGCCTGCTGCTGATAGAATGCGGAACGAGCTTTTGCCACGTCCTGCTCCTCTTCTAAGGAGTCCAAACTGTCCTGCCGATCCAACTCTGCTTCTCTTTCTTCGTACATGCGCACGCGAGGTGAGTCGTGAATTATATCGCAGGACAGAACTGCCTCTGCGCCGTACACCATAAAAAATGGTGTGAATCCGATAGTTCGGTTTGGCGTGGTCCGCAGCCCCCAGAGTACGAAGTGGAGCTCCTCTACCCAGTGCGTGTTAGATTCCTTGAGGGACCGCACTAGTCTGGGTTTGATGCCGCTCATGATTAGACCATTTGCTCGCTCGACTTGACCGTTAGTTTGGGGGTGATAGACTGAAGCGTAGTCGAGCTTGATGCCCATGTTTTTGCACCAGAGTTTAACCTCGTCGGCCGTGAAATTCGTGCCGTTATCAGTGATGATGCTGTGGGGGACGCCAAAACGGTGTACTACCCCGGATATGAAGTCTATCATAGGTCCGGATTCTGCCGTTTTAACCGGCTTGGCCTCAATCCATTTGGTGAATTTGTCCACCATGACCAATAAGTATTTGTGCTTGTGTGTTCCCCCTTTAAGGGGTCCAACCATGTCAAGCCCCCAGACCGTGAACGGCCAGGTGATGGGTATAGTTTTGAGGGCGGTGGGTGGCATGTGGCTCTGATTAGCAAAGAGCTGGCAACCGACGCATCGTTGGACTAAGTCCTGAGCATCTGCCCGGGCTGTCGGCCAATAAAATCCTGTACGGAAGGCCTTGCCTACAAGGGCCCGGGCTGCAGCATGGTGCCCGCCGAGTCCGGCGTGAATTTCAGCCAGGAGGTTTCTCCCTTCCTCTTCAGAGATACATCTTTGAAGGACTCCGGTTGTGCTTTTTTTATAAAGTTCTCCCTCATGGACCTTGTAGGCTTTAGATCGCCGAACTATGCAGCGGACCTCATTTTGGTCTTCGGGGAGTTCCTGCCTGATTAAGTAGGCTAGGAATGGTTCCGTCCACGGGGCAATTACTGCCATTATTTCATGGGCTGAAGGTGTTATTTCATTGGCTGAGCCGCCGATTGTGTCAGAGTGATCTGAGTTAGGTGATGCAGCTGGCTTAGGACTATTATTTCCAGACTCCTCTTCCCATAATACGGATGGCTTAAAGAGCCGTTCTAGGAAGATGTTTGGAGGGACGGCGTCGCGTTTTGCGCCGATGCGTGCCAACACGTCTGCTGCCTGGTTATTATCCCGGGCTACATGGTGGAATTTGAGTCCTTCAAACCGAGCTGACATTTGTAGGACGACATTGCGGTAAGCTGCCATTTTCGGATCTTTGGCGTCAAAGTCTCCATTTACTTGGGATATTGCGAGGTTTGAATCCCCGCACACCTCTAGGCGTTGAATGCCCATGGAGATTGCCATCCGGAGGCCGTGTAGAAGGGCCTCATATTCGGTTGCGTTGTTGGAGTCCATGTACATTATTTGAAGTACGTATTGGACTGTGTCTCCGGTTGGGGACATCAAGATGACGCCAACCCCCAAGCCAGCCAACATTTTGGATCCGTCAAAATGCATGATCCAATTGGAGTACGCGCCGTACTCTTCAGGGAGTTCGGCTTCGGTCCATTCGGCGGCGAAGTCAGCCAGAACTTGCGACTTTATAGCCCGCCGTGGTTTGTAGGTTATGTCGAATGGTAAGAGCTCAATGGCCCATTTTGCAATCCTGCCTGTTGCGTCGTGATTGTTTATAATATCGTTGAGAGGTACTTCGGAGGCCACCATTATGGAACACTCTTGAGAGTAGTGTCACAGCTTCTGGGATGCCATGAACACCGCATACGCTATCTTTTGATAATGTGGGTACCGGGACTTGCATGGAGTTAAGACAGTGGATACGTAGTACACTGGTTTTTGAAGAGGGAATCTGTGCCCTTCTGTTTCTCGTTCGACGACGAGTACCGCGCTGACAACTTGATGTGTTGCTGCGATATATAATAACATAGGTTCGCCCAAGTTGGGCGCGGCCAGGACCGGATTTGTTACCAGTATGGCCTTGATTTCTTCGAGTCCGGCCGTGGCAGCATCCGTCCATTCGAAGTGTTCGGTGCTCCGGAGGAGGCGATAGAGGGGCAGAGCCTTTTCTCCCAAACGGGAGATGAAGCGACTTAGAGCCGCTACGCATCCAGTTAGTTTTTGTATTTGCTTGAGATCCTTTGGAATATCCAATTGTGACACAGCTCGGATCTTGGCTGGGTTTGCTTCAATTCCTCTACCGGATACAATGAAGCCCAAGAGCTTTCCGGCTGGTACTCTGAAGACACATTTTTCCGGGTTGAGCTTAATGTCATATGCTCGGAGGTTGTCGAATGTCACCCTCAAGTCATCTACTAGAGTTTCGACATGTTTGGTCTTGACGACCACATCGTCTACGTATGCCTCTACTGTTTTGCCTATCTGGGTAGCCAGACATGTCTGAATCATGCGCTGATATGTTGCGCCGGCATTTTTGAGTCCGAAGGACATTGTGTTGAAGCAGAATGGCCCATATGGAGTAATGAATGCCGTTACGGCCTGGTCTTTTTCCGCCATCTTGATTTGATGGTATCCGAAGTATGCATCGAGGAAGCACAATGAATCGTGCCCTGCGGTAGCATCAATGATTTGGTCGATGCGAGGGAGAGGGAAAGGGTCCTTTGGACAGGCCTTGTTAAGGTCTTTGAAATCGACGCAGAGGCACCAGGATTTGTCCTTTTTTGGTACCATTACTAGATTGGCTAGCCAGTCCGGATGTTTTATATCTCTGATGAATCCGGCTTCTAAGAGTTTGGCTAGCTCCTCTCCCATTGCCTGTCTTTTGGGTTCGGAAAATCGCCGAAGAGCTTGTTTGACTGGCTTGAATCCTTTTAGGATATTTAGGCTGTGCTCTGCCAGCCTGCGTGGGATTCCTGGCATGTCTAAAGGGTGCCAGGCAAAAATGTCCCAATTTTTCCGAAGGAATTCTCGTAGTGCGGCTTCTACATCAGGATTTAATTGTGCCCCAATGGAGGCCATCTTTGTGGGGTCCGTTGGATGGACCTGAAATTTGACTATTTCATCTGCTGGTTTAAAAGAGGTGGACTTGGACCTCTTATCGAGTATCACATCGTCCCTATCCACCGTGGAGCGCAGCGCAGTTAGTTCCTCTGCCGCTAGGGCTTCGGATAATGCCTCTAGGGCCAATGCGGCTGTCTTATTTTCAGCGCGGAGTGCTGTATCTGGATCAGTGGCGAGAGTGATTATTCCATTGGGTCCGAGCATTTTGAGCTTCATGTACCCGTAATGGGGTATAGCTTGGAAGATTGTGAATGCCTCTCGCCCTAACAAAGCGTGATATCCGCTACCGAATGGGGCCACTTGGAACGTGACCTCTTCGGACCTGTAATTGTCCGGCGAGCCGAACACTACATCTAGTGTGATTTTTCCTGTGCAGCGTACTTCTCGACTAGGGATTATTCCCCTGAAGGTTGTGCTGCTTCGCTCAATGCGGCTCCAGTCAATTTCCATTTTTTGAAGGGTTTCCTTGTAGATGAGGTTTAATTCGCTGCCGCCATCCATGAGTACTTTGGTAAGACGAAAGCCGTCCACTATCGGACTGAGGACCAATGCAGCTGGTGCTCTAGCTGTTCGGAATTTAGGTTCGTCGCTGGCATTGAAGGTGATAGCCGTGTCGCTCCTTGGATTTGTTGTTGCTACTTGGTAGACTTCGGCAAGGCTGCGGATTGTTCGTTTCCGCATGTTATTTGATGCGAAAGTCTCGAAGACTGTTAATACTGTACTGGTACAGCTGGGCTGGTTGCCCGGGGCTAAAAAGCCTTCGCCACTTTTGGCCACCTGCCGTAGTATCCAACATGCTCGAAGGCTATGTGTTGGAGTGGCGCCCTCTGTACTGTGGATTTTGCAGGGTCCGTTGAGCCATCCCTCTAGTACGGTTCCGTACCCTTTAGGGTTTTTTTTTGCTTTTTGGTTTTTAACCCAGGTGCTTGAGTATGACGCACCCTTTTATTTCGGAATGAAGTTGTATTCAGGGCCGGATTGTCCCAAAACCTAGTTTCGGTTTTCCAGGCACTCTCCATCACGCAGTATTTTTGTACAATGGTCGCTAGGTCGGCGAAGCGTGTAACTTCGCGACGACTGATGGCGTTTATGATTCCCTTGTCCGTGCAATTGTTGCAGAAGATTGAAATCGCGCTTTCTTCATGGCACTCCTTTATCCTGTTCATGACCAGGAGGAATTTGGCCCAGTAATGATGTACTGTTTCATCGGGCTCTTGCCGTATTTGAGATAGATCGCTTATGTTTGGGTGGGCGGGTGTAATTAAGTTCGGAACCCCGCCCGATCTGAGGCTCAAAGGCCAAGAAGCTTCCGGATTTGGAAGCTTGGTTTGCTGGACGCTTTACAACAAATCTGGTCCGATGCCTGACTTTAGGTTCAGTATTTGATTAGCGTCCGTCCCTCCACGGGAATACGGCATGGAGGGATCGGGAATCCGAACTTAGTTGGTTTTTAACATAGAAGAAGAGTCGCCGCATTGTTCCTCTACCACAATAACGTGGTGGGTAACCTGGGGAGAATTAATTTCTCTCAGATCGGTTTTAAGCCCAATCTGATCGTAGTCGGTAGCGACTCCCAGGGCGGCGATGTGATCCAAGAGCTTGTTTACGGAGGAGAGCTCAATCGGATCTAGCTGCTCGGCGAATTCCGAGTTGACGTGAAGATCGCTTTTAATGACCTGAGAGGTCATTGCCGGAGCGGTGGCCGAACAGGCGGTCATAAGAAAACCGCCTAGCCGGATAGTTTGGCCGGCGGCCAAAGCTCCCTTGACGATGGTGTCGTCTTTAAAGACGGGAAAAGGCATCCTTCCTGATGGTGACGGCACATAGGAACTCTCAATGAAAGCACCAATGTCGGTGTCAAAACCGGCGTATCTCGGGTAGGGGGTCCCGAACTGTGCGTCTAGGCGGATGGTAACAGAAGACAAGGGACACGATGTTTTACCCAGGTTCGGGCCCTCTTAATGGAGGTAAAACCCTACATCCTGCTCGATTAATATTGATGATGTGTGTTACAAGAGTGGATCTACCACGAGATGAAGGAGGCTAAACCCTAGAAGCTAGCCTATGGTATGATTGTTGTTTTTTCTATGGACTAAAGCCATCCGGTTTATATAGACACCGGAGAGGGCTAGGGTTACACAAAGTCGGTTACAATGGTAGGAGATCTACATATCCGTATTGCCAAGCTTGCCTTCCACGCCAAGGAAAGTCCCATCCGGACACGGGACGAAGTCTTCAATCTTGTATCTTCATAATCTTGGAGTCCGGCCGACCATGATAGTTTGGCTATCCGGACACCCCCTAGTCCGGGACTCCCTCAGCCGGCGTCGTGGTTGGTGAGGAGAGCGCGAGGACGAGTGCCCCGTCCGAGGAGGTGGTTGGTGCCTTGGCGGCCGGCGGCGGCGAAGGCCTGGAGGATGTGGAAGAAGGCGCAGACGGCGAGGAGGAGTCCGGCGAGGGTCGGGGCGGCGGGGGTGGGGGCACGGGGGCGCGGGGGCGGCAGGGTTGGAGTCCGGTGAGGGTCGGGGCAGCGGCGTCGTGGGTCGGGGCAGCGCGCGGGTGGATCTGGTGGCGAGGGAGAGAGGGTCGAAGGGGATCTGGCGAGACAGAGGGAGGATAGCTAGGGGGAGGGTTCTAATGGCGCACCGTCCAGTCGTGCGCCATAAGTATGACTATTCTAATGGCGCACCTCCCCTTGGTGCGCCATTAGACTTTTGTTTTAATCTAGCCCACTAACCATATCTACAACCTAACCCTATCTACAACAGAACCCACCTACTAGCCCGACTGGTCAGCACGCAGCACACACACCAAGAGGTCCTGGGTTCGATTCCCAGGCTCCCCAATATTGTTTTTATGCATTTTAAATGTTGTTTTTATATTTATTTGTGTTTAAATATGTTCAAACTTGTTTAAATCATAACAGTAATATTTTTTTATAAAAACAGTAATAATTTTTAAAAAAATATGTTCAAATTTCTTACTTGAAAATATCATCGGCGGCGGCGGTGGAGCCGGGGAGGGTTTGGGGATCGAGATCGAGATGGAGGGGGAATCGAGATCGAGATGGAGGGGGATCGAGATCAAGTGTCCTCATGAATTCACAAAGTGCCCATGAAATTTAAAAATATTCATGATATCAAAAAGTGCCCATGAAATACAATCGAGAAATGAAGACTACGATTTAAATACAATCGATCTTAGCTAGCTATCTGTTCACAATCTTCTTGCCCTTCTTTTTCGCAAATGGAGTTCTTCTGTGGAACGGACGTCCTTTAGGTAGGGTGGTCCTGCTTCTTCTTGTGGTGTGTGCTGCTACTTCATCGTCGACGTCATGTTCGATCTTCGGGTCGCCGTACTTGTCGAAGTCTTGCTCATTGGCTACTCCATCCATTTCGATGATCTTCCTTTTGCCTCTCCCCACAACAACACGACTGGGCTTTCGCGGGTCGGTAATGAAGAAGCATTGGTCCACTTGGGAAGCCAGTACCCATGGCTCATTTTTCGCGGTGACGTTTGCGCCCGCGGTCTTGGATTTGGCTTCGGGTATAACCATGGTGGTGAAATATCGGTCTTCTTTTAGGACGCTCTTGGCCCATCTGAAACGGAACATCGGCACCTTCTCTCTAGCGTAGCTCAGCTCCCAGATCTCCTCAATCCTTCCGTAGTATCAGTCCTTGTCCTTACCTGTGTAGGATTCCATCGTTACCCCGGAGTTCTGATAACCATCGCTCTTCAAGTCCTTGTCCTCGGTGTAGAATGTGTAGCCGTTGATATCGTACGCCTCGTAGGTCATCAGGTTGTGCTCGGCGCCCTGTGACAAGGCGAATTTGAGTTGTTCTTCCATGAAAGAATCTTCATGTAAAGGGTACGACAGAAGCTTCTGCTTGAACCAACGCGTGAAACATGAGTTGTGCTCTTTGAGTATATCTCCATCCGTCCTCTGTTGGCCTCGGTCATTGTATGTCTTCTCAATAAAGGTTTTGTGCTCTACCACCCAAGGATCGACCACATCTATGTGTTGTAGCGCGACTAGGTTTGCTCTTTCAAAGTCGGCGAGTCGACCCTCGAAGTCGACATGCATTTCGCGGCGACCCTCACGGTGACCCCATCCAGCGAGCCTGCCAAGGTTCCTGTTGACGGGCAGACCAACAAGGTTCTCGATGCCTAGATAATTCATGCAGTAGGAGATGCACTCTTCGGTCAGAAAGCCCCTGGCTATACTTCCCTCTAGACGTGACATGTTCCGAACGTATCCTTTGATGACACCATTCATCCTTTCGAATGACATCATGCTGTGTAGGAACATCGGCCCGAGTTGGACGATATCCTCCACGATATGGACCAGCAGATGCACCATAACATCGAAGAATGCGGGCTGGAAGTACATCTCAAGCTCGCATAGTATCACCACGATCTCTTCATGTAGCCTTCTGAGTTGCCTCACGCCAATCGACTTCCAAGAGATGACGTCAAAAAAGTTGCATAGGCCAAATAGCGTTTCACGGACGTGCGCGTCCATGATCCCACGGATTGCAACTGGAAGTATCTGCGTCATCAGCACGTGACAGTCGTGAGACTTCATCCCGCTAAACTTCTGCTTCACTGGGTCTAGGTATCTGCTTATCTTCCCCGCGTAATCGTAAGGAAGTTTTACTCCTAGGAGGCAGGTGAAAAACTGCTCGATCTCCTCCTGACTTAGAGTGAAGCACGCGGGAGGGTAGTCATTTCCGGTCTTCTTGGCCTTTTTGCCTTTGCGACGACTTTCTGTGTCCTGCTTCGCCTCATCATCATCATCATCATCATCATCATCATCATCATTATCGTGAAGCTCCTGCCTGATGCCCATTGATTTCAAGTCTACCGTTGCTTTCGGCCCATCTTTGATCCTCTCTGGCATGTTGAGCAGGGTACCAAGCAGACTCTCGCACATGTTCTTCGTGATATGCATGACATCAAGGCTGTGAGGCACACGGTGGATCTTCTAGTACGACAAGTCCCAGAAAACTGACCTCGTTTTCCATACCTTCAGCAGCGGCTCTGGCGCCTTTCGCTTCTTTCTCGGCTCTGGCGCCTTTTGCTTCTTTCCCGGCAGTGGGCAGTCTTTCCAATTTTTCAACAGCTCGTCTATTTCCTCGCCGCTCCTCGTGCACGGGCGTTTTCGGGGTTTGGTTTCACCATTGAACACATCCTTGCGTTTCCTCCACGGGTCATCATCGCGAAGCCACCTTCGATGTCCCATGAACACGGTTTTCGAAGACCCGGGATCTCTATCTAGCTGGCGATACATTGTGTCATCCATGCACCTTACGCATCCAGAAAATCCGTGGACTACCTGCCCCGCGAGATATCCGTAACCGAGATAGTCGTGCACCTTCGTGAGCAGTGCGGCTCTCATAGGGAAATATTCTTTCTCTGTGGCGTCCCACGTATTGGCTGGCGTTTTCCACAGCGTGTCTAGCTCCTCCTTCAGCAGCCCCAGATACAGATTGATGTCGTTCCCTAGTTGTTTCGGCCCTTCAATTAGCATACTCATGTGAATGTACTTCCTCTTCATGCACAACCAGGGGGGAAGGTTGTACATCCACACAAACACAGGCCAGGTGCTATGTGTGCTTCTCTGGCTGCCAAACGGATTGACTCCATCGGTGCTCGCGCCCAGCACGATGTTCCTTGGATCCTTCCCAAATTCTGGGTATTCGAAGTTCAATGCTTGCCACTGGCTCGCATCCTTAGGGTGACTCAGCATCTTGTCTTTTTTATTTATCTCCGGATAATTTCCGTCATCTTCCCGCTTCTTCTCCTCCCTATCCGTGTGCCAACGCAGGAGCTTTGATACCTTAGGGTCTGTGAAATACCGCTGCAGACGAGGAGTGATCGGAAAGTACCACACCGATTTTCGAGGAGCTTTCTTCCTCTTCTTGTATCGAGTGACGCCGCACACCGGACATATGGTAGACTCTGCGTGCTCGTCCCGATAAATGATGCAATTGTTCATGCACACATGGTATTTCACGTGCGGTAAATCCAAAGGACACACGATTTTCTTTGCCTCCTCGAAACTGGTCGGGCACTTGTTCCCCTTGGGAAGACGTTCATGCCAGAATGACATGTTCTCGTCGAAGCATGCGTCGGTCATTTTGTGTTTTACCTTCATCTCCAGAGCCATGAGCGTTACTTTCAGGCGGGTATCCTCGGGCATGCATCCTTCATACAATGGAGTAACCGCGTCTATCTCCAGTTGATCCAGCTTGGCTTTCTCTCGGGCGGCAGCTCTTGCGTTATCCGTCTACTTGCGAAGCAGCTCTTGAATATGAGGGTCCTGCACCCAGCCTCCATCGTCGTCTGCTCCGGCATCTTCATCTTCATGATCATGCCCTTCGTCTTGATCTTCCTCATCATCATGTACGACATCTTCTACACGATGATTGTGTACATCATCACCGTCGTGATCATGTCCTGAAGATTCTTCGTCTTCTCGCCCGCCCTCGCCGCGGTGGTTGTCTTGTTGCCCTTCCTCATTTCTTGCCCGGCCCCCATGGACGACTTCATAGTCATCTTCATCACCTTGCCACCGATAGCCATCCATGAAACCATGCAAGAGCAGGTGGTCCCGCACCTGCCCGGAATCCGGGTCCGCAATAAGGCTCTTCAGCTTGCATCTTCGACACGAACATCTTATCTCCGTCTCGTTCTTTTGAAGCATCTCGGCCTTCGCGGAGCTGAAAAACCTATTCACGATGCCTTCGGTCATCGTGCGGACCATGGTCGCCTGCGGGGTAGAGCAAAACGATATTTTAGAACCAAGAAAAAATTTGGCAGGACCTTCCCTAAAAATAGGACCAAAAAGAATGCATAGTGCCAAAGTTCTCGCCGAAACGGAAATGAATCAACGTTCCGGCAAAATATTGGCAACTATCGCATTTCAAATACCGGTACCTGCAAACACAAACATATATGCAACACCACAAACACAAGCAACACCACAAACATACATAGATCTAGCTAGGCCACAAAAAGTGCATGTGCACGTTGTTGGAGCGAGCTAGGGAGAAAAAAAGTAGAACTACATTATGAAGATAGCTTTCCCCTTACTTACCTATCAAAAAAGGTAATTTCACCACTTAATTTTGATGAACCTATGGTGGAAATGAGGTGAGGAGGAGGAGGCAGCCGAGACAAGCTTGGAGGAGGAGGTGGAGAGAATGAAGTGGGGAAAGTGAGTGGGTAGGTGGATTGTCCAAAATATTTTGTTGGTCCCAGGTTACTAATGGCGCACCACCACAAAATGCGCCATTATTAACCCTGGTTACTAATGGCGCACCGACAGGTGGTGCGCCATTAGTACTTTTTGCAAAAAAAGAAAAAAAAACATATGTATACTAATGGCGCACTGTGGAAAAGTGCGCCATTAGTAATTTAAACTAGTAATGGCGCACTTTGGCATAGTGCGCCATTAGTAGGTTTGCAAAAAAGTAAAAAAAAAATACTAATGGCGCACTGTCTTGGTCGTGCGCCATTACTAGTTCTAACTAGTAATGGCGCACTTTGTCATCCTGCGCCATTAGTTTGTATGGAAAATTGGGGGAAAAATCAATAGTAGTGGCGCACCGTGAGCCATTAGTATATAGTAGTGGCGCACTATTTACCTGGTGCGCCATTAGAATCAGTCCTATCTATAGCCCTTTTCCTAGTAGTGTGAGATACTTAATTCATACACCAAACTTTAGCATTTGGTATCCTAAGAGGTCTTCCTTTGATCTTGTTGGCTACTTCGATTCGGACTATGCCGGTGACAAGGTTGATAGAAAGTCCACTTCGGTTACTTGTCAATTTCTTGGTAGATCCCTTGTGTCTTGGTCCTCCAAGAAACAAAACTCGGTATCCTTATCCACCACCGAAGCGGAATACAGTGCCGCCAGATCATGTTGTGCTTAATTACTTTGGATGACCCAAACCCTTAAGGATTATGGGATACATGTGAAACATGTTCCATTGCTTTGTGATAATGAGAGTGCTATTAAGATTGCTCACAATCCCGTGCAACACTCTTGAACTAAGCATATTGAAGTTCGTCATCATTTCATTTGAGATAATGTTGCTAAAGGAGACAACAATCTTAAGCATGTTCGTACCGATAAGCAATTGGCAGGTATATTCACCAAACCGCTTGATGATAAAGTATTTTTCCGTTTGAGAGGTGAACTGAACATCATTGGTGCCTCAAACTTGGATTAGAAACTCCATTTTGATACATGCAAGGCATGAGCCTTTTATGACTAATCCTTGATATTTCTCTTACAATGATGATCATTTGTCTTGGATATATACTAGTACCCTTGCATGTTATCTAACCCTTGTAGGTACTTGGATGAGCCCCAAATCTATGAGAGTGCAAGTCACTCACATCATGAGCAATCTCTACATCACCAAGTTCCTACTATATGGTTGTTGAATACAAGGAAGCATGAACCCATTCAACATACCCTTTGACAATTGATATATAACAAATTTCATTTGGTATCAAGTCTCATGATTGTCATTTTGGATACACAAGTGCTCTTCCTTGCAAGACCGACCCATGTAGGAAGATGAACTCAAATTACTAGTGGTGCTCTCAACTCTTGATGGACTACATCAACCTTGAGCATCCAACACAAGTTCGACTACATGATCAAAATCAACACCACCCAAGGTATGTCATTCCATCTTAGAGAAGCTTTACTCTAAGCCATGAGTCAAAGCAACTCAACAAGATGTGAATACATCAAAATGCTTAAACGAAAAATAGTAACCCCATTTTGAGCTTAAATGATGAGTATGACCTATGACCAAGTGATCTCACTTGACTCCTAAGTCAATATACTCTAACATAGGCGACTTTGTCATCGACCCCTTCTAGATGAAGCCCTCTAGTGTTTCTCTGTGTTCTTGCATATATTTCTTGCAATCTTGTCCCCCTTACGGAAAAAACTTCATCTAGATGTCTTTCCTTTTATATGTTCTTCTCTGTATTTTCTGTATGTAATTCATTGCAAATCTTTTAGTTAATTCATTGCAAATCCTTGTGAGTTTTAATTTTCCTAGTGAGCTGAGTTGACAAAATCCTTACTCTGCATTGAACTCGAACTCACCGATACAAGCCTATCGGCTAGACCGAACTACAAGAATATGTCGAAGATAGTTCATCGGTACAACCGACGTGGACTAACCCGGTTTGACCGATATGCATCATCCATGACACTGCCAACTCGGTGTCACCAGTGGAAATAGGTCGGCGTTACCGATTTAACTACTGCGAAAACTTTTTGCCATTGCATACTTCATTTCTTCTCCATCTCCATGCGATGAAACTTATCCTCTACCCGCATCTCAAGCTACACGCTACTTTGTAGTGTCTCTCCAGGACCAAACCTACTTGACTTAAATTCCTAAAGAAAGCCTTGTTGGAAATTGATGTCAAAGGGGGAGAGAGAAGACATGAAAGCTTAATCAAAGCTTATCAGAGAGAGAGCATCAAAGCCTCTTCTAAAAAGATGCACACTTACAAAGAGGAGAGAAGTCACATGTCTTTTTGAGGGGAAAAAATTTCAATATTTGGTTGATCTTAGCTATTGCAAACATTCATGTTGCTTTGCACCATTTCCTGCTCTGATTTTTTTGCTTTGATTTTCTCTTACCCTACCTTCTCCCATTATCCAATATCAGATTCAGGGGGAGAAAGAGTCCATTTCTAGGGAAGAAAATCTTTTGGAATTCATTTCATATCTTTAAATCTTTGGGGACATGTCTATATCCAAGTGAAGTACTAAGTACTCACCCATTACATGTCATCCTAGTCTGGTACTCTTGTGGTTTTCTGAAATTGCTTTAATTAGAGTGTTCTTGTTTTATCTAACCCTGTTTTATCAAGTTCACCTTTTCCAAAGCCAGCTCAAGACCACAAGGTAAGTATATGAATCACACTCATGTGCATGATGATCTCTTGCTGATGTACATATTGTTTGCAAGAAGGATTGATGAACATGAAGGTACACTTCCTTTCTATCTACATCATTTGCTCTGATGCATATATCCAAGATACATGTAACTCATTGCTTGGTCTGTTATGCTTATGCATTCACATGTTCTTATACTCTATCTTTACATGATTGCATACATGTAGGGGAGCCTATGCATGTTACATCTTTTTCCAAAGCTTTACTTGTTATTCTTCATATCCTTCATCTAAAGCTTTGATGTATGTTGTTATCAATTACCAAAAAGGGGGAGATTGAAAGCAAAAGTGCTCCCTGTGTCGGATTCAGGGCTCCACAGACCCAAGAAAGGTTCGAAGTCTGGGGCGTGTGCGAAGAACACAACCTCTCCGGCCAGCCACCTCGCCCTCTCACGGCCTAGCTCGATGAACATGAAAGGAAATGGACATGGCAGTTTACCCAGGTTCGGGTCACCTTGCGGTGTAAAACCGTACTCCTGCTTTGTGGTGGATTAGCCTCGCAGGGGGGCTGAGGATGAACTAGTACAAGGAAGAACAACCTTGCGAGGTCTGCTCTGGGGGTGGATATGAGCTCAAGGGATTCCTCAGGAATTTGTCTCTTTGCTATGGTGGTGGCTAGGCTATACTTATAGAGGCCTCGGTCCTCTTCCCCAAAACTTAGGCGGGAAGGGATCCCACAGTGGCCAATTTTGAAGGGAGACAAGTAGTACATCTTATCCAGATGAAAGGTGGTCTTCGCCTGCAAAGCTTCTGGCCGTGATGTCATGGTGTGCTCAATGATGACATCCATCCTGCCGTCTTGGCGGTCTTGGTCTTGATGAACGCAAATGGTAACCTTTGGTTGATTCCATGGGACTCTGCGCCTGGGCTTGCCTCATTAGAACCAAAGACGAAACATGCCGCCCTGCACCCATTGGCGCGCACCTGGCCTTGGTCGTCATGGACGGCGTTACCTCCTCCTCATGAGGTGAGCACTTGCATAGGAATCTCTGCTCCTCAGGAGGCCGCTCCTTCAGGAGGTTTTGGTGTCGTCCGCCTCATGATGCTTGGTCCCTCGCGAGGGTCTTGTCTTGTCGATGCTGAAGGTGGGCCATACTAGGCCGTCGACGGAGCCATGCCGTGCACCGCGGGCAGGCAAGTTTGGGTACCCTGGTTCCTAAAACACCGACAGTAGCCCCGGGCCCAAGGTGCGCTCGCACTTGGCTTCTAGGCAAAGCCAAAGGGAAAGTGTGAAGCGCCATGGGCCCCAATCGCCTGTGGACCGAGATGACTCATGGTACTTGATGGGACGTGGGCGTCTCCACTTCCCCATGATGCCTCGGCAACCGTCTGACTTGAGAACCGCCTATTTCATGCAGGAAAACCATCATTACTCGAGATCATGGGAGGCCAAAGATTGGCCTCCCTCCGGTTATAAATGTGGGAAGGGTGTGGAGCCCCCAGCCCATCTTCGTCTTCTCGCCCCTTTCTCCTCCTTCTTCTTGGTCTACCGTCTTGCTAGAGCATCCATGGCGCTGATGAGGAGGTTCTTCGCTACGGACAAAGGGAAGGCCCCCAAGTAGGGACCGGACTCGCCCCCGCCCAAGAGAGGCCGCGGGCGCCCCCACAAGTCTGGTGTGATGCCGACAGCGGCTCCCCGTGGGTGTGGGCATCCCCCCTCAAAGGCTGGCGCTGCCTCCGGCTACATTGGGGGTACATATTCTCGCGGCAGGAGTTGCCACGGTCGGGGGAGCCACAACAAAGAGGTGAGGTGCGCTGGGGCCTTCCGACCACCACGCCTGCGGTCCCACTTAGCCGACGCACCCCCGGAGTTCGTGGTGTTGGCGGAGATGCCCAGAGGCGCCTGGCTCCA
>NC_041389.1:597354885-597497401 GCF_002162155.2 Triticum dicoccoides | reverse complement strand
CGACGGCTGCTGCAGCTAAGGCCTCATGGGTGGAGGCCGAGGTCAAGACCGCGGGCAGCGTGTTCCTGAATCGCATGTTGCAGTAGTTTGCTGATACGTCTCCAACGTATCTATAATTTATGAAGTATTCATGCCATGTTTACAATACCTTTATATGATTTTGGTATGATTTTATTAGAACTAACCCGGACTGATAATGTTTTCAGCAGAACTACCATGGTGTTGTTTTTGTGCAGAAATAAAAGTTCTTGGAACGCGATGAAAATCGACGGAGAATTTTTCTGGGAAATATAAAAAATACCGGAACAAAAATCTATTGGAGGGGAGTCCCGTGGGCCCCACGAGGGTGGGGGGTGCCCCCCTATCTTGTGGACACCTCGGGGACCCTCCTGACATGAAATCAATGCCAACCTCTCCTATAAATACAGAAACCTTCGGGAAATAACCTAGATCGGAAGTTCCGCCGCCGCAAGCCTCTGTAGCCACGAGAAATCAATCTAGGCCCTCTCTGGCACCCTGCCGGAGGGGGCCATCATCACCGGAGGCCATGGAGGAGGATCCCGGCGGGGCCATCATCGCCATGAAGGCCAAGGATCAGAGGGGAAACCTCTCCCCATCTAGGGGGAGGCCATGGAGAAGCAAGCACAAGGGGGAGAACTTCTCCTCCTCTTTCTTGGTGGCACCGGAGTGCCACCGGCAGGGAAATCATCGTCGTGGTGATTGTATTCATCAACATCACCATCATCATCATCATCACCATCCTCATCTCTTTTACGCGGTCCACTCTCCCGCACCCCGCTGTAATCCCTACTTGAGCATGGTGCTTTATGCCACATATAATGATCCAATGACGTGTTGCCATCTTATGATGTTTTGAGTAGATATCCTTTGTCTTTGGGTTGATTGATGATCTAGATTGTTATGAGTTGTATGATTTATTTTTGTGCTGTCCTATTGAGCCCTCTGTGTCACGCAAGCGTGAGGGATTCGCGCTATAGGGTGTTGCAATATGTCCATGTTTTACTTATTGTCTGTGTTGCTTGAGTGACAGAAGCATAAATACTGATAAGTGGGTCACGGCGTATGGGAATAAAGGGGACTTGATATGTTAATGCTATGGTTGGGTTTTACCTTAATGATCTTTAGTAGTTGCGGATGCTTGCTAGAGTTCCAATCATAAGTGCATATGATCCAAGAAGATAAAGTATGTTAGCTTATGCCTCTCCCTCATATGAAATTGCAATAGTGATACTGGTCTTGTTAACAATTGCCCAGGATAATTCCAGACACCGACCCATCATTATTCCACACTCGCTATTTATAATATTTAGTAATATATTCTAAATTTATGATAACAGCAGCTACTATTATATTTTAGCTCTTCGATATCATATAAAGTTATCCTCTTCATACCCACAACGTAGTTTTATTTCTCGTTTCTAGTTGGAAGCAAATGTTCGGTGTACGTAGAGTCGTATTAGTGGCAGATAGAACTTGAGTGAATATTGATCTTGCCTTTAGCTCCTTGTGGGTTCGACACTTCATGCTTACCACTTCCACCTTTGGAAATTGCTACAATGATTCCCTACACTTGGGGATTATCAAGCTCTTTTCTAGCACCATTGCCGGTGAGCAATAGTGTGAGGTTGATATTCTCGTGTGTGCTTGTTTGCTTTCTTCACTAAGTAGATTTCGGTTTTCCTTTTTGTTTCTGTTTATTTGTGGGTGAAACATACAAAAAAATTAAAGAATGAAAATACCAAAAAAAATACTTGCCTCTCATGCCTAAAAACTTTTTCAAAAAGAGAAGTGATTGGAATGTTATGCATTAAAGAAGTGAGGGTCGACCTTGAGCACTTGTATTCATGCTCACTGAAACAATGTAGAATTTTTCATGGAAGTTTCTCTGTAAATTATTATCCCCTTGTGTATATCCATTGTATTATAAAAATAATGTGCCAAGCTTTGGTTTTAGGATGATCAGATTGCTTGTTTACTATGTGCAGAACAAAAACAGAAACTTTGGCTGTAGCGCGTGATTTTACATTTTTTTTACTAGAAGGTCAAATGGGTCTGAAACTTTTTGCACATTACTTCTGTAGAAGTTGTTCAAATTGTAAGATTTATTTATAATTTTTGGAGTTACAGAAGTTTACTAAACTTCCAGATTACTACATACTGTCTTGTTTTTCACAGATTCTGTTTTTCGCGTGTTGTTTGCTTATTTTGATGAATCTATGGCTAGTATCGGGGGGGGGGGTATGAACCATAGAGAAGTTGGAATACAGTAGGTTTAACACCAATATAAATAAAGATTGAGTTCATTACAGTACCTTAAAGTGGCAGTTTGCTTTATTACACTAACGGATCTCACAAAGTTTTTGTTACAGTTTTGTGTGGATGAAGCGTTCGAAGATTGAGGATCTATCAATATGAGAAGAATAAAGAGAGGCAAGATTTCAAGCTTGGGGATGCCCAAGGCACCCCAAGTAAATATTTCAAAGGATACTCAAGCATCTAAGCTTGGGGATGCCTAGGTTGGTATCCCATCTTCTTCAACAAATATCGATGTACCTCGGTTTTCGTTTTGTTCACATGATTTGCGTCCTTTGTGTTTTTGTTTTTTTTTCTTTAAGAACCATGCTATTATGAGTTAGCCCTTCATTTATTTATATAATACTTCATGTGCTTCACTTATATCTTTTAAGTATGATCTTATAGAATATCTCTTTGTGCTTCACTTAAATCTTTTGAGTATGGTTTTATAGAATGCTTCGTGTGCTTCACTTACATATTTTGAGCTTGGATATTGGTTAGTCTATATTAATTGTAGAATTATCCATGAACTTCACTTATATCTTTTGGAGTATGAATAATACTATCATCTAAAGTGGGTTTGGAAGAGTGTCAACTTTAGGAAGTAGTCATCCCACTATTCCGAATGAGAAGAATTTTGCTTATGTGGAGAGTAGAAAAATTTCTATGCTTGTAGATCATGAAAATAATTCTTTATATGATGGTTATATTGTTGAATTCATTCATCATGCTACTGAAAATTATTATGAGGGAGTAATTTATGCTTGTAGGAGTAGCAATACTACCAAGTTTCCTCTCTATGTGCTTAAAGTTTTGAAGTTATATTTGTTTTGCCTTCCTATGCTAGTTGATTCTTGTTCCTATAAATTATGTGCTCACAAAATCCCTAGGCATATTAAATGGGTTAGATTTAAATGTTCTATTCATATTCTTCATGATGCTCTCTCTATGTTTCAATTCTTTTCTTTTATGTGAGCATCATTGAAATCATCACGCCTAGCTCAAAGACATTAAAGAAAAGCGCTTGTTGGGAGACAACCCAATATCTACCCTTGCTGTCTTTGTGTATTTACATGATTAAGCTACTGTAGTAATCATATTTTATAGCTTTTGTTTCAATAAATTGCCAAGTAAGACCTTTGGGAAGACTTGGGTGAAAGTTAATGTGATCTTGCTGTAAAAAAACAGAATCTTTGCACTCATGGGATTAGTTGCCATTTTGTACAGAAGAGTGCTTTTGAGTTGATTCTTTTTGCATAAGATTAATAGACAAATGCCTCACGTCCACCAGTTTATTTCTTAATTTGTGTAGTAGCACAAGTATGGTTGTTGTTCAGATCATTACAGACTGTTCTGTTTTTGATAGATTCTGTTTTCATTGCATAGTTTGCTTGTTTTCTAGTTTCTATGGCTTATATTTCTCAATATAAATTGTAGGAATGATATGGTACAGTAGGAATTGTGTGAGAACAATTATGAACCTTGTCTTTGACAGTACCAAAGTGAATGGTTTACTCTTTATCATACTAACCTATCTCACGAAGTTCCATCAAGTTTTGTGTGATTGAAGTTTTCAAGCTTTGGGTGACATATTGATATGAGGAGAATAAGGAGTGGAAAGACACTAAGCATGGGGATTCCCAAGGCACCCCAAGGTAATATTCAAGGAAGTCTCAAGCGCCTAAGATTGGGGATGCCCCGGAAGGCATCCCCTCTTTCGTCTTCGAAACTATCGGTATACCTTACTCGGAGCTATATTTTTATTTGTCACATGATATGTTTTTTTCTTGGAGCGTATTTTCAATTTTAATTGCTGTTTGAATAAAATCATTGGATCTTAAATCTTGAATAAAAAGGAATCCTCCCATGGCTAGTTAATTATTTGACTACTCAGTGTTCTTCACTTATATCTTTTGGAGTAGTTTGTGATTTGCTCACGTGCTTCACGTATATCCTATGAGTAAATGGTTGAATGGATTGAATATCATAAATCTGAATTTATATACGTTCATATGCTTATACCATGGGGAGTAATGACTTCGCACGTAATAAGTATAGGTAGTAAACTTATTAAAAGTTAGCAAACACAGAATTAGTCACTTGAACAATTCATGAAAGAATATTGAAGGAAAAGAGATTTCACATATAAATATACTATATTGGAAATCTTTTATAATTGTGAGCACTCATTAAAATATGACATGCTAAAAAGTTGATGTTGGACAAGGAAGACAACTTAATGGGTTATGTTTTCCTATATCCGAAACATTATATTGTCTTGGATCATCCAACATGATGGGCTTGCCTTTCCCTCTCATGCTAGCCAAATTCTTTGCACCAAGTAGAAATACTACTTGTGCTTCCAAACATCCCTTAAACCAGCTTTGCCATGAGAGTCCACCATACCTACCTAAGGATTGAGTAAGATCCTTCAAGTAAGTTGTCATCGGTGCATGCAATAAAAATTGCTCTTTAAATATGTATGATCTATTAGTGCGAAGAAAATAAGCTTTATACGAACTTGTGATAGGGAAGAAATAAAAGCGACGGACTGCATAATAAAGGTCTTTATCACAAGCGGCAATATAAAGTGAAGTTCTTTTGCATTAAGATTTTGTGCATCCAACCATAAAAGCGCATGACAACCTCTGCTTCCCTCTGCGAAGGGCCTATCTTTTACTTTTATCTTCTACCCTTATACAAGAGTCATGGTGATCACCACCTTTCCTTTTTACACATTTTCCTTTGGCAATCACTTTGTGTTGGAGCGATCCCGATATATATATCCACTTAGATGTAGGTTTTCATATATTATTATTGTTGACATTACCCTTGAGGTAAAAGGTTGGGAGGCGAAACTATAAGCCCCTATCTTTCTCTGTATCCGATTAAAACTTTGAACACATAAATATGACGTGAGTGTTAGCAATTGTGAAAGATTAAATGATAGTTGAGTACATGGAGTTTGCTAAATCAAAGCTCTGACATAGACCCTTCCTGAAAATAAGATGAATTGCAATTGTTCGATGAATGAGAATATAGTTTGTTAGTTTCAGGAAAGTTTATGATCTATACTTTAACATGTGAATACCTTGTTACTTGATCATGAAATGTTTTATGAGATGAGCTACTGTTATGACATATAATGATGCTAGAAAAGGTGATTGAAATTATCATTGATCAAACTTATGCATTTGTTATCATTCACACTTCATAAATTATTTCTTTTATCATTTACCTACTCGAGGACGAGCATGAATTAAGTTCGGGATGATGATACGTCTCCAACATATCTATCATTTATGAAGTGTTCATGCCATGTTTACAATACTTTTATATGATTTTGGTATGATTTGATTAGAACTAACCCGGACTGACGTTGTTTTTAGCAGAACTACCATGGTGTTGTTTTTGTGCAGAAATAAAAGTTCTCGGAATGCGATGAAAATCAACGGAGAATTTTTCTGGGAAATATAAAAATACTAGAATGAAAATCTACCGGAGGGGAGTCCCGTGGGCCCCACGAGGGTGGGGGCGCGCCCACCCCCCTGGGGCGCGCCCCCTATCTCGTGGACACCTCGGGAACCCCCTGACATGAAATCAACGCCAAACTCTCCTATAAATATGGAAACCTTCGGGAAATAACCTAGATCGGAAGTTCCATTGCCGCAAGCCTCTGTAGCCACGAGAAATCAATCTAATCCCTCTCTGGCACCCTGCCGGAGGGGGCCATCCTCACTGGATGCCATGGAGGAGGATCCTGGAGGGGCCATCATCGCGATGAAGGCCAAGGACCAGAGGGGGAACCTCTCCCCATCCAGGGGGGCCGTGGAGGAGCAAGCACAAGGGGGGGAACCTCTCCTCCTCTCTCTCGGTGGCACCGGAGTGCCATCGGGAGGGGAGTCATCGCCACGGTGATCGTCTTCATCAACATCACCATCATCATCACCATCCTCATCTCTTTTATGCGGTCCACTCTCCCGCACCCCGCTGTAATCCCTACTTGAACATGGTGCTTTATGCCACATATTATGATCCAGTGATATGTTGCCATCTTATGATGTTTTGAGTAGCTTTGTCTTTGGGTTGATTGATGATCTAGATTAATATGAGTTGCATGATTTATTTTGGTGTTGTCCTATTGTGCCATCTGTGTCGTGCAAGCGTGAGGGATTCCCACTGTAGGGTGTTGCAATATTTCCATGGTTTACATATTGTCTGCGTTGCTTGAGTGACAGAAGCATAAACACAGATAAGTGGGTCACGGTGTATGGGAATAAAGGGGACTTGATATGTTAATGCTATGGTTTGGTTTTGCCTTAATGATCTTTAGTAGTTGCGACTGCTTGCTAGAGTTCCAATCATAAGTGCATATGATCCAAGAAGAGAAGGTATGTTAGCTTATGCCTCTCCCTCATATGAAATTGCAATAGTGATTACCGGTCTTGTTAAAAATTGCCTAGGATAATTCCGCACACCGACCCATCATTATTCCACACTCGCTATTTATAATATATAGTAATATATTCTAAGTTTACGATAACATCCCCTACTTTTATATTTTAGCTCTTCGATATCATACAAAGTTATCCTCTTCATACCCACAACATAGTTTTATTTCTCGTTTCTAGTTGGAAGCAAACGTTTGGTGTACGTAGAGTCGCATCAGTGGCCGATAGGACTTGAGAGAATATTGATCTTGCCTTTATCTCCTTATGGGTTCGACACTTCATGCTTATCGCTTCCACCTTTGGAAATTGCTACAATGATTCCCTGCACTTGGGGATTATCATTTGCCCATGCGCGGGGCCTGCATGGGAGGTGCACCCTCCACTTCAGGTATGACGGCGTCGCGACCCTCGATGTGAGGGTATTCCAGGAAGACGGCCCGCATGCAGGGTGCTTCCCGGAGAGCGACATTGATGACGAAGGTGAAGACGATGGCGGACCGAGGTGCGATGTCATCGTAGGTGATGAGCTTGCCCTTGGCAACAGTCGTGCCACCTCCAGTAACGACAGATTTTCCTCCGAGGAAAGCTCCAATGACGGCGACCTAGGCAAGCCGCCACATCGCCGAGCTCGGACCGGGAGGGGAGACGAGCTGTGTCGCCCGCCGCACCCCGTTGAAGCGGGAGGAGGACTCCGAGTGAGCCTGAGCGCTACCAGGGTCGGGCCTCAGGAGCTTCCGTCATCGCGAGACTTGATTTTGTTCCTTCCTTCCTGCTAAAAAATAAGTAGAAGGCCCTACTGGGGTATGTAATGAATTATGGCACTTGTGCTGTTATGTTATTGTTTCTATGATGCCGTCCGATATTTATGTTGCCATCGATTGTGATTGGGATGACTTAGCTTTGAGTTCCTGTGGTAAACTTCCGTGCCGCGGGAGTGCGCCTTGCCGAGAGGTGACTCGGAGTCGCCAGGGCTCAGAGGCGCCCTTGCAGCTGTAGGATTACGAAGCTCTGGAGGCGTAGTGCCCGCGAGATCATTCAAGAGCGTCGTGCGAGGACGAATACGCCACAAGGCCAGGGAACTGAGGCTGTGGCGAGGTGTGTTCGCGGGCAAGCCCAAAGCGCACACACCTGCCCAGCCCCCGTGCGCGGGACACGCGAGGAGGAGCGACGGGCAACTGCCACTCCCCCTGAGGGAAGACCTGAGAGAATGAACAATGCAAGGAGAAGAAAAATTGCCAACCCTCAAAGAGACGCTGCAAACTCCAAACTCCATTCAAGAAGTTGCAGACCAGATATAGAAAGCAAGCAAAAGAACAGCCGCGTCCGGCACCTATACTAGTCTTCTTGTCTTCCTACCAGCACGGAGCATGGGGCCTCCACTAGGACATGGGTGGGAGCCCCCGTGAGGCCCGAGGGCAGCACTTGGGAGACTCCGGGGCGTGTATAGCCCCAACTCATTATTATGTGAGAGTGTCATGAGCGGAGATCTTCACAGGCTCGGAGCCTTGGTCACGGGTAGAACTTCCGGAGGCGTTGGATGTTCCACGCATTCTGGATGGGGACCCCATCTTGTGTCTCCAGGCGCGCGGCGCCAAGCCTGGAGACATGGGCAATCCTGAACGGGCTCTCGCACATGGGGGAGAGGTTGTGAAGCCCTTCCCTATAGAGCACCCACCTCAGGATGAGGTCACCCACCTCAAGCGTCCTGGAGTGGACACTGCAGCAGTGGTACCGCCACAGCGCCTGCTGGTACCTCGCCGCTCTGAGCGAGCCTTCGCAGCGACGTTCCTTCCCCAACACAAGGTCCATCCCCCACGAGGCGTCCCGATGTGCCTCGTTGAATGCCAGGACCCGCGGGGAGTGATGCTTGACCTCATGAGGGAGGACCTCCTCGGCTCCATAGACGAGGAAGAATGGGGTCTCGCCAGTGGTCTTGGTCGCGGTGGCGCGGATGGACCACAACACGGACTGGACCTCATGGAGCCAGCCCCTACCGCAGGCCTTGAGCTTTTCTTGAAGATCCTCACCTTGAGGCCCCTCACGACCTCCGCGTTGGTGCGCTTGTCCTGTCCATTGCTCCGCGGGTGCGCCACCAAAGCATAGCATATCTGTGTCCCAAGGTTAGTAGAGTATGTTTTAGAAAGGTTGCTCATGAACTGGGAGCCGTTGTCGGTGATGATGCGGTTGGGCACTCTAAAGCGGCTCATGAGGCCCGTGATGAACTTGACCGCTGAGCCTGCTGGGATAGTGCGGACGGCTTCCACCTCCGCCCACCTGGTGAACTTGTCAATGGCGACGTAGAGGTAGCGGTAGCCCCCGGGCGCTCAAGGGAATGGTCCCAGGAAGACCAACCCCCAGACCGCAAATGGCCACGAGAGTGTGATGGTCTGGAGGCCTTGAGCGGGCTGGTGGATCTTCTTAGCATGGAATTGACAAGCTTCACAAGATCTTACCAAATCAGCAGCATCGTTGAGCATTGTGGGCTAGTAGAATCCGTTGCGGAACGCCTTGCCCACGAGGGTGCGCGATGAGGAGTGATGCCCGCAATTCCCACTGTGTATGTCAGCCAGCAGCTCGCACCCCTGCACCTTGGAGATGCATCATAGGGAAACGTCGTTTGGTTGCCTTCGGTAGAGCTCGCTGTCCTGGATGCAGTATGTGGTGGCCTGGCAGGCCACCCACTCTACGTCTTCTTCCTTCTTCGGCAGGGTGCCCTGAAGCAGGTACGCCTTGAATTCTTCGGTCCAGCACCCCTCCTGAGGCTCGAGTGCGAGTAGCAGATGGGATCCTGAGGCCAGGCCATAGGCCGGGGTGCCCGAGGTGGATACCGGGGGTAGCTACTCCCGAGGCAGCGCCGACCCTGCAGTGGGGGGGCTGCCGACAGCTTGAAGAGCTGCTCCTCGAAGACGCCAGGCTCATGGGGGTGGCGTCTGGATGCCCTTCTGGCGATTTCGTCCACCTATTTGTTCGTGCCGCATGGTACATGCTGCAACTCCAAGCCCAAGAATTGTTTCTCAATTTTACGTACCTCCTTGAGGTATGCCTCCATGTGCTCGTCCTTTGGCTTGTACTCCTTGTTGGAGAAGTTGACGAGGAGTTCGGAGTCGCCCCTGATGGTGAGGCGCCTGACCCCCAAAGCAGCCGCGGCCTTGAGCCCAGCGATCAGGCCCTCGTACTCGGCGATGTTGTTGGAGACCTTCTCGCCGTGCGGGAAGCAGAGTTCACTACTAGGGAAAAGCCTAGCAGCAGCGCGGGTTTTGGGCCTATTAGTAGCGCGGGGGCCGGTGCTACTAATAAGGCGCTACAACTAACGTATAGGAGTAGCGCTGGTGCCACCCGCGCTACTACTAATCTCTAATCTCTATTTTGTTTTGAATTTTTTCGAAAAAAATGTCAATTTTTTCTCTAATTTTCAAATTTCTGAATTATTTTAACCTCCAATCTCTAATCACCCCTCATCGCTGCTCAATTTAATCTCTAATCACCCCTCATCATTCCAAACCATCTAACTTCCCGGACGTTTGAGCATAACTTTTTTTCCTTTTAGAATTTGAGGATTCTAAAAATTTGCAAACATGCCATAGGCCGCCAAAATCGGATGCGGATTTTTGTGCTGTAAAAAGATATATTATAGGTTTTTTCTGACATCGTATGCAAAAGTTATAGCCGTTTTACATTTTCCCTACACTTTTTGCAAAACATGTCGAAATTTAAGTTTTTAAATTTCCCTAAGTAGTACATGTAGTAACATAACTACATCTCGAAGGATTTTAATTTTTGAATCATTTTCTTTTGCTTTTTACAAAACTGAAAAGGCGATCCACGGGGGGTAGAGTTTAAAAAACCCAGTATTTAGTAGTAGCGCGGGTATTTAGTAGTATCGGTTGAGGCCGATTAGTAGTAGCGAGGGGTAAAAACCCACGCTACTAATATCAACTTAGTAGTAGCGAGGGTTAAAAACCCGCGCTACTACTATGGCATGTCCCGGGGCATGGTAGAGACCACTTAGTAGTAGCGAGGTTTAAAAACCAAGGTTACTGCTATCAACTTAGTGGTAGCAAGGGTTAAAAACCCGCGCTACTACTATGGCATGTCCCGGGGGGCACGGTAGAGACCGCTTAGTAGTAGCGAGGGTTCAAAACCCGTGCTACTGCTATCAACTTAGTAGTAGCGAGGTTTAAAAACCTGTGGTACTAGTAAGTAGCAGTAGCGAGGGTTTTTAACCCTCGCTACTAGTAAGCGTCTGTGTATAAGCTTTTCCCTAGTAGTGGTTGCACAGTGTAGTAGAGCTTGTCTTGAGTAGACGAGATGAGCACGGCTCCAGCCCCCGCGCCCTGGCACGCAAATGCACCATTGAAGTACATGACCCAGCCATCAGCTGCCTCGTTTCCCGAGGCGAGAGAGCGGTCCTCACCCACCTCTTGCTGGGTGCGTCAGTCCACTCAGCCACAAAGTCGGCGAGGGAGGCACCCTTGATGACTGTAGTTATGCTGAACTCCAATCGGAACACCTGCAACTCAATGTTCCACTCGGCAACCCTCCCGGCGGCGCTGGCGCTTCGGAGAACCCTCTCGAGAGGGTAGGCTGAGACGACCTTGATGGGGTGGCCTTGGAAGTAGTGACACAGCTTCCTGGAAGCGACAAGGAGTGCAGGAAGGAGCTTCTGTGGCATGGGGTAACATGCCCGCGCGTTGCGCAACACCATGCTGACAAAGTAAACGGGATGCTCGACGAGGGAGGCAGCGTCTATCGGGTCTTGCTCCTCTTCAGGCGGAGAAGCCCAAGGGGCCTTTGTCGGTTGGAAACGACACCTATGGGATCACAAGAATCCCTACTATGGTTGCGGGGCGCGGGGTTGTGAGAAGAGCAGTATTAGTAATCAGCACAAAGATTGTTTACCCAGGTTCGGGCCGTGAGGATGCATAAAACCCTAGTCTTGCATGGTGGATGTATTAAGTGTTCTTGAGCTCTTGAACTAGCTATGGGTGTTGCGTGGTTCGAAAGAGATGAATCCTCTTCCAATGCGCCATGGGCCTCCTTTTATAGACGAAAGGGGCTACCACAGTGGCACACAGGAGGTGGGAAGGCCTACAGTGATGCAAGCTTATCGCTCGTATTACAGGGCAAGACACATTTAATGCGTGGCTTAGGTGTCCCTTCACTTTATCGGGGATGGGAGCGAGGCCCGTCCCGTCCATCGCCACTCCTCCTCGCTTCGACACGCGCCCTGACCAGCGATGCATGCGACGCCATGTAGGCAGGCAGGCAGCTAAGGTGGCACGGTGGTGGATCCATCACGAAGATCTGCATGCCGCCACGTAGGCGTGTGCTGAGTTGGCCTGGAAGTTGCATGCTGCAATGCAGGTGCCTGCCCAGCTGGTTGGGCTAGCAGCTGCATGTGAACGGCGGTGGAAACTTGGTTGGTGCAGGCTTGGAAGTGGCCCCGCTGTCGCCTTTGGCAAGGGTATTGCCGGGTGGCCCAGCAAGGGTCTTGCCATGGCGCATTATTGTCCCCGGCAAGGATCTTGCCGGGGGCCTTGTGGGTTTCCTCGGTAAGGATCCTGTCGAGGGTCATTACCTTCCAATCCTCATATGATCTTGAATATCCTTTGTCTTCACAAAGATCTGCATGCCACCATGGAGGTGCCTCCCGAGCCCTGGCCCAACGTGGTTGATGGTGTTTGAGACCGTGGGTTTGAGGGTGGCTCGCTCCGCTGGTGTGGGCGAGCTGCCCCAGCAAGGGGCTTGCCGGGGCTGCTGAGGCCGCCCCGGCAAGGGTCCTTGCCGGGGAAACCTGCTTCGTCCATCCGATCATTGTGGCCTTGGTCCTTGACATTGCTTTGTTTGTCTCGTGCCTTCGGCTTCTCTCCGGCTTCCCTCCTTTGCCTTGCTATGCGTGGCCGTGGCGCGTGGCTCTGACTGCCCGTGCACAAGTAAAGGGGTCAAAAGGAGAGCCCCTACTTTTGTACACCGGCAGCCTTTTCCTCTAGTGGCCCCACCATGGCCTCAAGAGCACAAACCTTAGGAGCCCCATTGCTTGGTGGGGCGGCTGAGGCCTCCGGAGCACTGTCCTGAGGCCGCAGCGTCTTGGCCAAGTGCAGGGTGTTGCGCCTCACACCCTTGGCCGCATGCTCTTCGCGGGTCGCCACGAGCTCCGCGTTGGCTGAATTAGGCATGGCGGCCAGGTAGAGCACCAGGGGTTCGAGGGGGCTAGGCGCTACCATCACTGGCAGGCTGGTGAGGTACTTCTTGAGATCTTGGTACCATGCAAAAAAACAGAAAAAAGAAAGCCGCATCGGCCTCCGGAGTCCATTCAGATGGGTTCTTCTTCTTTATTGGCTTCAATAATGGATGGGCACACTCGCCTAGCTTGGAGATGAAGCGCCCCAGCGAGGTCACACAACCTGCCAGCTTCTACATTTTCTTAAGGGTTTGCGGCGGGCTCATCCTCTCTATTGCTTTGATCTTTTCATGGTTGGCCTCAATCCCTCTGTGCGACACCAGGAACCCCAATAGCTTGCCAGACGGGACACTGGACACACACTTCTCGGGGTTGAGCCGCAACTTTACCTTGTGCAAGTTGGCAAACATATCCTCCAGGTCCTCAACAAGGGTTCTCGCCTCCCGGCACTTGACAACTATGTCGTCAACATAAGCCTCGGGTTCCTCCCGAGCTGCTTGCCCAAAGCGATGTGCATCAGCCGCTTGAAGATTGCTTCGGCATTGCGCAACTCGGATGGCATGCAGGTGTAGCAGTACACCCCGCACGGGGTCAAGACAGCCGTCTTCTCTACGTCCTCCACTGCCATCTTGATCTGATGATAGCCTGAGAAGGCGTCCAAGAAGCACAACATATTGCATTCGGCGGTGGAGTCGATGATTTGGTCGATGCGTGGATGGGGGAAACGGTCCTGAGGGCAAGCATTTTTCAGGCTCGTGAAGTCAACGCACATCCACTCCTTCCCGCCCTTATTGGGGACGATAACCGGGTTCACCAACCAATCTGGGTGGCGCACTTCCCGAATAATGCCAGCCTCCTGCATCTTGTAGGTCTCTTGGACGATCAACGACTGCTTATTCAGTGCTTTACGCCGCGCCTTCTACTTCACGGGGCGCGCGTTGGGACACACTATGAGGTGGTGCTCGATCACCCCACACGGAATGTCGACCAGGTTCGTCGCTTCCCATGCGAATACATCCTTGTTTGCGTGGAGGAAGCCGACCAACGCCTCCTCCTGATCTTGGGAGAGGCCGGCGCCTATGGTGAATGTGTCACCTGACTCCCCGTCCTCGTCGACTAGCACTTGCTTCGTCTCGGCCCGATCTTGAGAGAAAAAATGCTTCTTCTTTGCTGGCGTAGCCCAGGCTCTCCGAAGTGCTCCTCGCGCTTGGTCGTGCGGCCGGCGCGACTTTGAAAGTGAGCCTGAGAGCCGTGAGAGCATCCCCAGCGTCTCCTGGCATGGTGAGGACACCGCTACTTCCTGGCATCTTCATGATGTTGTAGCCAGGATGAGTTGCCACCATGGATTTGGCGAGGGCCGGGTACCCATAGATGGTGTTGTACGCGAGCCCGATGCGCACGATGTCGAAGTCAATGAGCTCGGTGTGGTAGTTGTCGCGGGTTCTGAAGGTGATGTGTTGGTGGATCTTCCCTAGGGGGCGGGTGGAGCCGCCGACCACTCTGGAGAAAGGCTTGGTGGGAAGGAGCCGGCCATGAGGCACGTGGAGGAGGCCGAACGCCTCGACGGAGAGAATGTTGAGGCCAGCGCTGCCATTGATGAGGGTCCTGGTGACTGCTACGTTGCAGATGGTGGGGTGCAGAGCATGGGAAGCACACCGGTGCCGGCCGTGGTCTTGGGGTGATCCCTGGAGTCGAAGGTGAGATTAGCCTTGGGCGCCGCCCACCCTGAAGGGGGCCCCCAAAGAGATTGCCAGGCCCTCATCTGGTGGAAGAACTGCTTGATGTGGCAGTCCGAGGTTTGTGCTTGTCACCTGCCGAGGATGGCCGCGATGGCGTGGGGTGCTGGTGCCGCAAAGTGCTCGATGAATAGGCCACACAGCTCTTCCCAGGAAACCATCAAGGACTCTGGCAGATTGAGGAACCAAGCGTGTGTCATATTTGCGAGAGACACAGAGAGCCAATTTGCCATGACCATGTCGTCGCTCCTGGCCTCCCTGATGACCTTTGCATACATCTGGATGAACTCTGCGGGGTCCGTTGCGACATCATATCGCGGCGGCAACCCTGACCTAAACTTCCGCGGCCATCACACCTGCCGCAAGGCGGGGGAAAAGATCCGATGACCCGTGGCGCCCTCGAACATGACCATCTGCCCTCTGAGTGGGACGACGACCTCCATGGAAGTGAGAGGACGAGAGAGGTCACTACAAAAAAAAATACACTTCCGTGATGATACGTGTTTGTCACAGTAGGTCGCGTTTTTTGTCATGCATGTACATCCATGATGATTTTATGACAGAATCATGATAGTCATACCTGTGCTGTCGTAGAAGTGTTCCATGACATTACCAAAATTATCATCACGGAAGTGTCCACTTCCATGACGATAAATCGCGCGTCATAGAAGTGCTTTCATCAAGGGTGACCGACATGTGACATCCACTGTAATGAAATGCCGTTAAGCTATTGGGTCCGGTTTTGGATCCGATAACCTGTTAACAGCCCCGACCAATGGGGATTTTCCACGTGTAAAATCATCATTGGTTGGAGGAAACACGTGTCAGCTCACCGTTAGGATGGATGTCATCCACTCATTGGACAGAAGGCGCCTATGATACATCGACACGTGGCACGGTCCAACAGAGGCCCATTCCTGTGAAAAGGCTGACCCATTTGACTTTGTCAAAAGGTGGCGGGCCGGCCCATGGAAATCTTGTTAACGGCCTATTCGCACATAGCCCATTTACAACCCGCTAACCCAGGTCCCGTTACTACCTATCCGAATTAGGCCCAATAGCGTCATCTGGGTCGTCCAATATGATTTCAGCCTGTTTTAACTTATGGCCCATGTATGGCCCATGACGTCTTTCGGCCCATATGACGCCCTTTGTAACTCTTTGCCCATTAACGGCCCGTGGTGAAACTGGCCCGTAATGAACAGTGTATCACTTTATACCCATTAACGGCCCATGGTGAAACTGACCCGTAATGAACAGTGTATCACTTTATACCCATTAACGGCCTGTTATTCCGTTGGGCCGTTTCCAGGCCATGTTATCTTTCGGCCTTCTCAGGGCCAATTTATTCTTGGGCTCATTTCCAGCATTCGTTTACTTATGGCCCGTTACTCTCATTTTCTGCTTGTGGGCCAAATTCAGCCCATGGTTACAGTCGGCCCATTTGTGTCCGGTTAATACATTGGGCCGTTTCCATAGCGTCATCAAATACAGCCTATTAACGATGACCCGTTATGGTCGGCCCATGAACGGACGACTCCAACTCTAGCCCGTTTACAACCATAATGCGGTCTGTTATTGGCCCATGTTTGGCCGATTGATCATCCGGCCCATATAAGGCCCATTGATGATACGACCCATAGAAGGCCCAATGTGTCTACGGCCCATAGAAGGCCCATTGTGTCTACGGCCCATAGAAGGCCCATTGTTTCTACAACCCGTAGAAGGCCCATTGTTTCTATGGCCGGTAGGAGGCCCAGTGTCACTACAGTAAATATGTAGCCCATGGTTATTGTGGCCTAGTTTTAAAAAGTAGGTTATTGTGGCCACTAGCAAACCGCGGAAAAAGAACTGCACCGACTACAAGCAAACAAATAAACAAGACAACAAGGAAATATATAAGCAAGTAACTTACGCTAGGCTATTACACATATTACATCCACTGGGCATGAAAGTTCGCCACCAGTGCAAATATAGGGAACAAAGCAGCATATCATATACACTGGTTGTCAAAGTTGGCGACCAGCGCAAATAAACGCCACAGCAAAACAAATCCAGAACTAAAACCACTTCAGAAGATCTCAAGAAACAATATCCTAGGTACCCATAATGCTGGCAAGATGCTTAGCAAGCTTATTTACTTTCTCTTGTTTGGCGCTTATCCTCCAGCGCTTGTTGTTGCACCAGGAAGTATGCATCTGAATTCTGCAGGGACTTCCTCAGTCCTTCAGCTTCCTGTCGCAGCACATCTGATCGATGTCTTTCAACTTGAAGTTGAGACTCAAGAAGACAAACTGATTCAGGCAGCGAGTTCGAAGAGCTTGTGCTAGCAGTAGTGGCCAGTAACTCGGACACTACATCAAGACAGGACTTTTGGGTTCTCTCACTGTCGTCAAGATAAATTTTATCAGCTTTCTTGGATACCAACAGGGATGTCTCACTATCTTGAACCTTATCTGCATTACTTCCTTTACCATTGCATAACGGGGTACTGTTCTCCAATATTTTGTCCACATTCCAAAAGAGAAACAAACAAACACATCACAGGTTTACCATGTTGTATATGAAACTAATTTTGGTAAATGTGTTCAGTAGTAAAGTGGACAGGATAACATCATGAAACAAACATATATCCATGTACCATGGTCACTCTATGGTCTATATCATTCTAGTTTTTGTTGCCAAATCAAAGATAGAGACACAGTTCAAATAATATTTGTTCAAGAAAAAGCAGAATAAACAGAATATAAGTGTGGGAAACTATAGAGCAATAACAACACTTGTAATGTGCATGACATGAGAACATAACTGTTTATTCAATTGAAACTGAAATCAACATAGAGCAGGTTACAACAGCAAACCAGTTAAAGAAACAGGTTTAAAACATACCTGTTGCACCATTGGAGTTTCAGTTCCATCCTTCAAATTTGAAAATAGTTGGTATGAGTAAATACAGTAATGCAAGAGCAAAGGAGTATGAACCATAGCTACAGAACCTGACCTGAGAACAAATCTTCTTCTCCTTTAAGCGTTGAGTTGGGATTTGGAGTGGTGGTCCTCGTGCTTTGGGCACTGTAGTTCCCTTAGTAACTGCTTGTGTTTGGGTGCTTTGTGGTGGAGACGGTGTTGTGTCAACTGGAACTGGGTTACTATCTGCCGGGGTTGGGGTTAGAAGAGGTGTAGCTGGTTCTCTGTCCAACTAGGTAGGGGTACAATCTGCGAGAGTCTGGGTTATGTGTGGTGGATCTGGTCCTTGGGCAAGTGCAACCATGGTTCTATCTGCATCAACTGGTAGCACTATCTTTTCTGAAAACCGTGTTGTTACTCCCTTAGATACTGCCATCACCCTCTCCAATTCAAATGGCTGATAAACAAGAAAAGTAATTGAAAGTACATACATTGTATGATAGACAGGTGCAATGGATAGTGGGGAATAAAAGAGGGCATGAAATAACTCACATTTATGTTGTCTAACCAAACATGATAGCATGACACAATTTCACATATATGATGGCTAACTAAATAGGATAACAGGACACAATTTCACATTATGATGGCTAACTAAAAAAGATGGAAAGGCATAGTTCAAAACATGATGACTATGTAAACAGGATGACATGATGTAACTATATAATGTGTTTATTAAATAGGTTGGCATGCCATAATTCACATACATTCACGGATAGAATGCCATAATTCAAAATATGATGACTGTAAACACTAACCAGAATGAGATGATATAACTATATGATGTCTTTATTAAATGGGTTGCCATGCCATAATTCAGATAGATGATGTGTATGTACTATGTAAACATGATGGCATGATATAATTCAAATATATGATTTATATAGTAAGCAAGTAAGCAGATGGCGATCCATATATGATGGAAAAAATAAGCAATGCTAGACAACATGCATGACATGGGTAATATAACCCTGCCAAGTTTGAGCATAGACCTCAGGGGGGAAATAGGATTGGTCCATAGTCTCTGAATCCTCCTCTGAGGAGCTCTCTATAACCAGCAAGATGTCTGCTTCAGCAGGTAGCATTGTCTTCTCTGAATACCCTGTTTTCACTCT
The DNA here is from genome assembly GCF_002162155.2 of Triticum dicoccoides. NCBI lineage: Eukaryota > Viridiplantae > Streptophyta > Magnoliopsida > Poales > Poaceae > Triticum > Triticum dicoccoides. Next base: position 597,478,635 of record NC_041389.1, on the reverse strand, counting down.
AGATACTTCCATCACCGCTTCAAATGGCTGATGCACAGGAAGAGTAGTTGAATATACAAATGTTGTCGACAAATGGAACACGTAATACAAAAAAATGATAGCATGATATAATTCACATACATGATGATTGGCTAAACAACATTGCATTGCATAATTCACATATATAATGCCTTTGCAACAAGATAGCATTGCATAATTCACATATATAATGTCTTGCAACAAGATGGCAATGCATAATTCATATATATGGTAATTAGACACTGAACAGGTGGCATTCACACAAAGCATGTCTAAACTAATCAAATGACATAGCAATGCAAGACACCATACACACGATATGAGCAACATAACCCAGCCAAGTTAGAGCATACACCTCGGGGGGGGGGATAGGACTGGTCATCTGTCTCTGAATCCTCCTCTGAGGAGCTATCCGTAACCAGCGAGATATGCGCTTCGTCAGATAGCATAGTCTGCTCTGAAGACCTTGTTTTCACTCCAGAATTTTCCATCACCGTGTCAAATGGCTGATGCACACGAGGAGCAATTGAATATACTAACATTGTTGACAAATGTAATATGTAACGAAAAAAAGGATGGCCAGATATAATTTACATATAAGATGACTGGCTAAGCAGGATGGCATTGCAAAATTCACATATATGATGCCTGGCTAAAAAAGTTGGCGTTGCATAATTCACATAAACGATGAATAAACTAAACAGATGGCATTCGCACAAAGGATGTCTAAACTAATTAGATGACATATTTGATGTATAAACTAAGCAATGCAAGGCACCATATGCATGATATAACCAACATCAGCATGCCAAGTTAGAGCGAAGACCTTAGGGGTTAAATATGAGTGGTCTTCTCCTTCTGAATCCCCCTCAGAACAGATATCCTCCTCTCGATTACAATCCGAAATGGGTGGAGGGGGGCTGCCTTTGCGCCTACCATGGAGGGACGTCTGCATGGAATTTTATTGCCACGCAAGGCTCGTCTCTTTTGCTCGACATGTTAAGTTCCATAGTTTACAATAACTGTCATGCATAGGAATAAAACATAGTGAGATTATGTAAGGAGTGCATGCAGAAATCCAGAGTGATGGTAGCAACCTGTGGATAGACCCAAAACAAATAATAGCAGGCAGATAATGGCTTCAGTTAAAAAATACAGATAATGGCTTCTTTACTGTTTGTTTCCCACCCAACATGAAACTCATAGTAGACACCGGAGATTAACCAGATTGTAGATAGATACTATTGACTGTGGCCCCGATATGTACCCCACAACCATTTAAAAACTCAAGTTTGACCATTAGTTTGGAGCTGACTCCGAGTCTAATCGGTGAATAGGACGATAAAGTATCATGTAATATTAAGCGATGGATAACGTAAGAAGACACAAAAGAGTGCGACCTCTCTTGCGGACCCGTGTAGTCCTCGAGGTCATTTGCTCGGTTGATGATGGTAATGCAGTTTTCATGGCTGCCGGCGGCGGGGAAGAAGATCTGAGGCGGCGAAAGACAGTCTGGAGGCTGGATCCCTGTGCTGGACCCTTCTGTCACTGGAGCAGTTGAGCTGGGGTGGACGACGGCGCAGCAGGAACGGTACAAGCCACACAAGGTTTTCTTTGACAACTATCTATAAGAGAACTAATTTTGTAAGGGCTCGTTTGTATTGGAGGATTCCAACAATGCAGGGATAGGAAATAGATAGGAATAGGATAGGAATGCACGTGCAAAACAGAGAATTTAAAAACACATGATTTTTGCCAATCTGGGTGTTTGATTCACAAGAATTGGAAGATCACTGGATGCAAAGAAGCATGGTGAGATTAAGTCAAACCACAAGAAAATGTACGATTATAATGCTATTATGCTACTATCTCTTAGTCTTGTGCTTCACGAATAGGAATTTGAAAAGGAGGACAAGTGAGAATTAAAATTCCTACATTTTTTCTTTCAAGGAGACACTAAAGGAACAAATCCTATAGTTTTCCTTTGCTCCATTCCTTTGAACCAAATTCATGAATAGTAGTACCATAGGAAACTTTTCAATTCCTATGTTTTTCATTCACTTTTCCTTTCAAGCACTGGCAATTCTAGTAAGCAGGCTTGAGCAAGGAAAAGCCTATAGTAAAAAATGTTTTTGTGCTACTTCTATTACTTTGGACCCAGGCCACTGCCCTACTAGCTCAACTCCCAGGGCCATCGACAAATGCACAGCTCAAACGCGCAGAGATAAATAATGATGGCATTCAAGAACGTCCATCACGGATAGCTAAGTTGCCTGGTACCTCACTGCTTGTCATATAGTAGGATAAAATAATCATATTTCCTATTACTACGTGTGCTCAGTGGACAATATATGTAACATGTAGAGTATAAAAGAGATGCAACAAGTGTACAACCTCTTTGGTGAAGCCATGTCGATCTCAGCGTGATTGGGTTGGCCAGTGAGGGTGCTCCGGCTGACTTGTCTGTCGGAGGAGGGGAAGAAGATCTTAGGCGTCTGGAGATGGAGCCCGAGGTACTGCTCCGCTTTGATGGAGGGTTTCGTCGTTGGAGCAGCTTCGGTGAGCTTTACGATGCCAAGGTTGAAGCAGGACAAGAGAGACAACATTAACCTGAGTGGAATTCTAATAGCATCTCCAATAGATGACGTAAAATACATAACCACAAAGTGCTAGATGTAAAATACATCAGCCGCTCATCTCTAAACTTAACTGTCAAAACTGAATTTAACTGTCAAAACTAAATTTTGCTGTCGAAACTGAATTTTACTGTCGAAATTGAACGCAGTAGAGGTGAGGCTACATGTTAGTCGACTGCCTTTTTCATCTCTGGTTAGTCGATTTTGCAGCCGTTGGATATGAAATCAAGGGCCTGCAGTTCATCTTCAACCTCCACCGCCCTGAGCCGCCAGCCACCATCGGCCAAACAGCCGCCCCCGCTGCCTGCGGCCGGTAGTGCACCACCCTGCCTCCCTGAAAACACTCCCCACCGCCGGTCCGCCGCTGCCCCGGCCATCCCTCTAGGGCCCCCTGTGCCGAGCGTTTTCTCCGGCAATCCCCACGCCACCGCCGCACCATCGCCGGCGACCAAAGCCCCCACCCTGAACCCTAAGATAGATAGTGGGGTACCTCTACAGCGAGCCCCCATCCCCACTGCAGGTGGTTCTTCCTTAACTCCGGCGAGCCCCCCTACCCCCTGAAAATCGACTGACCCAAAAGTCGATTTAGTCGACTGAAGTGTAGCTAAATCAGAGCAGCATCACAAGAAAGAGCAAGAGCGAGAGCAGCAGTGCAAGAAATAGCAATAGCAAGAGCAGACCAGGCAGACGATGGAGAGCAAGAGCAGACCAGGCAGGGGACCGAGAACAAGAGCAGAGCAGCAGCGTGAGCAAGAGCTAGAGCAGCAGCAGCTCCTACTGATGTGGACGTCGCTGCCGAGGGAGCGACACCGTGGAGGAAGTGGCCGGCGACGCCGCCGTGGATGGAGTCGCGCCGTGTCGGCTCAGAACCGAGCGCCGACAGCACCGTGAGATCGAATCAAGAAGAAAATGCGGAGATTAGTGTACAACCTCTTTGGTGGCGCCGATTAGGCCGTAGCTTCATCTGAGGAAACGGTGATGATGATGCTCTTCCGGTGGTGCATGTGAAGACGGTGGTGTGGGAATGGAGGTGGCGCGAAAGACAAGGGGAACGTTGGGGCAACTCCTTATAGGTGGAAATTGGGAGGTTGAACCGGCAGGACGACCAGATCGATGATGGATCCTCATCCGGTACGGTGGATGAGGGACGTCGAGGTGTTGCTGTGGACGACATTGTCGGGGCCGAGGCTAAGACTTGGTGGAGGATGGAGGAGGGAGTGGGACTTCGCAGGTTTTCCCGACCTCGGTGTACGAATGGATGTGCAAATGGGATGGGAGTAGGGAACCATGGCTTAGGGACGCGCTTGTCCGAAATGTGGGGCAAGTTACGAAAGTACCCCCACCGATTTGAGGCGGTTCTTTCGGTTCAGGGGTATCACGGGCATTTCGTGTGTCGGGATTTCACAGGAGGTGGGAGTTTTCGCGCGCGTTGTAATTTTGGAATAGCAAGGCGCGGGTTGAGATGGAGGGTGTTGTTGGAGCACAATGAGACAAAGATATATCTTAAATATTTTGGGCTAACAAGGCGCGGGTTGAAATTTCTGGACAAGCCTAACGTGTACTATACCAAATCAATTCGCACTACAAATGTCATTCAAAACTTTGAATTCATGTTATGTTCAATTAAAATATTTTGCTACATGTATAGTGCATGCAACCTACTACTCAAATGAACGTTTTAGTGCATTCCAAACGTATATACTACTGCTTCAATATGAATAAATTTGAATTCATTTCTCTATTTGAATAAGATCTACAACAATGATTGTTGTGAAGTCAAAGCATTTGAATTTGTTTCTCTATTTTAATAAGATCTACAATCATCATTATTGTCAAGTTAAACCATCGTTTGTGTATTATCTTCACAGCACACCACATGATTAGTATTGAGTTACATATGAACTATGTGTGCTATATGAACTCGAACTTGATTTTTCGAATCCACTTTATGTTGATTTCAAATCACATTACATTTCAAGATCTACCTAGATCTTCATAATCTAAACCATGTCTCATATGTATAATGTGTTTATCACATTATGTATGGTGCCCCGCCCCCTACGCCTACAAGTATTTAGATGTGAGTTGCAAATACCACACACTACCACAAATACAAATAAAATGTGAGAATGTTCGATATATAGTATTGTTTAGATTGTTCGATATTTAGTTGTAAGCTGCAAACGCCACACATTATCACAAATTCAAATAAAATGTGAGATTGTTCGATGTATAGTATGGTTTAGATTGTTCGACATTTAGCTGTGAGTTGCAAACGCCATGCATTATCTCATTATGGTATAACATGTGCAAATCCACAACACGCGTATCACCGCTATATTCATGCATGCATATGTTTAAAACACTATCATCTCCTATTCAAATATATAAATCCACTTTCATCTCAAATTATGATCTTTGTTAGTCTCTTACACCCATACAATCCTCTACCCTTTGTAGCTACCACTAACTTTCTCTCGTGCATGCACACGCCCTACTCGCCCTCCCCCTCCCTCAGCATTCTATCCATTGCGCACATTCATTTTTTCTTCTTTAGGTCATTGTCGGTGTCAAAACCGGCGGATCTCACGTAGGGGGTCCCGAACTGTGCGTCTAGGCGGATGGTAACAGGAGACAAGGGACATGATGTTTTTACCCAGGTACAGGCCCTCTCGATGGAGGTAAAACCCTACTCCTGCTTGATTAATATTGATGATATGGGTAGTACAAGAGTAGATCTACCACGAGATCAGAGAGGCTAAACCCTAGAAGCTAGCCTATGGTATGATTGTTGTTCGTCCTACGGACTAAAACCCTCTGGTTTATATAGACACTGGAGAGGGCTAGGGTTACACAGAGTCGGTTACAATGGGAGGAGATCTACATATCCGTATCGCCAAGCTTGCCTTCCACGCCAAGGAAAGTCCCATCCGGTCACGGGACGAAGTCTTCAATCTTGTATCTTTACAGTCTAGGAGTCCGACCAAAGGTTATAGTCTGGTCATCCGGACACCCCCTAATCCGGGACTCCCTCAGTAGCCCCTGAACCAGGCTTCAATGACGACGAGTCCGACGTGCAGATTGTCTTTGGCATTGCAAGGCGGGTTCCTCCTCCGAATACTTCATAGAAGATTTTGAACACAAGCATAGTGTCCGGCTCTGCAGAATAAGTTCCACATACCACCGTAGAGAGAATAATATTTGTACAAATCTAATCTGCTGACGTATTCCGCAGCGTGACGTCACACCATGGCCAAGCCTTTATTCGAATCGTTTTACTGTCCCACCTCAGCGCGTTTAGCGCGGTGGTTTCCTTGGCACGTCTTGTCGAAGCAGAGATCGTGTCCCCTTATTCCTGGATTCTCATCAATACGGGCGTGGGTAACCCAATCGTGCCTGTTGGTATGCCTCCTTAATGGAAGGTGAGTCCCAAACGGTCACGGGGAGGGCTCTTGGTATTCAACCTCTTTATAAAGAGACCAAGGCTCGACTCCTTTCTCTCAATCTTCAATCAAATCCGCCTCTCGCCTTGAGTTCCAACACCCAAAGCTCCAGATTCAGGCGCTTTGGACCTTTGATGATGTCTGGCTCCGGCCTTCAAGGCCGGTGGGTGCCTTCCTCCGGTACAGAAGAAGACGTGCGAAAGCTAAGAGATGCCAGGTATCTAACCGGCGAAATCTCGCATAGGTTGCCTGCTCAAGGGCAGGTTATTCCCACTCCCAAGCCTCGTGAGAGCGTGGTGTTCGCGTCTCACTTTCTTCGGGGGCTAGGCTTCCCGACGGACCCCTTCGTGAGGGGGCTCATGTTTTATTACGGGCTGGAATTTCACGACTTAGCTCCAGAGTCAATCTTCCATATCTCTTCGTTCATTGTCGTGTGCGAGGCCTTCCTCCGTATTCCCCTCACTTTGGATTGTGGCTTAAGACCTTCAAAGTAGAGCCGAAGATGATCGAGGGGCAGCACGCAGAGTGCGAAGGTGCTGTTATAAGCAATAATGCCGACGCTCCATGGCCCAAGGGCTATTTTCAAGAGGAGTTCAGTTTATGGCAACGAGAGTGGTTTTATATCACAGCTCCCAGGGGCACCAAATGGGTGGCAGGACCTGCCTTTCGCTTGGGTCCCCCACCACAGCTAGCGCCATGGGTCAATAAAGGGCTTAACTGGGGGCCGTCCAAGGACGTGGCCTTGTTGCAGGGCCGCGTTCGAGATCTCCTAGAAAGAGATATCAATCTGGCCGTAGTGACGCAGGTTATGTTGATTCACCACATCCTGCCCTGCAAACGCCGCCCCATCCGCCTGTGGGAGTTTAATCCGGAAGGACCGCGAGCCCTCCAACATTTTATGGGCGCGACGCCCATGGAGATGTACAAATTGTTCTTCGGATCACAAGCAATGTGTCTGGACTCGTCCGAGGACGCAGGTCTGAGCTGCAATCGCCCGGATACTCAAGTAAGTAGCCCTGTACCCAGACACGCCATCCGTATATTTATCATAAAATTTCCCTTAAAAGAGTTATCCCTTAAATAGGAGTGGATAGCGAAAGCAAGGCTAATCAGGTGTCCGACCCCCCTCCCCGAGACCATGCCAGATCCCGTGTTAACCAGGATGCTGGAGGTTGCGCCTTTGGAAGAAGGCGAAGAGGGGAGCAAGGATGCTACCGCCTCCCCGAAGGAGGCTGTTAGGAAAGGAGGAATCGAGAATTCCTCCAACCAGGGGAAGAAGAGGACCGCCTCTGAAGACCCGGAGACCATGGCCACAAAGCGGGGAAAGAAATCTTCGTCAGAGGGTCCGGCGCTAGGGGGTGCCTCGGTCACATTGCACCCCCAAAGGGGATCAGCTCTCCACCGAGCCGTAAGTAAAGAGGGGAGTTTTAAAATGAGAGACATCCCTGTTTTAATTCTGAGGAAGATAACCGAAGTTTACCTTGTAGTTCGGATCTCAGCCCTTCTCAGCAGAGCTCATCTTCAGGGGATCTTCGTCCGAAGATGATGGAGAGCGGAACGCCTCCCCCTGCCGTACCTCCTTGCGAGGCGGGCGACCCTGAGGTGTCGTCATGGAGGGTTTCTCCGAATCCGGCAGGGCCGGAAGGCAGTCGTATGCCCCCCCAAGGCCCTCCATGTCCGGCCTTCAAAAAAGGCCATCAGACGAGTCCGACACCGCCCGGTGCACGGTCAGAGGGGCTGAAGGACCTGCTCGGGCGAGCGTCTATCTCAGAAGAACACCGTGCGTTGATGGATAGGGTGATTAGAACGATTTCATCCGCGGAGAGCGGGTTGTACGGGGTCGTCAGGAGTTTACTGACAGGTTTTGAGGTACGTGAAATGATGTACCTTTTGACAGATCCGCATATAAGATGCGCACTGTATAGATAGTAGCCCCTGAGACTCGGTGCGTTGTCAAAAATGACGGCGTGCCGAGGATCATAATCCCAGGTATGATATGTCGCCTTTCCTATGCAGGTGGCAAAGTGTTCGGTGGCTAGCCGGACTGATGAATTTGCCGAACTAAAGCGGCAACTTGACGTGTCATATGCGGACATCGTGCTTGTCAACAAGCGGCTGGATGAGGCACAAGGTATGTAATTTCTCCGAAGACACCTGGTAAGAGGAGCTTGATGCCCGTACCTTACAACATGTGTGCTTGATGCAGATGGTGCCGCTGCCATGGAGAACCTTCGGGCGGAACTTGCCCGAGCCAAGGAGCAGGCCAGGAAAAGCGATGCGGCTGCCTTAAAGGCGGCTGAAGAGCTGAAAGCCGAACAGGCTACTCACTGCCAAAGCAAGAAGGAAATGGCCAAGATGGCTGTAAAGTTGAAGAATGTTGCCGACCGCTGCAAGCTTCTTGAAAAAGAAGATCAGGTGGCACAGAAGGACCAAGAGAAGGTCACTACCGAGGCCAATACTCGCTCTGCGATGAGAGCTATGAAGGAGGAGCTACGTCAGGCCGGAGATATCACGGTTGGAAAGCCCTATATGCTGCGGATGAAGTTCGGGGATCCTAAATATGCTCCATTGGACCGGAAGTGGAGTGCGACGAACACTTATCTGGACTTGGCGGCGAGTGCCGCGGACGCGACCGAACACTTCCGCGATCAAAATGACCACGAAGTGGAAAAGCTTTTTTGGTCGCAGTTCCACAATCCAGAGCGCCCAGTTTCAGTATCCGATTGTTTGGCCGCATGGGCGGAGCTGAATAGGTTATCCGGACTCGCCATGAAGCATGTCGTGAGTCATTTGTGGCCGAAAAGACCCGAGCCAAAGAGTTATTTTAGCTTCATGCAGCAGTTCCTCGGTGCGGTGCTGCATATTAATGCAATGAAGAGTTCAGCGTGCATAGAGGGTGCGCAGATGGCTCTTTCCCGTGTCAAGACATAATGGGCAGAGATGACGGCCAGTGTTGTTGCATCCCAAGATTCGGACGAGAGCCGAGTACCTGCCGAGCACTATTTTCAGGAAGTTCTGCAGGGCGCTCGTTTAATAGAGACGCAGTGCTCGAAGGATGTTATGTTCGAATAACATGTATTATTGTAAAACAATGTTTCGATGGAATATAAAAGCTTTTTATACTTTTGCTTTCAAGAATTAGAATACCTCCTGTGCGGCCGTTAATGTATATGTGTATATAACCTGAAAGATGGCAGTCTTCGGCTTCAACCTCCATGCATATAATGCCGGGGTGTTCGGAGAAGGTGCATTTTCACACTTTATCCAACGTCTTGGTCCTATTAAGGAGGTGATATCGCAGCGAACTAGGAAACCAGACTATAATGCTTTATCACTTTCACTTAGCCATAGGAGTTTGACAGTGGGGCTACTATATAGCCCCTAGGGGCACCGCGCTCACCCGAATTCGGGGCGCGTGTGTGCCTGACCGGGAAACGGCCCTTTGTTAATGCGGAGGAATCCTAAAGATTCCGACGGGTCATCGAGTGGTTGACCAGTCTCACGCTATATCATGACAGTCAGTTTTCGGCTTTCTCTACTGAGGTGCTCACCTGGCCGAACCGGGGCACAATCGCAGTAGTTCTCCTGGTGCCGCGTTAGCCGATAGAGCGGAACGTAAGGCAGCAAAACACAGGAGCCGGGCAAACCTAACATTTGACCAAAGACATGATTCGAAGCTGATGCATATAAGGCCAAACTCGCGACGCCGAACACTCCCTAAGGTGTTCGGTCTTTATGAAAACGGACTGAACAACGCCCTTAGTAAGAAGCCCCTGGTGTCCAGGTACACGCAAAATTCTGACATGGCCACATGCCAAGACGCCAGCCTCCTCCTTGGTTATAAAAAGAAACCGGGGGATGTTATCAACAAGAGATAGTAAAAAAGGTTTACGCAAGGTCTTAATCTAAAAAGAATCCTTGGAATGGGTCCCTACTACACGTTTGCGCCTGTGTCTCCGTTGTGACGTATCCTGGACGGGTGTAGCACGGTGTTCAACTGTAAAAGAGAGGAACTTAGTTGAAAACAATCGCGCAAAAATCTATGTTATATTAAATAAATAAAGTATAGTTCGCAGAATGGGTAGAATTGAGCTTTATTGTCTCTTGTTGTAAACGTGCGGAGCCCCTTGTATGGGGGTATGCGGCTAATAAGCCTTTGTATGTTTACGCCGGACTCGTCTAACCATGTCCGGGGTCTGAACGACCTGTTTAAGTGCTTTGACTAGTAAAGCTGGTTTAGTGTGTGGCTGTCAAGGCAGCCGCACAGTCTTCCGCGCTCGAGGAACACTCGATATTTCCCTTTAATGAGATGATGCCTCGTGGACCGGGCATTTTAAGCGTAAGGAATGCATAATGCAGTATTGCGTTAAAGCGGGCGAAAGCTTCGCGTCCCAGTAGTGCTTGATAGCTACTTGTAAATGGGGCGATGTGAAAGGTTAGCTTTTCGCGGCGGAAGTTGACGGGGAAGCCAAACACAACTTCTAGCAGGAGAGAACCCGTACAATGGGTATCTGGGCCTGGAGTTACCCCTTGAAAGGAAGTGTTGCCATGGCGAATGTTTGTTGGGTTTATCCCCATTTTGCGGATTGTGTCCTGGTATAGCAGGTTTAGATCACTGTCGCCGTCCATTAGCACTTGTGTAAAGTGGAGTCCGTCAATTATCGGATCTAATACCAAGGAAGTCCAGCCTGCGTTCCGGATATTTCTAGAGTAATCCTGATGGTCGAAGGTGATTGGTTGTAACAACCAGTGGCGGGACTCCTCTGGGACAGACCGTATGGCGCGTATCTCTATAGGCGCCACTCTGTTTTTCCCTTTTGTCACGTGAAGTGAGTTTACTGTTTTGACTTCTTGTGGGAACTTCCTTTGTTCTCCCGTGCTCTGCTTGTGGGGTTCGTCGTCGTCCTCGCTTGGTATGTCGAGCCCCTTGTGTTCGGCGTTGAGTTTGCCGGATTGCTTGAAGACCCAACAATCTCTGTGGGTATGGTTTGCGGGCTTCCCGGGAGTACTGTGGATATGGCATATGTTGTCCAAGATTTTGTTTCGGTTAGATTGCTAGTCTCTATTATCCTTGAGGGGCAGCTTTTTCTGATTCTGTAGGACCTTGAGAAGAGGTGTCTAGAGGGGGGTGATTAGACACTAAGTACCAAAGTTGCAGTTTTTAGCCTTTTTAAAGTTTAAGTGGAGTTTAGGCACAATTTTGACATTCACAACACATAGCAGATAGCTATTTGTGTGGCGACTGTCGCCGTATTTGTGTGCGGTGTTGAGTACTTTGCCCCATCTAATTCTGAGTGCATCTTCCGCTGTTTTGAGCTTCCGCTTCTGCTTTTCTAGGCTACGCGCAGTGGCGACGAGCCTTTTGTAGAGGTTCTTCTGCTCCAACAACTTGTCCGGCGTGAGGTCGTCCGGACTATTATCTTCACCAGGGACGGGTTGTTCGGTTTGTTTGCCCAAGTTGCCCTGTTCGGATGGTTGCTCGATGGCATGCTCTTCGTCCGCCGGTTCGCCCTGCTCTGTGGCTGGGTCTCTGTCGAGGTGGGGTTTGGCGCGGCGCTTTCGCCGCCGCTTTGATTGCTTTTCGAGGGAATGATCCCTCGTTGCGTCCCTTTGTTCCTCGTCGTCGTTTCTTTTAGGTGTGTCCACCATGTATACATCGTGAGATGAGGTGGTTGTCCAGTTCCCTATAGGCGCTAATTCCTGTTCGTCTCTTGCATCGTCGTCCATACCATCGATGTCTTCGGAGTCGAAGTCGAGCATGTCGGTTAAATCATCGACAGTGGCTACGAAGTGGGTGGTGGGTGGGCTTTGAATTTCTTCGTCATCCGCATCCCATCCTCGCTGACCATAGTCCGGCCAGGACTCTCCTGATAAAGAGAGAGACTATAGTGAATTCAGAATGTCGCCGAAGGGCGAGTGCTGAAAGATGTCCGCGGCGGCGAACTCCATGATCGGCGCCAAATCTAGGAGACACCACTCTCCAAGAAGTAACAAATGGTGCGTTGATGATGAACTCCTTGCTCTTGTGCTTCAAATGATAGTCTCTCCAACACTCAACTCTCTCTCATAGGATTTGGATCTGGTGGAAAGAGGATTTGAGTGGAAAGCAACTTGGGGAAGGCTAGAGATCAAGATTCATATGGTAGGAATGGAATATCTTGGCCTCAACACATGAGTAGGTAGTTCTCTCTCAGAAATGGTAAGTTGGAAGTGTAGGTTTAGTCTGATGGCTCTCTCCACGAATGAAGAGGAGATGGAGGGGTATATATAGCCTCCACACAAAATCTAACCGTTACACACAATTTACCAAACTCGGTGGGATCGATTCAACAGACCCGGTCGGACCGATTTAGTAAACCTAGTGACCGTTAGGATTTTCGGTGGGACCGAAATGCAACTCGGTAGGACCGATATGGTTGGGGTTAGGGCACAACGTAATCTCAGTGAGACCGATTACACAAACTCGGTAGGACTGATTTTGGTAATTAGCTAACCAGAGAGTTCGTCAGGCAAACTCGGTTGGACCGATTATCAAACTCGGTGGGACCGATTTTGGTAATGAGTCAACCAGGAAGTTTGCATTGTAATCTCGGTAGTACCGATTGCTCAAACTGGGTGAGACCAATTTTGATAATGGGCATACACAAGAGATTACAAGCCCATCTTGGTGAGACCGAGATCCCTATCGGTGAGACCGATTTGCCTAGGGTTTGTGGCAGTGGCTAAGACATCAAAACTCGGTGGCTCCGGATAGAAAGAATCAGTGGGGCCGAGTTTGACTTTAGGTTTAGGACATATGTGGATGTGAGAAAGTGGTTGAGGGTTTTGGAGCATATAACAAAGCACATGAAGCAAGAGGCTCATTAAGCAACACCTCATCCATCCTTGATAGTATTGGCTTTTCCTATAGACTCAATGTGATCTTGGATCGATAAAATATAAAATGAAGAGTCTTGAGCTTGAAGCTTGAGCCAATCCTTTGTCCTTAGCATCTTGAAGGAGTTCCCACATCCTTTAGTCCATGCCACTCCAGTGTTGAACTTATCTGAAATATACTAGATAAAAGTGTTAGTCCAACAAGAGATATGTTGACATTAATTACCAAAACCACCTAGGGAGCACTTGTGCTTTCAGATTCTTCCTAGAGCTTTTGAATCCGGCGTTGACTTCCATGCTCTTCGGGCTGTTTCCCTTGGTCCGACGCTGGTCCTTGCTATGTCGCGGTTTCCCGTTTCCATCCCGAACTTCGGATGTTCTTGGGTCGCTAGTGTTGCTTCTTGCCAAACAGCTATCCTTTCCTGCACAAAAGAGGGTCATGAGGCGTGTTAATGCGGCCATTGTTCTTGGCTTTTCTTGGCCGAGGTGTCTGGCGAGCCATTCGTCTCGAACGCTGTGTTTTGAAAGCTGCTAAGGCTTCGGCGACCGGACAATCGACTATGTGGTTCTTTTTAGTAAGAAATCTATTCCAGAGTTTCCGGGATGACTCTCCGGGTTGTTGACTTATATGACTTAGATCGTCTGCATCCGGAGGTCGGACATAGGTCCCTTGAAAATTTGCCCGAAAAGCATCCTCGAGCTCTTCCCAACTTCCGATGGCATTTTCGGGAAGGCTTTTAAGCCAATGCCGGGCTGGCCCTTTGAGCTTGAGGGGTAAGTTTTTTATGGCGTGGAGGTCATCTCCTCTAGCCATGTGTATGTGGAGGATATAGTCCTCAATCCAGACTCCAGGGTCTGTTGTTCCGTCGTATGCCTCTATGTTTACGAGCTTGAATCCCGCCGGAAATTCATGGTCCAGCACCTCATCGGTGAAACATAGGGGGTGTGCGGCACCCCTGTATATGGGTGTGCCATGATGTTCGGATACTTGTTGTGTTGCATTGCTTACTAGAGCTTGCTTTCTTGGCCCGTAGATAGATCTGGCTGGGCCGTCTTTTTGATGCGAATCCTTGCGCGGATCGCGTGCCGGCTTGACTGCGGTGCCCATTGCCGCTCTTTGTTGGCTATGGGGTTGTTTATTCGACCGGGTGTCTTCCTTATTTTTTGATTGCGGGGGCTCTGAGGCCTCCTCATCAAATTCCGGTAGTAATTTTTGCTTCGGATAGCTATTTGTGTGGCGACTATCGCCGTATTTGTGTGCGGTGTTGAGTACTTTGCCCCATCTAATTCTGAGTGCATCTTCTGCTGTTTTGAGCTTCCGCTTCTGGTTTTTCAGGCTACACGCAGTGGCGACGAGCCTTTTGTGGAGGTTCTTCTGCTCCAACAACTTGTCCGGCGTGAGGTCGTTCGGACTATTATCTTCACCAGGGACGGGTTGTTCGGTTTGTTTACCCAAGTTGCCCTGTTCGGATGGTTGCTCGATGGCATGTTCTTCGTCCGCCGGTTCGCCCTGCTCTGTGGCTGGGTCTCTGTCGAGGTGGGGTTTGGCGCGGCGCTTACGCCGCCGCTTTGATTGCTTTTCGAGGGAATGATCCCTCGTTGCGTCCCTTTGTTCCTCGTCGTCGTTTCTTTTAGGTGTGTCCACCATGTATACATCGTGAGATGAGGTGGTTGTCCAGTTCCCCATAGGCGCTAATTCCTGTTCGTCTCTTGCATCGTCGTCCATACCATCGATGTCTTCGGAGTCGAAGTCGAGCATGTCGGTTAAATCATCGACAGTGGCTACGAACTGGGTGGTGGGTGGGCTTTGAATTTCTTCGTCATCCGCATCCCATCCTCGCTGACCATAGTCCGGCCAGGACTCTCCTGATAAAGAGAGAGACTGTAGTGAATTCAGAATGTCGCCGAAGGGCGAGTGCTGAAAGATGTCCGCAGCGGCGAACTCCATGATCGGCGCCCAATCTAGGAGACACCACTCTCCAAGAAATAACAAATGGTGTGTTGATGATGAACTCCTTGCTCTTGTGCTTCAAATGATAGTCTCCCCAACACTCAACTCTCTCTCATAGGATTTGGATCTGGTGGAAAGAGGATTTGAGTGGAAAGCAACTTGGGGAAGGCTAGAGATCAAGATTCATATGGTAGGAATGGAATATCTTGGCCTCAACACATGAGTAGGTAGTTCTCTCTCAGAAATGGTAAGTTGGAAGTGTAGGTTTAGTCTGATGGCTCTCTCCACGAATGAAGAGGAGATGGAGGGGTATATATAGCCTCCACACAAAATCTAACCGTTACACACAATTTACCAAACTCGGTGGGATCGATTCAACAGACCCGGTCGGACCGATTTAGTAAACCTAGTGACCGTTAGGATTTTCGGTGGGACCGAAATGCAACTCGGTAGGACCGATATGGTTGGGGTTAGGGCACAACGTAATCTCAGTGAGACCGATTACACAAACTCGGTAGGACTGATTTTGGTAATTAGCTAACCAGAGAGTTCGTCAGGCAAACTCGGTTGGACCGATTATCAAACTCGGTGGGACCGATTTTGGTAATGAGTCAACCAGGAAGTTTGCATTGTAATCTCGGTAGTACCGATTGCTCAAACTGGGTGAGACCGATTTTGATAATGGGCATACACAAGAGATTACAAGCCCATCTTGGTGAGACCGAGATCCCTATCGGTGAGACCGATTTGCCTAGGGTTTGTGGCAGTGGCTAAGACATCAAAACTCGGTGGCTCCGGATAGAAAGAATCAGTGGGGCCGAGTTTGACTTTAGGTTTAGGACATATGTGGATGTGAGAAAGTGGTTGAGGGTTTTGGAGCATATAACAAAGCACATGAAGCAAGAGGCTCATTAAGCAACACCTCATCCATCCTTGATAGTATTGGCTTTTCCTATAGACTCAATGTGATCTTGGATCGATAAAATATAAAATGAAGAGTCTTGAGCTTGAAGCTTGAGCCAATCCTTTGTCCTTAGCATCTTGAAGGAGTTCCCACATCCTTTAGTCCATGCCACTCCAGTGTTGAACTTATCTGAAATATACTAGATAAAAGTGTTAGTCCAACAAGAGATATGTTGACATTAATTACCAAAACCACCTAGGGAGCACTTGTGCTTTCAGATTCTTCCTAGAGCTTTTGAATCCGGCGTTGACTTCCATGCTCTTCGGGCTGTTTCCCTTGGTCCGACGCTGGTCCTTGCTATGTCGCGGTTTCCCGTTTCCATCCCGAACTTCGGATGTTCTTGGGTCGCTAGTGTTGCTTCTTGCCAAACAGCTATCCTTTCCTGCACAAAAGAGGGTCATGAGGCGTGTTAATGCGGCCATTGTTCTTGGCTTTTCTTGGCCGAGGTGTCTGGCGAGCCATTCGTCTCGAACGCTGTGTTTTGAAAGCTGCTAAGGCTTCGGCGACCGGACAATCGACTATGTGGTTCTTTTTAGTAAGAAATCTATTCCAGAGTTTCCGGGATGACTCTCCGGGTTGTTGACTTATATGACTTAGATCGTCTGCATCCGGAGGTCGGACATAGGTCCCTTGAAAATTTGCCCAAAAAGCATCCTCGAGCTCTTCCCAACTTCCGATGGCATTTTCGGGAAGGCTTTTAAGCCAATGCCGGGCTGGCCCTTTGAGCTTGAGGGGTAAGTTTTTTATGGCGTGGAGGTCATCTCCTCTAGCCATGTGTATGTGGAGGATATAGTCCTCAATCCAGACTCCAGGGTCTGTTGTTCCGTCGTATGCCTCTATGTTTACGAGCTTGAATCCCGCCGGAAATTCATGGTCCAGCACCTCATCGGTGAAACATAGGGGGTGTGCGGCACCCCTGTATATGGGTGTGCCATGATGTTCGGATACTTGTTGTGTTGCATTGCTTACTAGAGCTTGCTTTCTTGGCCCGTAGATAGATCTGGCTGGGCCGTCTTTTTGATGCGAATCCTTGCGCGGATCGCGTGCCGGCTTGACTGCGGTGCCCATTGCCGCTCTTTGTTGGCTATGGGGTTGTTTATTCGACCGGGTGTCTTCCTTATTTTTTGATTGCGGGGGCTCTGAGGCCTCCTCATCAAATTCCGGTAGTAATTTTTGCTTCGGATAGCTATTTGTGTGGCGACTATCGCCGTATTTGTGTGCGGTGTTGAGTACTTTGCCCCATCTAATTCTGAGTGCATCTTCTGCTGTTTTGAGCTTCCGCTTCTGGTTTTTCAGGCTACACGCAGTGGCGACGAGCCTTTTGTGGAGGTTCTTCTGCTCCAACAACTTGTCCGGCGTGAGGTCGTTCGGACTATTATCTTCACCAGGGACGGGTTGTTCGGTTTGTTTACCCAAGTTGCCCTGTTCGGATGGTTGCTCGATGGCATGTTCTTCGTCCGCCGGTTCGCCCTGCTCTGTGGCTGGGTCTCTGTCGAGGTGGGGTTTGGCGCGGCGCTTACGCCGCCGCTTTGATTGCTTTTCGAGGGAATGATCCCTCGTTGCGTCCCTTTGTTCCTCGTCGTCGTTTCTTTTAGGTGTGTCCACCATGTATACATCGTGAGATGAGGTGGTTGTCCAGTTCCCCATAGGCGCTAATTCCTGTTCGTCTCTTGCATCGTCGTCCATACCATCGATGTCTTCGGAGTCGAAGTCGAGCATGTCGGTTAAATCATCGACAGTGGCTACGAACTGGGTGGTGGGTGGGCTTTGAATTTCTTCGTCATCCGCATCCCATCCTCGCTGACCATAGTCCGGCCAGGACTCTCCTGATAAAGAGAGAGACTGTAGTGAATTCAGAATGTCGCCGAAGGGCGAGTGCTGAAAGATGTCCGCAGCGGCGAACTCCATGATCGGCGCCCAATCTAGGAGACACCACTCTCCAAGAAATAACAAATGGTGTGTTGATGATGAACTCCTTGCTCTTGTGCTTCAAATGATAGTCTCCCCAACACTCAACTCTCTCTCATAGGATTTGGATCTGGTGGAAAGAGGATTTGAGTGGAAAGCAACTTGGGGAAGGCTAGAGATCAAGATTCATATGGTAGGAATGGAATATCTTGGCCTCAACACATGAGTAGGTAGTTCTCTCTCAGAAATGGTAAGTTGGAAGTGTAGGTTTAGTCTGATGGCTCTCTCCACGAATGAAGAGGAGGTTGAGGGGTATATATAGCCTCCACACAAAATCTAACCGTTACACACAATTTACCAAACTCGGTGGGACCGATTCAACAGACTCGGTCGGACCAATTTAGTAAACCTAGTGACCATTAGGATTTTCGGTGGGACCGAAATGCAACTCGGTAGGACCGATATGGTTGGGGTTAGGGCATAACATAATCTCGGTGAGACCGATTACACAAACTCGGTAGGACCGATTTTGGTAATTAGCTAACCAGAGAGTTCGTCAGGCAAACTCGGTTGGACCGATTATCAAACTCGGTGGGACCGATTTTGGTAATGAGTCAACCAGGAAGTTTGCATTGTAATCTCGGTAGTACCGATTGCTCAAACTGGGTGAGACCGATTTTGATAATGGGCATACACAAGAGATTACAAGCCCATCTTGGTGAGACCGAGATCCCTATCGGTGAGACCGATTTGCCTAGGGTTTGTGGCAGTGGCTAAGACATCAAAACTCGGTGGCTCCAGATAGATAGAATGAGTGGGGCCGAGTTTGACTTTAGGTTTAGGACATATGTGGATGTGAGAAAGTGGTTGAGGGTTTTGGAGCATATCACAAAGCACATGAAGCAAGAGGCTCATTAAGCAACACCTCATCCATCCTTGATAGTATTGGCTTTTCCTATAGACTCAATGTGATCTTGGATCACTAAAATATAAAATGAAGAGTCTTGAGCTTGAAGCTTGAGCTAATCCTTTGTCCTTAGCATCTTGAAGGAGTTCCCACATCCTTTAGTCCATGCCACTCCAATGTTGTACTTATCTGAAATATACTAGATAAAAGTGTTAGTCCAACAAGAGATATGTTGACATTAATTACCAAAAACACCTAGGGAGCACTTGTGCTTTCAATCTCCCCCTTTTTGGTAATTGATGACAACATACATCAAAGCTTTAGATAAGGATATAAAGAATAGCAAGTAAAGCTTTGGAAAGACATGTAACAATCACAGGCTCCCCCTACATGTATGCAATCATGTGAATATGACATATAGAAGCATGTGAGAGCATAACCATGATAGAGCAGGCAATGTGTTACATTATCTTGGCCATATGCATCAGAGCAAAAGAAAATATTAAAGGAAATACCTTCATGCCCATGAGTCCTTCTTGCAAACAGTATGTACATCAGCAAGAATTCCTCATACACATGATTGTGATGCATATACTTACCTTGTAGTCTTGAGTAGGCTTAGGATGGAATGAACCTGTGTAAACAAGGTTAGATAACACAGATACATCTACTAGCTAGAGCAAACAGAAGAAACCACAAGAATACCAAGACTGGGATGACATGTAGAGAGTGAGTACTAGGTACTACAGTTGATTAGACATGTCCCCAAGAGTAAAGATATGCAATGAATTTAAATGATTTCTTTCCCTTAGATGTCTTGCTCCCCCTGAATCTAGCATGGGATACTGGGAGAAGATAGGGAACAGAAAATCAGAGCTGAAGATATAAAGAACAGAGCTAATGCAAGCTAATGCAAATAAGCACATATGAACATGCCTTTCCCCTCAAGAAGACATGTGGCATCTCTCCTCTTGAACACCAAGCATCTGGGATCCTTGAGAAATACTTTCTACTAGTATTCTCTCCCTTGGAGATCTCTCTCTCCCCTTGAAGGATCTTCTCTCTCTCCCTCTGAGATGTGATCTCTCTCTCTCTCTAAATGATAAGCTTTGATGTGATCTCTCTCCCCCCCCCCTTTGACATCAATTTCCAAGAAGGGCTTGATAAAGATGTAATCTCTCTCTCTCCCTCTGGAATTTGTCATGACTGGGTTTGATCCTTGAGTCACAACATAAAGCAATGATAAAAATGTGATGCTTGTAGAGGACAAGATTCATTGAGTGGAGCTGGATCAGAAGAGACACAGAATAAGTGGCAAACTGTTTTTGCTGTTGTGAAATCGGTGGCACCGAGTGGTATGCTTCGGTGGTACCGAAAGTGTTCGGTTGGACTGAAAATAAAAAATTGGTGTAACCGAGTTCATCGCAGAGAAAACACTTGTCACCTCAGCTCACTAGAATAGAAAGATCTCACAAAGATTTGCAAAGAATTTACTGAATGATATGCAAGGAATTGGATGCATAGAATGTAGAGCAAAAAGAAAGAATTCTAGATGAAGTGTTTTTTTAAAGGGGAAACACATATGCATGGATCAAATGCAAAAGCACAGAAGAAACACACAAGGGAACTTCATCTAGAGATGGTCGGCGACAAAGTCACCTATGTTAGAGTATATTGACTTAGGAGTCAAGTGAGATCACTTGATCATGGGTCATACTCATCGTTTAAGCTCAAAATGGGGTTGCCATTTTTCGTTTAAGCATCTTGATGTATTCTCATCTTGTCGAGTTGCTTTAGCTCATAACTTGGAGTAAAGCTTCTCTAGGATGGAATAACATACCTTGGTTGGTGGTGTTGTCCATGTAGTTAAACTTGTGTGAGTTGCTCGAGGTTGATGTAGCTTATCAAGAATTTGGAGCACCACTTGGAATTTGAGTCCATCTACCTACATGGGTTAGTTCTTGCAAGTAAGAGCACTTGTGTATCAAAAAAATGACAATCATGAAGTTTAACATAGAATTTGTCAAAGGATATGTTTGAATGGTTTCGTGCTCCCTTGTCTTCAACCACCTTTCTGGAGACTTGGTGATGTGGAGATTGCTCATGATATGAGTAGATTACAATCTCATGGAATTTGATTCAACCAAGTACCTACATGGGTTAGAGAGCATGCAAGATACAAATATATCCAAGACATATGATTTTCATCATAAGAGAAATATCAAGGATTAGTCATAAGCTCATGTCTTGCATGTATCCAATGGAGTTTCTACTCCAAGTTTGAAGCATCAATGATGTTCAATTCTCCTCTCAACCTGCAAAACACTTTCTCATCAAGAGGTTTAGTGAATATATCCGCTAATTGCTTTTTGGTGCGAACATGCTTAAGGTCAATGTCACCCTTAGGAACATGATCTCGAATGAAATGATGACGGACTTCAATATGCTTAGTTCAAGAATGTTGCACAGGATTATGACCAATTTTGATAGCACTTTCATTGTCACAAAGCAATGGAACATGTTTCACATATATCCCATAATCTTTAAGAGTTTGGGTCATCCAAAGTAACTGAGCACAATATGAACCAGCGGCAATGTATTCCGCTTCGGCGGTGGATAAGGATACCGAGTTTTGTTTCTTGGAAGACCAAGACACAAGAGATCTACCAAGAAATTGACAAGTACCCGAAGTGGACTTTCTATCAACCTTGTCTTCGGCATAGTCTGAGTCAGAGTAGCCAACAAGATCGAAAGAGGCCCTCTTAGGATACCAAATGCCAAAATTTGGTGTATGGATTAAGTATCTCACTATCCTTTTCATAGCCTTAAGATGACATTCTTTAGGAGCAGCTTGATATCGTGCACACATGCACACACTTAGCATAATATCGAGACGTGAAGCACATATATATAACAATGAACCAATCATAGAGCGATAAACCTTTTGATCAACCGGTTCACCATCTTTGGTCAAATCAAGATGTCCACTAGTAGGCATGGGTGTAGACATACCTTTGCATTCTTGCATATTGACATCTCAAACTTCTCCGACATTAGCTTTCCAAACTTCTCACGAAAATGAGGGTTAGTTGATCCAAATATGATATCATCAACATAGATTTGGCACACAAATAGTTCACCATTAACCCTTTTAGTAAAGAGTGTGGAATCAATTTTCCCAATTTCAAAGCCTTTTTCAATAAGGAACTTGGTCAAGCATTTATACCATGCCGTAGGAGCTTGTTTCAGACCATAAAGAGCTTTGTGAAGTTTGTAAACATGATTGGGTTTCTTAGGATTGACAAAGCCGGGAGGTTGTTTAACATAAACTTCCTCCTCTATTTCACCATTTAGAAAAGCAATTTTAATGTCCATTTGGTACAATGTGATATCTTGGTGATTAGCATAGGCAAGTAAGATGCGAATAGACTCAAGTCTAGCAACGAGAGCATAAGTCTCACCATAGTCCATACCTTCGACTTGTGTGTAGCCTTGGGCGATGAGACGTGCTTTGTTGCGAACTACTTGTCCATCTTCATCTTGCTTGTTGCGATACACCCATTTGGTACCGATGATGTTGTGGTTATTGTCGGGCTTCTCAACCAATGTCCAAACTTGGTTTCTCTAAAAGTTGTGTAGCTCTTAATGCATAGCGTTTATCCAATCCGGATCTTCCAATGCTTCTTCAACCTTCATATGTTCAATGCTAGAGATGAAAGAATAGTTTTCACAAAAGTTAGCTAAAAGAGTTTTAGAGCGAGTGATTCTCCCGGTTTGAATATCATTGTAGATTTGCTCGACGGGATGGTCTTTAGCAATTCTTGCTCAAACTCGTGGGAGCTTTTGCTTGGTTCTTAGTTGAACTTCTTCTTCATCTTGTTCTTCTTCTTGGCCTTCTTCATTGTTGGCGTTGTCGTTCTCTTGTCATGGTTGAGAAGGAGGTTGTTGACGTTCATCTTGATGCACTTCCTCGTTTCCTTCATCTTGGTGTGTCCCACTTGTGGATGCTTCCGTATCACCTCTTGCTTCACCTTGTCGTGAAGTAGAAGCCTCCACTTGGACGGATGAGGTACTCTCCTTCACCTCCGTTGGATGAACCTTGCCAATAGACAAGTCTTGGATTGCTTTCGAAGGATCTTTGTCTCCTACATCAATTGGCAGTTGCTCTACTTGCGAGCCGTTAGATTCATCAAACTTCACATCTACCGTCTCTTCAACCTTTCGGGTGAAACTATTGTAGACACGGTAAGTGTGAGAGTTTGAGCCATAACCTAGCAGGAAACCTTCATGACACTTAGGAGCAAATTTAGAACGACGATGCTTATAAAAAATGTAGCACTTTGAGCCGAATACTCGAAAGTATCCCACTTGGGGTTTGTTACCAGTGAGGAGCTCGTATGCCGTCTTGCCGAGTAGCTTGTGAAGATACAAGCGATTTGTTGCATGACAAGCTGTCTCAGCCGCTTCTGCCCAAAAGTGCTTCAGCGTCTTGTACTCATCAAGCATCGTTCTCGCCATTTCGATGAGCGTCCGTTTTTCCTCTCAACAACTCCATTTTGTTGAGGTGTGTACGTAACCGAGAACTCGTGTGAAATCCCTTCTTTGTCAAGAAAGGTGTCCACATTTGCATTCTTGAACTCCGTTCCGTTGTCGCTGCGAACCTTCTTGATCTTCACTTCAAATTGATTTTAGGCCTTCCTAGCGAAGTTCTTGAAGATCTTTTGGACCTGTGATTTATCATCGAGAAAGAACACCCACATAAATCTGGAAAAATCATCGACTATAACTAGACCAAAAGAATTTCCACCGAGACTCTTGTAAGAGTTGGGACCAAAGAGATCCATGTGAAGTAGCTCGAGTGGCCTCTTTGTGGTCATGATGTTCTTCACGGGATGCCTTCCTCCAACTTGTTTACCTGCTTGACAAGCACTGCAAAGTCTATCCTTATCAAATATGACATCGTTAACTCCAAGGATATGATTTCCTTTAATAAGCTTGTCAAGGTTTCTCATGCCAATGTGACCTAGTCGTCTATGCCATAACCAACCTTTTGAGGATTTAGCAATGAAGCAAGTTTTAGGTTGGGACTTTTTAGTGAAATTAACAATGTAAAGATCACCTCTACGTATGCTGGTAAAGACCATTTTACGATTGTCTCGACGAAACACTTGGCAATCTACTTCAGTAAATAGGACATTGAAACCGAAATCAGCAAGTCTAGATACTGAAAGTAAGTTGTATCCAAGAGATTCAACGAGCATGACATTTTGTATGGAGCTATCATGTGAGATGGCCACCTTACCAAGGCCAACCACCTTATCCTTTGAGTTGTCACCGAAAGTGACATACTTTCGAGGACTATCATTATCAGCAAGCTCACGAAACATGTCTTTATCTCCGGTCATGTGATCGGTACATCCACTATCAAGAACCCATTCCTTTCCTCCTGACATGTATCCCCGAAGATTTTCCATAAGACCAAAATGTCTCATTGCATCATCATTATCAAAGTCACTATCATCATCCTCATCATAGTATCCATGTTCAACATCGTCATGTGGTGGATCAAATCCTAGAGAGGGTGATTCGTTAGAGTGATTTTGACAATGATCTTGTCTATGAATTTTTATAGCTTCAGAAATAATATCACTAATAATACAAACATTTCCTTTGGCACGCATAAGGTTTGTAAGCTCAAATAGACGATCACCAAACATAGGATCACTAGTATTCATCTTACTCAAAGCAATAGATTTATGGAGAATTTCATCAAGATTTTTCAAAGAGTAATCAGGAAATCGTTCCTCAAGAAATTTCCATATAGTGTAGGCACACTCAAGAGTAGGAAGTCTAATAATCAAGTTTCTAGGCAAGCCTCTAGTGATAAGATTAACAATTCTAACATTCCTAATCATGACAATAGACTTATCAAGGGTAGGATGCATAGGATCAACACAAGGTGCACAAGGACTTTGTATGTTAATGCGGAGGAATCCTAAAGATTCCGGTGGGTCATCGAGTGGTTGACCAGTCTCACGCTATATCATGACAGTCAGTTTTCGGCTTTCTCTACTGAGGTGCTCACCTGGCCGAACTGGGGCACAATCGCAGTAGTTCTCCTGCTGCCGCCTTAGCCGATAGAGCGGAACGTAAGGCAGCAAAACACAGGAGCCGGGCAAACCCAACATTTGACAAAAGACATGATTCGAAGCTGATGCATATAAGGCCAAACTTGCAACGCCGAACACTCCCTAAGGTGTTCGGTCTTTATGAAAACAGACTGAACAACGCCCTTGGTAAGAAGCCCCTGGTGTCCAGGTACGCGCAAAATTCTGACGTAGCCACATGCCAAGACGCCAGCCTCCTCCTCGGTTATAAAAAGAAACCGGGGGATGTTATCAACAAGAGACAGTAAAAAAGGTTTACGCAAGGTCTTAATCTAAAAAGAATCCTTGGAATGGGTCCCTACTGCACGTCTGCGCCTGTGTCTCCGTTGTGCCGTATTCTAGACGGGTGTAGCACGGTGTTCATCTGTAAAAGAGAGGAACTTAGTTGAAAACAATCATGCAAAAATATATGTTATATTAAATAAACAAAGTATAGTTCGGAGAATGGGTAGAATTTTGCTTTATTGTCTCTTGTTGTAAACGCGCGGAGCCCGTTGTATGGGGGTATGCGGCTAATAAGCCTTTGTATGTTTACGCCGGACTCCTCTAGCCATGTTCGGGGTGTGAACGACCTGTTTAAGTGCTTTGACTAGTAAAGCTGGTTTAGTGTGTGGCTGTCAAGGCAGCCGCACAGTCTTCCGCGCTCGAGGAACACTCAATATTTCCCTTTAATGAGATGATGCCTCGCGGACCTGGAATTTTAAGCGTAAGGGATGCATAATGCGGTATTGCGTTAAAGCGGGCGAAAGCTTCGCGTCGCAGTAGTGCTTGATAGCTACATGTAAATGGGGCGATGTGAAAGGTTAGCTTTTTGCGGCGGAAGTTGTCGGGGAAGCCGAACACAACTTCTAGCAGGAGAGAACCCGTACAATGGATATCTGGGCCTGGCGTTACCCCTTGAAAGGAAGTGTTGCCATGGCGAATGTTTGTTGGGTTTATCCCCATTTTGCGGATTGTGTCCTGGTATAGCAGGTTTAGATCACTGCCGCCGTCCATTAGGACTTGTGTAAAGTGGAGTTTGTCAATTATCGGATCTAATACCAAGGAAGTCCAGCCTGCGTTCTGGATACTTCTAGAGTAATCCTGATGGTCGAAGGTGATTGGTTGTAACAACCAGTGGCGGGACTCCTCTGGGACAGGCCATATGGCGCGTATCTCTATAGGCGCCACTCTGTTTTTCCCTTTTGTCACGTGAAGTGAGTTTACTATTTTGACTTCTTGTGGGAACTTCCTTTGTTCTCCGGTGCTCTGCTTGTGGGGTTCATCGTCGTCCTCGCTTGGTATGTCGAGCCCCTTGTATTCGGTGTTGAGTTTGTCGGATTGCTTGAAGACCCAACAATCTCTGTGGGTATGGTTTGCAGGCTTCCCGGGAGTACTGTGGATATGGCATATGTTGTCCAAGATTTTGTTTAGGTTAGATAGCTCGTCTCTGTTATCCTTGAGGGGCAGCTTTTTCTGATTCTGTAGGACCTTGAGAAGAGGTGTCTAGAGGGGAGGTGATTAGACACTAAGTACCAAAGTTGTAGTTTTTAGCCTTTTTAAAGTTTAAGTGGAGTTTAGGCACAATTTTGACATTCACAACACATAGCAAGCAAGCATGCAAAGAGTATATGAGCAGCGGAAAGTAAAGCATGCAACTTGCAAGAATGTAAAGGGAAGGGTTTGGAGGATTCAAACGCAATTGGAGACACGGATGTTTTTGGCGTGGTTCCGATAGGTGGTGCTATCGTACATCCACGTTGATGGAGACTTCAACCCACAAAGGGTAACGGCTGCGGGAGTCCACGGAGGGCTCCACCCACGAAGGGTCCATGAAGAAGCAACCTTGTCTATCCCACCATGGCCGTCGCCCACGAAGGACTTGCCTCACTAGCGGTAGATCTTCATGAAGTAGGCGATCTCCTTGCCCTTACAAACTCCTTGGTTCAACTCCACAATCTTGTCGGAGGCTCCCAAGTGACACCTAGCCAATCTAGGAGACACCACTCTCCAAGAAGTAACAAATGGTGCGTTGATGATGACTCCTTGCTCTTGTGCTTCAAATGATAGTCTCCGCAACACTCAACTCTATCTCATAGGATTTTGGAACTGGTGGAAAGAGGATTTGAGTGGAAAGCAACTTGGGGAAGGCTAGAGATCAAGATTCATATGGTAGGAATGGAATATCTTGGCCTCAACACATGAGTAGGTAGTTCTCTCTCAGAAATGGTAAGTTGGAAGTATAGGTTTAGTCTGATGGCTCTCTCCACGAATGAAGAGGAGGTGGAGGGGTATATATAGCCTCCACACAAAATCTAACTGTTACACACAATTTACCAAACTCGGTGGGACCGATTCAACAGACTTGGTCGGACCGATTTAGTAAACCTAGTGACCGTTAGGATTTTCGATGGGACCGAAATGCAACTCAGTAGGACCGATATGGTTGGGGTTAGGGCATAACGTAATCTCGGTGAGACCGATTACACAAACTCGGTAGGACCGATTTTCGTAATTAGCTAACCAGAGAGTTGGTCAGGCAAACTCGGTTGGACCGATTATCAAACTCGCTGGGACCGATTTTGGTAATGAGTCAACCAGGAAGTTTGCATTGTAATCTTGATAGTACCGATTGCTCAAACTCGGTGAGACCGATTTTGATAATGGGCATACACAAAGAGATTACAATCCCATCTCGGTGAGACCGAGATCGCTATCGGTGATACGGATTTGCCTAGGGTTTGTGGCAGTGGCTAAGACATCAAAACTCGGTGGTGCCGGATAGAAAGAATAAGTGGGGCTGAGTTTGACTTTAGGTTTAGGACATATGTGGATGTGAGAAAGTGGTTGAGGGTTTTGGAGCATATCACAAAGCACATGAAGCAAGAGTCTCATTAAGCAACACCTCATCCCTCCTTGATAGTATTGGCTTTTCCTATAGACTCAATGTGACCTTGGATTACTAAAATATAAAATGAAGAGTCTTGAGCTTGAAGCTTGAGCCAATCCTTTGTCCTTAGCATCTTGAAGGAGTTCCCACATCCTTTAGTCCATGCCACTCCAATGTTGAACTTATCTGAAATATACTAGATAAAAGTGTTAGTCCAACAAGAGATATGTTGACATTAATTACCAAAACCACCTAGGGTGCACTTGTGCTTTCAGATTCTGCCGAGAGCTTTTGAATCCGGCGTTGACTGTCATGCTCTTCGGGCTGTTTCCCTTGGTCTGGCGCTGGTCCTTGCTACATCGCGGTTTCCCGTTTCCATCCCGAACTTCGGATGTTCTTGGGTCGCTAGTGTTGCTTCTTGCCAAACAGCTATCCTTTCCTGCACAAAAGTGGGTCATGAGGCTTGTTAATGCGGCCATTGTTCTTGGCTTTTCTTGGCCGAGGTGTCTGGTGAGCCATTCGTCTCGAATGCTGTGTTTTGAAAGCTGCTAAGGCTTCGGCGTCCGGACAGTCGACTATCTGGTTCTTTTTAGTAAGAAATCTATTCCAGAGTTTCCGGGATGACTCTCTGGGTTGTTGAGTTATATGACTTAGATCGTCTACATCCGGAGGTCGGACATAGGTCCCTTGAAAATTTGCCCGAAAAGCATCCTCGTGCTCTTCCCAACTTCCGATGGTGTTTTCGGGAAGGCTTTTAAGCCAATGCCGGGCTGGCCCTTTGAGCTTGAGGGGTAAGTATTTTATGGCGTGGAGGTCATCTCCTCTAGCCATGTGTATGTGGAGGATATAGTCCTCAATCCAGACTCTAGGGTCTGTTGTTCCATCGTATGCCTCTATGTTTATGAGCTTGAATCCCGCCGGAAATTCATGGTCCAGCACCTCATTGGTGAAACATAGGGGGTGTGCGGCACCCCTGTATTTGGGTGTGTCGTGATGTTCGGATACTTGTTGCGTTGCATTGCTTACTAGAGCTTGCTTTCTTGGCCCGTAGATAGATCTGACTGGGCCATCTTTTTTATGTGAATCCTTGCGCAGATCGTGTGCCGGCTTGAGTGCGGTGCCCCTTGCCGCTCTTTGTTGGCCATGGCGTTGTTTATTCGACCGGGTGTCTTCCTTATTTTTTGATTGCGGGGGCTCTAAGGCCTCCTCATCAAATTCCGGTAGTAATTTTCGCTTCGGATAGTTATTTGTGTGGCGACTGTCGCCGTATTTGTGTGCGGTGTTGAGTACTTTGCCCCATCTAATTCTGAGTGCATCTTCCGCTGTTTGAGCTTCCGCTTCTGCTTTTTCAAGCTACGCGCAATGGCGACGAGCCTTTTGTGGAGGTTCTTCTGCTCCAACAACTTGTCCGGCATGAGGTCGTCCGGACTATTATCTTCACCAGGGACGGGTTGTTCGGTTTGTTTACCCAAGTTGCCCTGTTCGGATGGTTGCTCGATGGCATGTTCTTCGTCCACCAGTTCGCCCTGCTCTGTGGCTGGGTCTCTGTCGAGGTGGGGTTTGGCGCGGTGCTTACGCCGCCTCTTTGATTGCTTTTCGAGGGAACGATCCCTCGTTGCGTCCCTTTGTTCCTCGTCGTCGTTTCTTTTAGGTGTGTCCACCATGTATACATCGTGAGATGAGGTGGTTGTCCAATGCCCTATAGGCGCTGAGTCCTGTTCGTCTCCTGCATCGTCATCCATACCGTCGATGTCTTCGGAGTCGAAGTCGAGCATGTCGGTTAAATCATCGACAGTGGCTACGAAGTGGGTGGTGGGTGGGCTTTGAATTTCTTTGTCATCCGCATCCCATCCTCGCTGACCATAGTCCGGCCAGGACTCTCCTGATAAAGAGAGAGACTGTAGTGAATTCAGAATGTCGCCGAAGGGCGAGTGCTGAAAGATGTCCGCGGCGGCGAACTACATGATCGGCGCCCAATCGGGTTCGATCGGCAGGGGCGCGGAAGGTTCGGAGTTCGGAAAGGAGTCCGACACCTTGGAGTCATGAGCTTCGCAAAGGACAGAGCTGGTGTTCGGCTCGATTGCCATAGAGATCGCAGCCCCCGAGGCGGTGTCCAGCCACCCGTCCTCAATTGGCGCAGTCAGATCCGAGCAAAGGGTCGGAGCGGACACCGGGGCGGCCTCCTGGGCACTTCTCGGCGGCAGAGCTAGGTCATGTCCATCGTGACAGTGCGGCGCGCTCGGCTGTGGCCCGAATCCGTCGAAGATCAAGTCTCCGCTGATGTCAGCCGTGTAGTTCAAACTTCCAAATCTGACCTGATGGCCAGGGGTGTAGCTTTCGATCTGCTCCAGATGGCCAAGTGAATTGGCCCGCAGTGCAAAGCCGCCGAATACGAAGATCTGCCCGGGGAGAAAAGTCTCACCCTGGACCGCATCGTTGTTGATGATCGGAGGAGCCATTGGGCCTAAAGATGACGACATAGAGGAACTCTCAATGAAAGCACCAATGTCGGTGTCAAAACCGGCGGATCTCGGGTAGGGGGTCCCGAACTGTGCGTCTAGGCGGATGGTAACAGGAGACAAGGGACACGATGTTTTTACCCAGGTTCGGGCCCTCTCGATGGAGGTAAAACCCTACTCCTTCTTGATTTATATTGATGATATGGATAGTACAAGAGTAGATCTACCACGAGATCAGAGAGGCTAAACCATAGAAGCTAGCCTATGGTATGATTGTTGTTCATCCTACGGACTAAAACCCTCCGGTTTATATAGACACCAGAGAGGGCTAGGGTTACACAGAGTCGGTTACAATGGGAGGAGATCTACATATCCGTATCACCAAGCTTGCCTTCCACGCCAAGAAAAGTCCCATCCAGACACGGGACGAAGTCTTCAATCTTGTATCTTCATAGTCCAGGAGTCCGGCCAAAGGTTATAGTCCGGTCATCCGGACGCCCCTTAATCCGGGACTCCCTCAGTCATTCTCCCAGAGTCTCCACATCTCCTTTCCGACATACACCGATCGATAAACCTCTCCAGCGATGACTGCCTACAACATACACACGCACCTTCAATCTCCTCCTTTATGTGTCCTTGCCTCGTGTCTCTTATACGGTCCCACACACGTGTAAACTCTCGCCCCTCTTTTCATCGATCTCACAACCGCACACTCCTCCCCCTATCTAGCTAGTAGCTGGGCCTCTCGCACCACCTCCTAGCTCCATTCTCTCTGTCTATCCGTCTCGCTGGGCCTTATTTGCCTCTAACAAATGGGCATACACCGATCGATCTCCCGCTATACACATAGCTAGCTAGGTCCTTATAACTCAGTTTTTCCCACGCGTCGATCGATCTACCTCATTAGTTATGTCTCTCCCTTCCTCCGACAAACAACAATTGATCTACCGATCTAGTTAGGTTTGCTTACCAAACACATGATTCCCCTTCAACATCCATGGATGCGTCCCTACAGATCTATCATGCACAGGCACACACAGAAACACATCCCCACTCTTATTGATAATATTGCAGTTCCACCCTTAGTTTGTCTAGTAGGCCTCTCCCACCATCTTCGAGAAGCAACTCCATCACCCATCCAGCACACTACCCCTCTCCATCCCGCCCTCTCCTCTCTCTCTATCTCCCTATATCCCATCCTATTTCCCGTCCTTCAGTTATGTATGGATGTCGACCGATCTCCCTCAAGACATAGTTGGGTCTCTCCTTCTCAACACATATACGAGTCATTCTACATCTATAGTTAGGCCTCTGCCTACCCCTCCCCCACCCCCATCCACCCCACACACACCGATACATCGAGCGCTCTAGTCATATCTCCCTGCCACACACAAACTTGACTTGTGCCCTCTAATATTCCGGTAGGTCAGTCGCCCTATATCTTTGACTTGCACACACACACAATTTCGATGGCTCTCTTTATCAATCTCGCAGCCACCCACTTGATACTCTCTTCGACTCTATCGATATCTATGACCCCTCCCTCTCTTCTCGTGGATTGCCCAACCCTCTATATATGATATGGATAGGCCTCCATTTCACACACATTGCATGCAAAATTTTGTTTGAGATGTCATCGACACATATTCCCACAAATACATTCACAAAATCAACCCCCCTCCAAAACAAAAAACACTCATGAACGCGGTTTGTATCTCTCACACACACCCACGTAGGTGGGGGACGTGCACGAAGAGAAGAGGTGCATGCACGGCGCACGTGCTCCCACCTCTTTCCCAACCACACCCGCGCGGGTACACGGTGGAGCTCATATCTATTCGAAAATGCAGCCCACGTGGTAATTTGGCACGTGTACTGAGGATCGTCTACCACATGTGAACAAACAAATTTCGACTTGACGTGTTATGTTAAAAAAGGAGGCAAACCATGTGGGGCCTATACTGGTGTACTTTTGATGTGTCCCATGAACTTGTAGAACAAGGAGAAGCTTGCTTAGTACGCTGTCTCCCCCGCCCAGGGGCGCTGTGGCTCGCAGGATGAGGTAAAGCTTGCTTACTGGTAGTAGTACTACTATACGCCTTACTCCCGCTCCCTCGCCCACGCGCGCGGTGGCTCGCAGGACGAGGAGAAAATTTTACTACTCCCTCTGTTTACTCCTCGTCCCTACTACCTTGGTTAGATAGATTATCATATTGTTTGGAATATATATGTCCTTTAGTAGATATCAATATGTACTACTGGTACATACTCCAAACACTGATGTATATAGACGTATTTTAGAGTGCAGATTCACTCATTTTGCTCCGTAT
This sequence comes from Triticum dicoccoides, assembly GCF_002162155.2. Taxonomy (NCBI): domain Eukaryota; kingdom Viridiplantae; phylum Streptophyta; class Magnoliopsida; order Poales; family Poaceae; genus Triticum; species Triticum dicoccoides. The sequence continues at coordinate 597,446,107 of NC_041389.1, read as the reverse complement.
GTAGTCCATATTAAGGCCCTGTTTGGTTCATAAGTCCTAGGACTTTTTCTAGTCCCAACTAAAAAGTCGCTACTCCTTAAAAAGTCCATCCCTGTTTGTCTTCAGGGACTAAAAAGTCCCTAGTCCCTCCCTAGAGGTTATTGAATGACCATGTTACCCCTAGTATGCAGAAAAATAACAACCAAACAACACCATGGGGTGGCGGGGCAATGGGTGCAGGGAGGGGCATTGTTGGAAAAGTCCCAAAAAAGACTCTCCTTGAGAGTCTTGTTCATTAAGTCCCAAAAAGCAAGTTTTAGTCCCTAGTAGTCCCTCCTGTTTGGTTAAAAAGTCTCTCAGAGGGACCTTTTCTAGTCCCTACACTAAAAAGTCCCCAGAAACAAACACCTCTTGAAATGGACGTAATAGTATGCACTCTCCCTCGCCCCTCGACCCTCGTCCACGCCGTGGACGTGCAGCAATTCATTCGGTCTCATATAGCCATAACTGATATATATTGCAGTACCATTATTGCTCGACTTCCCGAAGAGGTGAAGAGCCAATCACAGGTTAATGTTTTGGGGATGCCAAGCGCAAGGTTATAGGAGAACAAGTAGTAGGTGACGCGTCATTTATAAATAAACTTTTTTTTCTTTAGTGGCACGTACGCAATATGATAGGTTCATATGGAGAGAAAAGGAAACCTATCCACTATATACATAGTCAGGACGGGCCAGCCTACACGGTTGCTTGCTGGGGTTGCTCTCTTCACACTCTCACACAAAACAACTGTGGCCACATCTCTAACATCCCGGCGGAACACATCCACCGGGGGAAGGAGTGGATGCTTAGTGTAGATGCGGTCATCGTCGCCTACGGTGAAAACCCAATGTCGGCACGTCCCGATCAGGGGTCCCCGCCGTTCTCTCTCACAAAGCCGGTGAGCTTGCCTTCGTCCCTTGCTCACTGTCGCAACATGGGCAATTGCTGCCTCACGCCTCCCTCCTCAAGGTTGAGCTACGTCCTGACATCCCTCAGGTACAAATCACTTTACAGCCGGCTTGCACCACTGCTCCACCTGCCCACATTACTCCATGTGGATATTTCTCTACTTCTTTGCCCCGCACATACCTCTACTGGTTTCTACGTACTGTATTTGTAATGAGTTTATGTCTCATCAACTAGTCCCAGTAATCTTATTCTAATCACGCTTCTTCAATTTCTTTGCCACACGGATGCTCATCTCGATTTTGGTGAAACTGCACAAAATGATCTGATGGTCAAAAGGTTGCAAACTTCATTTCTTAGGAAGCTCGAACGTTGCCAGCAAATTGAAGTCTGGTTAGGGTTTACGGTTCAAGGGCTAGGGACTGCATGGATCATTTTTTTCTTTAGCTGCCTCTGTTCCAAAATAAGTGTCAACTTTAGTAGTAGTACAACTTTGTACAAAAGTTTGCATAAAGTTGAGACACTTATTTTGGAACGGAGGGAGTACATATTTGCTATGATCTGTCAATCATTGAGATGCAATAGCATGCATGTTAGTCTCCTTTGTATTTGATGAAATGTTGCAACGGGCAACCTTGGACGCAAGATAAACGTAACAGAATCTAGAAGCTTCATAGCATTGTACAAATTTATCTCGTTGATAAATTATAGTACGTACTATACTAGTACTTCCTCTGTTCCTAAATATAAGTCTTTGTAGAGACTTCACCATGAACCACATACAGATGTATATAGATGCATTTTAAGTGTAGATTCATTCATTTTGTTCTGTATATAGTCCACCTAATGGAATCTTCACAAAGACTTATATTTAGGAATGGAGGGAGTACCATGTAAAGAGTTAGGTGTCGCATGGTGTCTAGAAAATATGGTGATAGTGTGAGGTGGGCCATGTAATCACTGAGCCTGCGTGTTTTCACTGCTCTTGCATTCCTCTGCTGTAAGAATGGAGAAAATTGTAATCTAGTAGTACCTCCTTTCGCCGAAAGCGTGGGACATCCAGCAGTCCTACCACATCAGTAATAATGACCAGTGATCCGTCCAATCACATAGACCCAGCAGTAAGTTGGACGGACGAAGCAACCATCACTCTTGAATCCGCTTATCCCTTCAACGCAGGCGCCAGTGAGAGGTCACGTTCGCTCTGCCCGGGCATGAATGCGGCACCGATTCTTTGGAGCGGCGCTGACCGTTTCGGGTGGGAAGCGCGCGCGGGCAATGGAGGGGCTTTGGGTAGGCCAGGCTGGTCAGGAGCGGGTGTGGCAGCTGTCCGCCTGTCCATACCAGACGCCCGAAAACAAGAGGATGCACCAACTCTCGCGGCTAAAATCATACACTACACACCATCTCTCTATAGGAGTAGGTCGATATGTCGTTCTCTCTAACACACACATGCTGTTAAACACACACACACAGACACACACGCACACACAGGTTCATAGAATAGGAAAATCGTGCGAGTGCGAAGCCACAGGAAGTGAGATACAAATGGAGTACGTACAATAAGAGAAGAGGTGACGAGTATTCCATCAAACCTGGACTGAGGAGTAGTACTCCCTCCGTCTAGGTGTTAAGTCATCTTACGAAAATCAGATATTCCCAAAATGTTTAGGCGTCGTCCATTAACTTCGCATCTCAATCCCCTCTTGGCCTCGTTGCTAGCGAGCATTGTTACTTAGGGAGCGTTTCGAACTGTTAAAGTATGTTAGCTTTTGTGGGCCAGCTAGCTTGGGTGGGCTAGAAAAACCTTGCTAGCTCAGGAGAGCAGCTCGCTTCCGACGGCAAACTTCGCGTAGTAGTAACATAGACTAGTATTGCCTCCGTCTAGGTGAGTAAGTCATCTTAGGTTGTGCACCGTGACCAAGGAGGAGGGGAAAACGAGAGACATTAATGTTTATTTGCTAATTAATAGCATTGCATGCAATGAACTAACCACTGCATGTCGTGTTTGCTAGTAGTCTCAAGTCATTAAAAGAATGGACACCCCTCGTCTCTTATTGGTTGATATGTGAAGAAACAAGGAACGAGGTAGAAGTTAATGCATCGCGCCTAAGTGTTTTGGGATTATTTGGTTTTCGTAAGATGACTTACACACCTAGACAGAGGGAGTAGTCCAAGTTACTACATCTGTCCTAGTTTATTGGTCCTCATTGTATTCCGTGCTAAATTTTGACTGTAAACTTATCTAACAAAATATCCATGCATGTCATAAAAAAATTATATCATTGAAAACTATGATCAAATACGAATCCAACAATATGATTTTTGTTGACATGCATTAACATATTATTAGTCAATTTTTTGGTCAAAATTTGGCACGGAATACAATGGGGACCAATAAACTAGGACGGAGGTAGTACTCACCACTATGACCAGCTTAAGCAATGTAACCAAACGCTCCTTACTTTGCCTTGTTATCTCCCTCCCAGAAACCCAATGCATGGAGCTCAACTACGCGTTGATCAGTCAAGAAATCAAAGTCAGCTTGCATGCAAGTTAATACGTGGCCCTGCATGGTAGCTAAAACGGCATCTCTTAGTTGTTTGGATTAATTGTTGCGTTTAGAGACAGAAATCAGGGCTTTGATTGGAGGAATGGCTGGTCAAGTTTCTCCTTCTCCTCCAATCTTCTTGCACCTTGGTCCCGCTGCACCTTCTACTGTGACTTATTAAACCTAGACGGAGGGAGTAGTACGAGATACGGTGGCACACTGACTTAGGTCGAATACAAGTGCCCAAAATTGTGTGCATGTTATAATAAGGATTCGCTTAAAATAGTACGTGAGTGAACAGAGGGATCAAATGGACAGTGTTCCCGAGCAGTAGCGTGATGTGTGAGGTAAGATACAGCGCTGGCGCTTTTAATTTTTCTTATTAATTTGTTTATTTCACCCTCTGACTAGTGGGACCCAACGTACTATGTAGAGAGAGGTAAGGTGACTAAGGCTGCATTATTTCTGCACCACTGTGGATAGTCTTACCACCAAAGCCACATGACACGATTATGATTTAAGTTCCAATGACTCCCACACAAAAAAAACACGGCATGCTAGTCACACGAATGCAGGAATGTTAAAAGGTTATTTTCCTCTTGTTGAACATAACGGGAGGGTTGTGTAGCTGGTTAGCCTGTTCGCTCATCAAACTTGAGGTTTCGGGTTCGATAACTACACTTGAGCATAATTCATGCCAGGAGGATTCTTTGACTGGTCAAAATGGATGGATACGTAGCTATACGATCTCGTAGTGACCATATAATCACCTCATCACGTATAAGTTGCAGCCTCGGTGCTTGTTTTCTAGGATTTGCACTCTTCACACTCTCTCTCCAGTATATATATACACGCTGGAGCCTCAACACTTGTAGTTGCTCTCTTCACACTCTCTCACCCTCTCCAGATCTAAAGAAGAATTCGTTGGCCTCTCTCTCAGCGCTTGTAGTTGCTCTCTTCACACTCTCTCATCCTACCCAGATCTAAACAAGACTTCATTGGCCTCTCTCTCTCTCTCAGTGCTTGTAGTTGCTCTCTTCACACTCTCTCACCCTATCCAGATCTAAACAAGACTTCGTTGGCCTCTCTCTCTCCCCTCACTGCTGGTCAAAGAGCCGGCAGGATTCGTCCGCCGGGAAGCGAAGGAGGCTTAACGCTGTCACCGTCGGCGAGGGAGGGAATCCACTACCGACACAGCGGTTCACTTTCACCCAGCGGCGGTGCGGGAGGGCCTCCGACCCCTTCTTCTTTGCCGTCATACATAGTGTGGGCCGAACGGCTTCCGGTTGCCCACTGAACCACACCCCAAGAACCTTAAGGTATAATTTACTTATTCCACATGCATTGCTCTAGCTGCATGTGGGCTTTTTCCACTTCTGCACTCGAATCTAGGTGTTGGATCAAACAGGAAAGTAGTGGGGAAAGTTGTATACCATGAATCTAGGACGTGGTTCAAAGAGGAAAGGAATGGGGGGAAAGTAGTGGGAAAAGTTGTATAGCATGAATCTAGGATGTGGTCCAAAGAGGAAAGGAATGGGGAAGTAGTATCGCATGAATCTAAGACGTGGTTCAAAGAGTAAAGTAATGGGGGAAAGTAGTGGGGAAAGTAGTGGGGAAAGTTGTATAGCATAAATCTAGGACGTGGTTCAAAGAGGAAAGGAAGGGGGGAAAGTACTAGTACAGACTGGCTATCCAGCACCTACGTTGGTCGAAAAGGGAAAACAATGACAAACGTAGTACGCACATCTGTAACAAACTGACCTTTTGTTTTAGGGGACAAGGCTGTAGAGTTTGAGCAGGACTAGATTTGCTGTGCTCACATAGTGAAAGGTGTCTAAAGATAACAAAACTGGGACCAACACAAATATGCTCCTTGGTTGCTTGTTCTTTGTTGCAACAGACTGTGCATCACCCCAGTACATCGGTAGATGCACATGGTGCTGGTGCGTCCACTGTCCCGTGCAACTCTATAGTTGTTGTTAATCTAAGGCCCTGTTTGGTTAAAAACTCCCTAGTCCCTACCTGCTTGGTTCCAGGGACTAAACATGGACTAGAGGTTATTAAATGACATGCTAAAAGACCATGTTACCCCTAGTAATGAACTAATAGAGACAAGGTGCGATGTGTGGCAGGGGCAACTATTGGAAAAAGTCCCAAAAAGACTCCCTCTGGGTCTTCTTTCTTTAGTCCCAAATGCCCACTTTTAGTCCCTAAAAGTCCCTCCTGTTTGGTTTAGATGGGACTGACACGGAGTTTTTTTAGTCCCTACACCAAAATGTCCCTGTAAACAAACACCCTCAAATAATGCCGCTGGAAAATTGATGCAATGCCACAGTTAAAAGCAAATTACATGTTTAACGAATTTTATTGTTAATATAATCTCTATGTTAATATTAATCAATGCCATCGTTTCATAAATGCTATTGTCTTGCTTTCTTTCCCATTTAGATAAGGTAGATGCTTCTTTTTGTTGGCTTCTATGTCATCCACCATTATTGACCACTAGTTGTTTCCTTTGCAGCTCTGTGTAAACAGGGTTATCTACTTCACCTCGTTGCCATTGTGACCTTTTGTTGCACTACACAAAACACTTTTGTTTTAAGAGTGTTTTGTACAGTTCAACCAAAATGTCACACCAACAACGTTTCTTGATTGCTTGATCTTAGTGGAACTGCACAAGAGGAGATCTTACTTCCTATCCATGTTGGCAAATTTGGTTCAGATCTTCTTCTTGTGAGTTGTTTGAATTCCGCGTCATGAGAGGTCAGTACTAGCCTTCTTTCACATGATTCTGCAGTGTGCTTTCATATGTTGTGCTACTTGTACGGTAATGTTGCTTGATTTTAGTGAACTGCACAAATGGAGACAAGACTTCCAATCTGTATGTGCACCGTAATATCCCATTGAGGTAAGATAAGGATATTTCACAACTGTTGGCCTGTATTTTTCCACTTTCATCAGAAAATTAACATCATTGTTTGGTGCTATACTTGTGCTCCCTAATTGACATGCCAAATCTTACATTGAAGGCGAAGCTAGTCTGTTATTGAACCAAGTGATGAAGGGGAAGAACAAGCGGAAGAAAAACAAAAATCAACTCCTGGTGTTGTAATGAAGCACTAGAACTATGATGATAGAAGTAATGATATAGTTTTGCATCTTAATTTATTGCTATGGCTGGAATGAGCAATTGTTTTGCCATTGATTTGATGCCACCCTTAATTATGTAATATGTAATTATCTCTACTTGTGCAAACAGGGATCTTCTTTGAAGATACCATATATTTTAGTGGAACTGCACAAGAAGATATTGGAAACATTAAACTAATCTAGGAGTATATAGTAAGCATGGCCACCACAGTAGATAGCAACAGATGGTTCCAAAGAAGTGCTTCATCTGTATGCTCTACACAATAAGCCTCCTGGCAAAGGTTGGTACTCGCCCACTGATTTCATCCATATGATTGAGCTTTGTCATCTCTATTGGTGTTGTCCGGAGAAGTGCTTCATCTGTGTTGTTTTAGATATTTCCTTTCCTTTTTTCGAGCAAACAGGGATGCTAGCATTTAGTTGTCCTCTTGTATTTGCATAATAGGATCATCCTCCTCTGAAGAAGAATATGGAGTACGTGAAGTGACTAGTTCTGATTATTCCAGGATGAAGAAGCCATGTCTATCTTCTCATCAGAAGGAGCAGTTGAAGGATGGTTACATTACTCCCCACAAGACCAAACTAACTTCAGCTCAGAAGGACTGACAAATCTCCATTTTCTTGCTGTGATGCGCGAGTACAATGTTGTTCTAGGATTCTTTCCAGTGACTTCCATTTTTCTAAAAGTGTGCTCTACATGGACCATGTAGGTGCCTGTTTAAACTGTCAATTCATAGTACAGTTTGCTTTATACTAATCACTTTTTTGTATTTGTGCAAACACGGGTGCTCAGCTTGATTCCAATGGGAACTGCACAATATGTTCATGAATACATCGAATCATTCATTTCCACCACAAGAAAGGAGGTGCCAATAAGTTCAAGGCGTTGCAACATATAAGGGCGAAATCATACAAGCTACGCGCGAATTTGGTTGATTTTTGTGGAACTGCACAAAAAGAACAACTGGTTTATTTAGCACGAGGTGCCATGTCAATGTCCGAATTGATGGCAAACCCTGCCCATTCCACAATCGTAGGCATTTGATATTTTGGAATGGGACAACCTTGTCAAATTTTGCTCATTGATTTTAGCAAGAAGACATGCATTTGATATTTTCGAATGGGACGCCCTTTGCTGTCAGCAGCGTCGATCAATTTCTTCTTTATCCTTTAGTTGTGAAGTAAATATTGGCTCTGACATGTGAATCACTGAGATGCATAATCATCGATTGTTTTGAATGGTCTCTATGAATTGCCAGGCCTGTGTGTTTGATTGCAATGTATAGAAACGCTAAAAAGTTGCTCAAACTCTTTGTACTCCTTCTGTTCCTTTTTACTTCGCACATTGTGAAAGTGCATACTTTTTTCTATAAGATTGGTCAAAGTAGAGATACTTTGACTGCAGACAAAACTTGTATGTAGACTAGAAAGGACCGGAGGGAGTACATGTGAAACTGCTGCAAACGAGGTGATCACCCTAGGAATAATGCTAGTACGTATTGTTTTGCATGTTCGTCCAATGCCAGTGATACAAGAATTCGAACTAATCGAAATAAATTCATTCATACACGGTCGGATTTCATATAAACATGCCAGATTTCATTACATTTCATACATTTTTTGACCAAAGTACATTTCATACATTATTCAACTAAGAAGGGGTGCGCTGGAGGTATAATTATTTAACCGAAGCTACCCACCTGTGTCCGGCTGAGCCGAACAGAAGCTTCAGTGACTTAACTGCAGGTGCAGTTGTGTAACTGACATCTAGCCTGTTGGGCCCACCTGTCAGTCAGCCAACTTCACCAGCAGTTAAGTAGAAGCAGTGTCCTTCTCCAAAATAGCTCTCTGACTCCACTTCGCCGCCAAGAAGCTAACCGGCCGTAAGTTGTCAACCCACCTAGCTTGGCTTTAACCGGAAGGTAGCAGCGGTGGCCTTACTTGGACCCGAGTGGCGGTGACCTACCGTGTTCTACTCTTCCTCATTTTCTGTGTGGCGCGGTTGTCGGTGTCAAAACCGGCGGATCTCGGGTAGGGGGTCCCGATCTATGCGTCTTAGGCTGATGGTAACAGGAAGCAAGGGACACAATGTTTACCCAGGTTCAGGTCCTCTCGATGGAGGTAAAACCCTACTTCTTGCTTGATTAATATTGAAGATATGAGTAGTACAAGAGTAGATCTACCACGACATCGTAGAGGCTATACCCTCAGAGCTAGCCTATGATGGTATGATTGTAATTATGATCGGCCTTCTAAGGACCATCCTCTCTGGTTTATATAGACACCAGAGAGGGCTAGGATTTACATGGAGTCGGTTACAAGGAAGGAAATATAATATCCGAATCGCCAAGCTTGTCTTCCACGCAAAGGAGAGTCCCATCCGGACACGGGCTGGAGTCTTGAGTCTTGTATCTTCACGCTCCAATAGTCCGGTCGATGTATATAGTCCGGCTGTCCGGATACCCCCTAATCTAGGACTCCCTCAGTAGCCCCTGAACCAGGCTTCAATGACGATGAGTCCGGCACGCGATCTTGTCTTCAACATTGCAAGGCGGGTTCCTCTTCCCGAATACTCCAAGGTTATTATCGAACACCTAGACCGTGTCCGGATCTGCTGCGACGAATAGTGTCCGGTTCTGCAAGATGATCTTCACACACCATTGTAGGGAACATAGCATAAATCCATTCTGCTGGCAATCTTTGTACTTCGTGCCCTTGCATCGTGGCCTGGTCCAACACGAACCGGCGTTTCCTGCCCCACCTCGACTCGCGTTGCGAGGAGGTTTTATTGGCACATCCTGTCAAAGCAGAGATCGTGTTCCTCTTATTACGGGATCTTTCATCAATATGGGCGTGTGTGACCCCACAGCGACCGTTGGTATGACTCCGTGTATTTTTGATAAATCTCAAGCGGTCATGCTGAGGACTCTTGATATTCATCCTCTTTATAAAGGGGCCGAGGCCTACGCCTCTTTTCCACCTCCCTTGCTCCTTCTCGCACCTCGAGCTCCAGCACTCAAAACCTAAGCTCCAGCACCCCAGATCCTCCAGTATGTACGGATCCTACGCAAAAGGCTGGTGGGTGGCCTCCTCAATCCAAGAGGAGGACATTACTTAGCTTAGGGAGGTCGGATACCTGACCGCCGATATCCAACACAGGCTTCCAGCTCCAGGGCAAGTTATCCCCATGCCAGAGCCCAATGATAGCGTCGTGTTTGTCCCTCACTTCCTCTGAGGCCTGGGCCTCACCCTCGACCCCTTTGTGAGGGGGCTCATGTTCTACTATGGCTTGGATTTTCATGATCTGGCTCGAGACGCTATCCTCCATATCTCGTCGTTCATTATTGTGTGCGGGGATTTTCTCCACGTCAACCCACACTTTGGCTTATGGCTCAAGACCGTCAATGTGAAGCCGAAGATGATCGAGGGGCGACATGCAGAGTGCGGAGGTGCTATAATAAGCAGGAATGCTGATGCCCCATGGCAAGAGGGTTCTTTCCCGGAAGTATCCGATGTATGGCAGTGGAGGTGGTTTTTATGTTACAGCTCCCGGAGGCACAAAGTGGGTAGCCGCCCCCGAGTTCCGCTCGGGCCCTCCGTCAAAGTTGGCATCTTGGGCCGACGTAGGACGAAATTGGGGACACGCTGGTGATATACCAGTACTGCAGAATCGCATCCTGGAGCTTATTGAGAGGGACATAAATCTTGTCAGCATAATTCAAGTGATGCTAATCTGACGGATGCTGCCGTGCAAAGTCGGCCTCTCCGGATGTGGGAGTTTAATCCGGAGGGTCCGCGGACTATTAAGCACTTTTTCAGCCTGAAGCTCGAAGGGATGTGCAAATTATTCTTCGAACCACAAGTAAAGTGTCCGGACACCACCGAGGATGCGGGCCTAAGCTGCAACCGCCTGGACGCCCAAGTAAGTAACCTTAAAGCCGGACACTTTGTTTATATTCTGAAAAACCCTCCATGGCCAGGAATGGCTCACCAAGGCGGAGAGAATCAGGTGTCCGGCGCCACTTCCTGAAGGCTCGCCTGGCCCAAACGTGGCCAAGATGCTTGGCCGGGTGCTCAGCAAAATCCCCTCAGGGAAAGGCGAAGGAAAGGGCGGTGAAGCCGAACTTCACACACTATGCATCCAAACCGGGGGAATCGTTACCTCCCCTGGGGAGGAAAGTCGAGAAGGGGAGGTTAAAGCCTCCTCCCCGTGCGGGAGGAAGAGGGCCTCCTCCGAAGACTTGGAGATGGAGATGCCCAAACAAGGGAAGAAGACATCACCAGGGGGCTCTGCCGCGACGGGCACCCTCACCGCGTCGTGCCCACCAATGGGCCAGCCCTCCACCGAGCTATAAGTTAATCGTTATTTCGAAGGTATGGTGTTTCTCCGAGATTCATAATCGGGACTTCGTCTTTTGCAGACCGGCGAGCAGCTCCTCTCAACAGAGTTCGTCTTCGGGGGATCTTCCTCCAGAGATGATGGAGAGTGAGACCCCACCCACCTCTCTGCCTCATGAAGCGGGCGACACTGAGGTGTCGTCACGGAGGAGTCCGGATTTGCCGAAGCCAGAAGCGAACCCGTCAGTCGCCCTGAGCCCAGAGCGTTTGGCTCCCACGGGGGGCGATGAGAGGGGTCCGGCATAGTTCGATGTCCGGCCAAACGTACTGACAGTCCTTCTGGAGCGAGCCGCTCTCTCAGAGGAGCACCACTCTTTAATGAGCACGGTGCTCACGAAGATTTCATCCGCTACCAGCGGTTTGAATGAGGCATTTACAAGCCTGCTCAAAGGCTTTGAGGTATGTAGTGAAAATGCACTATTTTTTGGTTGTGAAGCACGCGCTAGGTGTGATCCCTATGTATAGTAGCCCCTGAGACTCTAGTTGCCCGCCATAGGCCGCAAACTGGGGATCACATAGTAATGGTTGCGCCGTACATGTGCGCAGATATCTATGGATCCGGCAGCCGACCAGTCTGTTGAAGTTGCCGAACTAAGGAGGCAGATCGGATCTATTGATGCCGATATCACACTGGTGAACAAACGGCTGGAAGAATCCCAGGATATGTGCTCTGCTTCCCTTATTATGTTTGTATAGGAAAATGCGAGAGTGGCATAATGTTAATGCCATGTGTTTGTACTGCAGATGGTGCTGCTGCTGTGGAGGCCCTGAGGGCGGGACTTGCTCAGGCCAAGGAACAAGCTCAGGCTAGCAATGCGGCTGCCCTAAAGGCGGTCGAAGAATTGAGAGCCGAACAGGCTGCTCATCACCGAAGCAAGGAAAAGATAGTCGAAATGGCTGAGGAGTTAAAAAACGCTACCGACCGGTATGTACTCCTTGAAAAGGAGAATGAGGCTAGTTCAGCCGAGATGGACAAGACGCTTAATGCCGCCAAAGAGATGCGGACCGAGATCCGGGGTATGCGGGAGGAGCTTCAACAGGCCGACAAAATCACGGTTGGGGGCTCCTACTTACTACGGGCAAAGTTTTTGGATCCGAAGTATGCTCCCCTGGCTGGGCGCTGGAGTCCTGCAGACGCATATGCGGATTTGGCGAATAGTACAACTGATGCTGTCAAGTTCTTCGAGGGTCAAGGTGATAAGGAAGTGGAGAAGCTTTTCTGGTCGCAATTCAATGCTCCCACTCGCCGGCTGCCGCTAAATGAAAAGGTGGCTGCTGTGGCGGAGCTTCACAGGCTATCCGGTCTTGCAATGCGGTCTATAATAGACCATCTTTGGCCGAAGGGGTCTAAGCCGGACAGTTACTTTGATTTGCTGCAGCAATTCCTTGGGTCCGTGTCTCGGATTGACGCCATGAGGAGGTCGGCGTGCATAGAGGGTGCACGAATGGCTCTTGCCCATGTTGAAGCCTATTGGACGGATATGGAGGCCACCGTTATAGCGACCCAGGATCCGTCGGGAGGCCAATATCCGGCCGAGCACTACTTGGCGCAAGTCACAGAAGGTGCCCGCCTAATAGAGGCGCAGTGCTCGAAGAATGTCTTGTTCGAGTGATAGGTCGAATCCTTGTAAAAAACAATGTTTATTTTTATTATGAGGCTGTATTTATACTTTTGACCGGAAGTATGATTGTGTCCCCTGTACGGCCGTTTTTATATGTATAATTAGTCCGAAAGATAGCAGTCGTTGGCTTCAGCCCCCACGCATACAATGCGGGGGTGTTCGCGAAAAATATGCCTAATCACACTTGATCCAACGTCTTGGTCCATTAAGGAGGTGATCGCGCGTCGAACTAGGCAACCGGACTATATAGTTGTAACACTTTCTCTTAGCCATGGGAGTCTAATGGTGGGGCTACTATGTAGCCCCTAGTACCTTCACGTGCATCCGAATACGGGCACGTGTGTACATGGCCGGGAAACGGCCCTTCATTAATGCGGAGGAATCCTAAAGATTCCGGTGAGTCTTCGAGTGGTTGAACAGTCTCTCGTTGCATCATGACAGTCAGTTTTCGGCTTTCTCTACTGAGGTGCTCATCCAAAATAACCGGGGCACAATCGCATTAGTTCGCCTTTGGCCGCCATAGCCGATAATAACGGAACGTAAGGCGGCAAACCCAGGAGCCGGGCAAACCCAACATTTGATCAAAGACATGATCAGAGATGATGCATATAAGGCCAAACTCCTGACGCCGAACACTCCCGAAGGTGTTCGGGCTTTATAACAGAAGATGAGCTCAAGAATGCCCATTTATTATGAACCCTACATTTCTAGGTACGTGCAATAATCTGTCGTGGCGAAATGCCAATAACGACAGTATCCTCTGTGGGTATGGAACCCATGGGATGGTTTAAATAGCAAGAGGCAATAGAAAAGGTTTACACAGGGGCTTAATCTAAAAAGAAACATGTTGAACGGGCCCCTGGTACACGTCTGCGGCTTTCTCTCCGTTGTGCCGTATCCTCGAAGGGTATCGCGCGAACGTTTGTTTTGTGGAAAAAGGAAAACTCATAGGAGAGTACAACGTAAGTATGCGATGGATAGTAAAAGTGTAAGATGTTGGCCTGCCAATAAGGTTGAGCCAAGTGTGGGCTGTATTAAATATTTATAGCCCCTGGTTTCCGCTATGGGATTACATATACGGTGCCCTGATTTAATTTTATCCGGGCTACCGGACTCGTCTAACCGTGTATGTGGTCTTAATGACCAGTCATGTTTTCTGATATTGGAGGCCGCTTATAGTCCGGCCGTCAGGGCCGTCGCGTGTTCCTCTGCGTGTGAAGAGCGCTCTGTGATTCCGCTAACGGTGATGATGCCACGGGGACAGGGCATCTTGAGTGTAAGGTATCCATAGTGCGGCAATGCATTGACGCGGGCGAAAGGCCGTTCTTCCAAGCAGTGCATGATAGCCGCTTTGGAAGGATGCAATGGTGAAGAGTAGTTCTTCGCTTCGGGAGTTGCCTGGGGGGGCAAATGTTACCTCCAGTACGACGGAGCCCCTGCCGCAGGCTTCAATGCCTGGTATCACCCCTTCAAAGGTGGTGTTGCTTTGGCTAATTCTGGATGGGTTTATCCTCATCCTACGGACAGTGTCCTCGTATATTAAGTTGAGACTACTGCCGCCGTCCATGAGGACGCGGGTGAGACGATATCCATCGATTATTGGGTCCAGCACCAAGGCCTTTGATCCTCCACGCTGAATACTAGTTCGGCCGTCCATGCGATCGAAGGTGATCGGATATGACATCCAGTGCGCGTCTCCATGTGCGCGTTCGTGCCTTCTCGTGGATGTGAGAGTCGCGTGGATCATGTTTACTATTTTAACCTCTGGTGGGAATTTTTTCTGTCCCCTAGTGTTCGGCTGGCGAGGTTCATCCTCGTCTTCACTTCGTGTTTCCCTCCACTTGTGTTCGGCATTTAATTTGCCGGCTTGCTTAAAGACCCAGCATTCTCTATGTGTGTGGTTTGCAGGCTTTTCTGGGGTGCCATGAATTTGGCATAGTCTGTCTAGGACTCTGTTCAGACCGGACGGTCCCTCTTTAATGCCTTTGAATGGCTTCTTTTGCTGATCAGGTCGAGAGCCCCTGAATCTGGCATTGACCGTTGTGTTGTCCGGGCTCTCTTCCTTGTTTTGGCGTTTGTGTTTACTACACCGTGGCTTCCCGTTGCCATCCCTTATTTCGGATGTGTTGGGGTCACTGGTGCCTTTACGGGCTAGCCAGCTATCTTCACCCGCGCAAAAGTGGGTCATAAGGCTTGTTAAGGCTGCCATTGTCCTTGGCTTTTCTTGGCCGAGGTGTCTGGCGAGCCATTCGTCATGGATGCTGTGTTTGAATGCCGCTAAGGCTTCGACGTCCCGACAATCGACAATTTGATTCTTCTTGGTGAGGAATCTGTTCCAAAGCTTGCGGGCGGACTCTCCGGGCAGTTGGATTATGTGACTTAGATCGTTTGCATCCGGAGGCCAGACATAAGTCCCTTGAAAATTGCCCCTGAGAGCGTCCTCGAGTTCCTCCCAACTCCCAATTGAGTTTTTGGGGAGGCTTTTCAACCGGTCCCTTCAGCTTGAGGGGAAGGTATTTGATGGCGTGGAGGTCATCCCCATGAGCCATGTGAATATGCAGGATAAAATCCTTGATCGAGACCCCTGGGTCTGTCGTTCCGTCGTATGCCTCTATGTTCACAGGTTTAAAACCTTGCGGGAATTCATGGTCCAGTACTACTTCGGTGAAGCACAGGGGGTGAACAGCCCCTCTGTATCTGGACGTGATGTGGCATGCAGTCGGCTGTTTTTTTGTCCGGTGTTTATTCCAAACTGGTATTTGGCTTGTATGATCGTTTTGGTGACCATATTCCCTTGCCGGGGTGTGTCCTTTAGATCCGTAGATGGACCTGGCCGCACCGGCTTTCTTATCCAGATGCTCACGTAGATCATGTGTGGCGTTAGTAGCCGATCTGTTGCGGTTGTGGAGTGGTACGTCTGGTTTCCTGGTCGTATTATTCTTTGATGGAACGGCCTCGTCGTTGAATTTAGGCAGTAGCTTGCGTTTTGGGTAGCTCTTTGTATGGTGATCGTTGCCATATCGTTCTTCAGTGTCTAGCACTTCATTCCATCTGCGGTTGAGCGTTTCCCGTGCGGCTTTGAGCCGTTACTTCTGCTTCTTTAGACCTCTCTTTATGGCCATAAGCTTTCGTTGGAGGTTGTCTCGTTCCACGCGTTCGTCTGGAATGATGAATGCATCATCGTCCGGACTGTGTTCCTGTTCCGGGGTGGTTTCATGAGCTCGTCCTTCGGATCATTGTGATCGGGTATTTGCTCCGAACTCAGTTTGGCGTGACCTGGATCGTCCTGCTCCATCGCTGGGTCCATGTGGTCGTTACTGCCTTCGGGGTTTACTGGTATGTCGATTCTTCTTGTGCTCTTGTCGCTATTTTTGCTGTTGCTGGACTTTGAGCGGCGTCTGTGCCGCCGGTTTGGCTTTTGCCCGGGTGTTTTATCTTCCGGATTGTCGCCATCATCCTTCTTGGGCGTATCCACCATGCATATATCGTGTGACAAGGTAGTAGTCCCGCGCCCCAGAGATTCTGAAGCTTCTCCTGCATCGTCGTCCATACCGTCGATGTCTTTGGAGTCGAAGTCAAGAACGTCGGTTAAATCATCGATCATGGCAATGAAGTTGGTGGTGGGTGGGCAACGAATTCCTTCGTCTCCTGCTTCCCACTTAGGTCGGACATAGTTCGGCCCAGAGCCTCCTGACAAAGAGAGAGACTTTAATGAGTTCAACATGTCGCCAAAGGGCGAGTGCTGAAAGATGTCCGCAGCGGTAAACTCCATTATCGGAGCACAACCTGGCCCGGCTGGCTCGAGGGTATGCGTACCGCGACCAACAGTGGGATACGAGTCCGTGGGCCTGAGGTTACAGGCATCAACAGAGGTGAGACATGTGTTCGGCTCCACCGCCGATGAGTATGCAGCCCGCGGGGCGGGGTCCACCCTTCCGTCCTTAGGCAACGCAACCCGCTCCGGATTTAGATCCGGGGCTACTGCAGGGATGATATCCCGAACATTGTCCAACAACAGGTCTAGGCCATGCTCGTCATGACTGTCTGGCGCTCCTGGCACAGGCCCGAATCCGTCGAAGATCTAGTCTCTGCGAATATCTATGGTGTAGTTCAAGTTTCCGAACCTGACCTGCCGGCCAGGGGCGTAGCTGTCGATCTGCGCCAGATGACCAACGAATTGGCCCGCAGAGCGAAGCCGCCGAACATAAAGATCTATCTGGGGAGAAAAATCTCGCCCTGGACGGTGTTGTTGGTGATTGAAGACGCCATCAAGCCTCAAAGCGACGACACAGAGGAACTCTCAACGAAAGCACCAATGTCGATGTCAAAACCGGGGGATCTCGGGTAGGGGGTCCCAACCTATGCGTCTTAGGCTGATGGTAACAGGAAGCAAGGGACACAATGTTTACCCAGGTTCGGGCCCTCTCGATGGAGGTAAAACCCTACTTCCTGCTTGATTAATATTGAAGATATGAGTAGTACAAGAGTAGATCTACCATGAGATCATAGAGGCTAAACCCTAGAAGCTAGCCTATGATGGTATGATTGTAATTGTCATCAGCCTTCTAAGGACCATCCTCTCCGGTTTATATAGACATCGGAGAGGGCTAGGGTTTACACGGAGTCGGTTACAAGGAAGGAAATATAATATCCGGATCACCAAGCTTGTCTTCCACGCAAAGGAGAGTCCCATCCGGACACGAGCCGGAGCCTTCAGTCTTGTATCTTCACGCTTCAATAGTCCGGACGAGGTATATAGTCCGGCTGTCCGGATACCCCCTAATCCAGGACTCCCTCAGTCGACGGGCCGTGCTTCGCAACAACATCTGTGCTGCTCAAGGCGGGCTTGCCCGGGCGACGGACGAGTATACCAAAGATATAGGGTAAGAAAGTTTGATAAGCATGTATAGCAGTAGCCCCTGAGACTTGAAACAGTTGGAGCAACTGTTTTAAGGATCAATTTATGCGCAGGTTCTTGTAGATAAGAATGAGCAATTGTCTCGGGAGCTAGAGGGGTGCAAGACCCAACTGAGGGCCATGGTTTCCAAACTAGAGGAATCCCAGAAGGCCTCATCTGGTAACATTTATCTCGATTTTACAAAAATGCACCAGTTAGTAAGTGGCTGGTATGATGAGTTGAACAGAAAATTCTGCAGACAGCCCCGAGGTGAATCCGGAGGGCGGTAGGGATGACGAGTTGCATCTCTAGAGGCAGCTAAAGGCTGGCGAGCACATTCTTACGCAAGTTAAGCAGGAGAAGAATAACCTTCAAGATGCCAATGTTCGGCTGGACGTCGAATTAAAAGACGTCCGGGCGCAGCTGGCGGACTCTATGAAGGAGAACAAAAGGCTTCGCCGCGGCATTTATAGTTGTTGGAAATATGCCCTAGAGGCAATAATAAATTGATTATTATTATATTTCCTTGTTCATGATAATCGTTTATTATCCATGCTAGAATTGTATTGATAGGAAGCTCAGATACATGTGTGGATACATAGACAACACCATGTCCCTAGTAAGCCTCTAGTTGACTAGCTCGTTAATCAATAGATGGTTACGGTTTCCTGACCATGGACATTGGATGTCGTTGATAACGGGATCACATCATTAGGAGAATGATGTGATGGACAAGACCCAATCCTAAGCCTAGCACAAGATCATGTAGTTCGTATGCTAAAGCTTTTCTAATGTCAAGTATCATTTCCTTAGACCATGAGATTGTGCAACTCCCGGATACCGTAGGAGTGCTTTGGGTGTGCCAAACGTCACAACGTAACTGGGTGGCTATAAAGGTACACTACGGGTATCTCTGAAAGTGTCTGTTGGGTTGGCACGAATCGAGATTGGGATTTTGTCACTCCGTGTAAACGGAGAGGTATCTCTGGGCCCACTCGGTAGGACATCATCATAATGTGCACAATGTGACCAAGGGGTTGATCACGGGATGATGTGTTACGGAACGAGTAAAGAGACTTGCCGGTAACGAGATTGAACAAGGTATCGGTATACCGACGTGATCTTGACGTGAGCACATGCCTTGACGTGATCTTGAAGGTGTTCAAGATGGATCAGTCAAAGAAGGAGTTCTTGCCTGAGTTGTAAGGTATGAAGTTAAGACTTAAAGCTCGACCATGGCAGAATAGAGAGAAAGGAACGAAGGTCGTCCCCTATGCTTAAGACATAGGCTCTACAGTATGCTATGCTGTGTACCGCACCTGAAGTGTGCTTTACCATGAGTCAGTCAAGGGGTACAAGAGTGATCCAAGAATGGATCACAGGACAGCGGTCAAAGTTATCCTTAGTAACTAGTGGACTAAGGAATTTTCTCAATTATGGAGGTGGTAAAAGAGTTCGTCGTAAAGGGTTACGTCGATGCAAGCTTAACACCTATCCGGATAGCTCTGAGTAGAGATACCGGATACGTATAATGGAGCAACAATTTAGAATAGCTCCAAGTAGAACAGTTATTTGGAATAGCTCCAAATAGAACGTGGTAGCTGCATCTAGGAGATGACATAGAGATTTGTAAAGCACACACGGATCTGAAAGGTTCAGACCCGTTGACTATAACCTCTCTCACAAGCAACATGATCAAACCCAGAACTCTTTGGGTGTTAGTCACATGGGGATGTGACCTTGAGTGTTAATCACATATCGATGTGAACTAGATTATTGACTCTAGTGCAAGTGGGAGACTGTTGGAAATATGCCCTAGAGGCAATAATAAATTGATTATTATTATATTTCCTTGTTCATGATAATCGTTTATTATCCATGCTAGAATTGTATTGATAGGAAACTCAGATACATGTGTGGATACATAAACAACACCATGTCCCTAGTAAGCCTCTAGTTGACTAGCTCGTTAATCAATAGATGGTTACGGTTTCCTGACCATGGACATTGGATGTCATTGATAACGGGATCACATCATTAGGAGAATGATGTGATGGACAAGACCCAATCCTAAGCCTAGCACAAGATCATGTAGTTCGTATGCTAAAGCTTTTCTAATGTCAAGTATCATTTCCTTAGACCATGAGATTGTGCAACTCCCGGATACCGTAGGAGTGCTTTGGGTGTGCCAAACGTCACAACGTAACTGGGTGGCTATAAAGGTACACTACGGGTATCTCTGAAAGTGTCTGTTGGGTTGGCACGAATCGAGATTGGGATTTTGTCACTCCGTGTAAACGGAGAGGTATCTCTGGGCCCACTCGGTAGGACATCATCATAATGTGCACAATGTGACCAAGGGGTTGATCACGGGATGATGTGTTACGGAACGAGTAAAGAGACTTGCCGGTAACGAGATTGAACAAGGTATCGGTATACCGACGATCGAATCTCGGGCAAGTACAATACCACTAGACAAAGGGAATTGTATACGGGATTGATTGAGTCCTTGACATCGTGGTTCATCCGATGAGATCATCGTGGAACATGTGGGAGCCAACATGGGTATCCAGATCCTGCTGTTGGTTATTGACCGGAGAACGTCTCGGTCATGTCTACATGTCTCCCGAACCCGTAGGGTCTACACACTTAAGGTTCGATGACGCTAGGGTTATAAAGGAAGTTTGTATGTGGTTACCGAATGTTGTTCGGAGTCCCGGATGAGATCCCGGACGTCACGAGGAGTTCCGGAATGGTCCGGAGGTAAAGATTTATATATAGGAAGTCCTGTTTCGGCCATCGGGACAAGTTTCGGGGTCATCGGTATTGTACCGGGACCACCGGAAGGGTCCCGGGGGCCCACCGGGTGGGGCCACCTGCCCCGGGGGGCCACATGGGCTGTAGGGGGTGCGCCTTGGCCTACATGGGCCAAGGGCACCAGCCCCAAGAGGCCCATGCGCCTAGGGAACCCTAGAGGGAAGAGTCCTCAAGGGGGAAGGCACCTCCGAGGTGCCTTGGGGAGGATGGACTCCTCCCCCCCTCTTGGCCGCACCCCTTTCTTGGAGTAGGGGGCAAGGCTGCGCCTCCCCCCTCTCCCCTGCCCCTATATATAGTGGAGGGGAGGGAGGGCATCTATACCTGAGCCCTTGGCGCCTCCCTCCCTCCCGTGACACCTCCTCCTCTCCCGTAGGTGCTTGGCGAAGCCCTGCAGGATTGCCACGCTCCTCCATCACCACCACGCCGTTGTGCTTCTGCTGGATGGAGTCTTCCTCAACCTCTCCCTCTCTCCTTGCTGGATCAAGGCGTGGGAGACATTGTCGAGCTGTACGTGTGTTGAACGCGGAGGTGCCGTCCGTTCGGCACTAGGATCATTGGTGATCTGAATCACGACGAGTACGACTCCATCAACCCCGTTCACTTGAACGCTTCCGCTTAGCGATCTACAAGGGTATGTAGATGCACTCTCTTTCTACTCATTGCTGGTCTCTCCATAGATAGATCTTGGTGATTCGTAGGAAAATTTTTGAATTTCTGCTACGTTCCCCAACAGTGGCATCATGAGTTAGGTCTATTGCGTAGATTCTTTGCACGAGTAGAACACAAAGTAGTTGTGGGCGTCGATATTGTTCAATATGCTTGCCGTTACTAGTCTTATCTTGATTCGGCGGCATCGTGGGATGAAGCGGCCCGGACCAACCTTACACGTACACTTACGTGAGACCGGTTCCACCGACAAACATGCACTAGTTGCATAAGGTGGCTGGCGGGTGTCTGTCTCTCCCACTTTAGTCGGATCGGATTCGATGAAAAGGGTCCTTATGAAGGGTAAATAGCAATTGGCATATCACGTTGTGGTTCATGCGTAGGCAAGAAACGTTCTTGCTAGAAACCCATAGCAGCCACGTAAAACATGCAAACAACAATTAGAGGACGTCTAACTTGTTTTTGCAGGGTATGCTATGTGATGTGATATGGCCAAAAAGGATGTGATGAATGATATATGTGATGTATGAGATTGATCATGTTCTTGTAATAGGAATCACGACTTGCATGTCGATGAGTATGACAACCGGCAGGAGCCATAGGAGTTGTCTTTATTTATTTGTGACCTGCGTGTCAACTTAAACGTCATGTAATTACTTTACTTTATTGCTAACCGTTAGCCATAGTAGTAGAAGTAATAGTTGGCGAGGCAACTTCATGAAGACACGATGATGGAGATCATGATGATGGAGATCATGGTGTCATGCCGGTGACGAGGATGATCATGGAGCCCCGAAGATGGAGATCAAAAGGAGCAAAGTGATGATGGCCATATCATGTCACTATTTGATTGCATGTGATGTTTATCATGTTTATACATCTTATTTGCTTAGAACGACGGTTGTAAATAAGATGATCCCTTACAACAATTTCAAGAAGTGTTCTCCCCTAACTGTGCACCGTTGCGACAATTCGCTGTTTCAAAACATCACGTGATGATCAGGTGTTTTATTCAGACGTTCAAATACAACGGTTGTTGACGAGCCTAGCATGTACAGACATGGCCTCGGAACACATGCAAAACACTTAGGGTTAACTTGACGAGCCTAGCATGTACAGACATGGCCTCGGAACACGGAGACCGAAAGGTCGAACATGAGTCGTATAGAAGATACGATCAACATGAAGATGTTCACCGATGATGACTAGTCCGTCTCACGTGATGATCGGACACGGCCTAGTTTGACTCGGATCATGTAATCACTTAGATGACTAGAGGGATGTCTATCTGAGTGGGAGTTCATAAGATGAACTTAATTATCCTAAACATAGTCAAAAGGATTTTGCAAATTATGTCGTAGCTCACGCTATAGTTCTACTGTTTAGATATGTTCCTAGAGAAAAATTAGTTGAAAGTTGATAGTAGCAATTATGCGGACTAGGTCCGTAAACTGAGGATTGTCCTCATTGCTTCATAGAAGGCTTATGTCCTTAATGCACCGCTCAGTGTACTGAACCTCGAACGTTGTCTGTGGTTGTTGCGAACATCTGACATACACGTTTTGATAACTACGTGATAGTTCAGTTAAACGGTTTAGAGTTGAGGCACCAAAGACATTTTTGAAACATCGCGAAACATATGAGATGTTTTGAGGGCTGAAATTGGGATTTCAGGCTCGTGCCCATGTCAAGAGGTATAAGACCTCCGATGACTTTCTTAACCTGCAAACTAAGGAGAAAAGCTCAATTGTTGAGCTTGTGCTCAGATTGTCTGAGTACAACAATCATTTGAATCAAGTGGGAGTTGATCTTCCAGATAAGACAGTGATGGTTCTCCAAAGTCATTGCCACCAAGCTGTTAGAGCTTCGTGATGAACTATGATATATCAGGGACATATATGATGATCCTTGAGATATTCGCAATGTTTGACACCGCGAAAGTAGAAATCAAGAAGGAGCATCAATTGTTGATGGTTGGTGAAACCACTAGTTTCAAGAAGGGCAAGGGCAAGAAGGGATACTTCATGAAACGGCAAATCAGCTGCTGCTCTAGTGAAGAAACCCAAGGTAAAACCCAAACCCGAGACTAAGTGCTTCTGTAATAAGGGGAACAACCACTAGAGCAGAATTACCCTAGATACTTGGTAGATAAGAAGGCTGGCAAGGTCGATAGAAGTATATTGGATATACATTGTGTTAATGTGTACTTTGCTAGTACTCCTAGTAGCACCAGGGTATTAGATACCAGTTCGGTTGCTGAGTGTTAGTAACTCGAAACAAAAGGCTACGGAATAAACGGAGACTAGCTAAAGGTGAGCTGACGATATGTGTTGGAAGTTTTTCCAAGCTTGATATGATCAAGCATCGCACGCTCCCTCTACCAAAGAGATTGGTGTTAAACCTAAATAATTGTTATTTGGTGTTTGCGTTGAGCATAGACATGATTGGATTACGTCTATCGCAATACGGTTATTCATTTAAGGAGAATAATGGTTACTCTGTTTATTTGAATAATACCTTCAATGGTCTTACACCTAAAATGAATGGTTTATTAAATCTCGATCGTAGTGATACACATGTTCATGCCAAAAGATAGTAATGATAGTACCACCTACTTGTGGCACTGCCACGTAAGTCATATCGGTATAAAACGCATGAAGAAGCTCCATATTGATGGATCTTTGGGCTCACTCGTTTTTGAAAAGTTTGAGACATGCGAACCATGTCTATTGGTGTATATGCATGAAGAAACTCCATGCAAATGGACCGTTTTGACTCCTTGATTTTGAATCACTTGGGACATGCAAATCATACCACATGGGCAAGATGACTAAAAAGCCTCGTTTTCAGTAAGATGGAACAAGATAGCAACTTGTTGGAAGTAACACATTTTGATGTGTGCAGTCCAATGAGTGCTGAGGCATGCAGTGAATATCGTTATGTTCTTACTTCACAGATGATTCGAGTAGATGTTGAGAATATTTACTTGATGAAACACAAGTCTGAATTATTGAATGGTTCAAGTAACTTCAGAGTGAAGTAGAAGATCATTGTGACAAGAGGATAAAATGTCTATGATATGATCATAGAGATGAATATCTGAATTACGAGTTTGGCACAGAATTAAGACATTGTGGAAATAGTTTCACAACTAATACAGCCTGGAACACCATAGTGTGATGGTGTGTCCAAACGTCATAGTTGCACCCTATTGGATATGGTGCATACCATGATGTCTCTTATCGAGTTACCACTATCGTTCATGGGTTAGGCATTAGAGACAACCACATTCACTTTAAATAGGGCACCACATAATTTCGTTGAGACGACACCGTATGAACTATGGTTTGGAGAAACCTAAGTTGCCGTTTCTTGAAAGTTTGGGGCTGCGACGCTTATGTGAAAAAGTTTCAGGATTAAGCTCGAACCCAAAGCGGATAAAGTACATCTTCATAGGACACCCAAAACAGTTGGGTATACCTCCTAATTCAGACCCGAAAGCAATATGAATTGTTTCTAGAATTGGGTCCTTTCTCGAGGAAAGGTTTCTCTCGAAAGAATTGAGTGGGAGGATGGTGGAGACTTGATGAGG
Source organism: Triticum dicoccoides (assembly GCF_002162155.2). Classification (NCBI taxonomy): domain Eukaryota; kingdom Viridiplantae; phylum Streptophyta; class Magnoliopsida; order Poales; family Poaceae; genus Triticum; species Triticum dicoccoides. The sequence continues at coordinate 597,421,487 of NC_041389.1, read as the reverse complement.
TTATTGAACCGTCACTTCAACAAGTGTGTAGCAGGGCACAGGAAGTTGTTCCTGTGGCACGTACACCAACTGAAGTGGAAGCTTATGGTAGTGATCATGAAACTTCGGATCGAGTCACTACCAAACCTCGTGGGATGACAAGGATGCGTACTACTTCAGAGTGGTACGTAATCCTGTCTTGGAAGTCATGTTGCTAGACAACAATGAACCTACGAGCTATGGAGAAGCGATGGTGGGCCCGGATTCCGATAAATGGCTCAAGGCCATAAAACCCGAGAGAGGATCCATGTATGAAAACAAAGTGTAGACTTTGGAAGAACTACTTGATGGTCGTAAGGCTGTTAGGTACATATGGATTTTGAAAGGAAGACAGACAATGATGGTAAGTGTCACCATTGAGAAAGCTCGACTTGTCGTTAAGATGTTTTTCGACAAGTTCAAGGAGTTGACTACGATGAGACTTTCTCACTCGTAGCGATGCTAAGAGTCTGTTGGAATTATATTAGCAATTACTGCATTATTTATGAAATCTTGCATATAGGATGTCAAAACATTGTTTCCTCGACGATTCTTGAGGAAAGGTTGTATGTGATACAACCGGAAGGTTTTGTCTATCCTGAAATATGCTAATAAGTATGCAAAGCTCCAGCAATCCTTCTGAGGACTGGAGTGAGCATCTCGGAGTTGGAATGTATGCTTTGATGATGATCAAAGATTTTGGGTGTATACAAAGTTTATGAGTAACTTGTATTTCCAAAGAAGTGAGTGGGGGCACTATAGAATTTCTGATGAGTATATGTTGTTGACATATTAATGATCAGAAATGACGTAGAATTTCTGGAAAGCATATAGGGTTATTTGGAAAGTGTTTTCAATGGAAAACCTGGATTAAGCTACTTGAACATTGAGCATCAAGATCTATAAGGATAGATCAAAACGCTTAATAGTACTTTCAAATGAGCACATGCCTTGACGTGATCTTGAAGGTGTTCAAGATGGATCAGTCAAAGAAGGAGTTCTTGCCTGAGTTGTAAGGTATGAAGTTAAGACTTAAAGCTCGACCATGGCAGAATAGAGAGAAAGGAACGAAGGTCGTCCCCTATGCTTAAGACATAGGCTCTACAGTATGCTATGCTGTGTACCGCACCTGAAGTGTGCTTTACCATGAGTCAGTCAAGGGGTACAAGAATGATCCAAGAATGGATCACAGGACAGCGGTCAAAGTTATCCTTAGTAACTAGTGGACTAAGGAATTTTCTCAATTATGGAGGTGGTAAAAGAGTTCGTCGTAAAGGGTTACGTCGATGCAAGCTTAACACCTATCCGGATAGCTCTGAGTAGAGATACCGGATACGTATAATGGAGCAACAATTTAGAATAGCTCCAAGTAGAACAGTTATTTGGAATAGCTCCAAATAGAACGTGGTAGCTGCATCTAGGAGATGACATAGAGATTTGTAAAGCACACACGGATCTGAAAGGTTCAGACCCGTTGACTATAACCTCTCTCACAAGCATAACATGATCAAACCCAGAACTCATCGAGTGTTAATCACATGGTAAATGTGAACTAGATTATTGACTATAGTAAACTCTTTGGGTGTTAGTCACATGGGGATGTGACCTTGAGTGTTAATCACATATCGATGTGAACTAGATTATTGACTCTAGTGCAAGTGGGAGACTGTTGGAAATATGCCCTAGAGGCAATAATAAATTGATTATTATTATATTTCCTTGTTCATGATAATCGTTTATTATCCATGCTAGAATTGTATTGATAGGAAACTCAGATACATGTGTGGATACATAGACAACACCATGTCCCTAGTAAGCCTCTAGTTGACTAGCTCGTTAATCAATAGATGGTTACGGTTTCCTGACCATGGACATTGGATGTCGTTGATAACGGGATCACATCATTAGGAGAATGATGTGATGGACAAGACCCAATCCTAAGCCTAGCACAAGATCATGTAGTTCGTATGCTAAAGCTTTTCTAATGTCAAGTATCATTTCCTTAGACCATGAGATTGTGCAACTCCCGGATACCGTAGGAGTGCTTTGGGTGTGCCAAACGTCACAACGTAACTGGGTGGCTATAAAGGTACACTACGGGTATCTCTGAAAGTGTCTGTTGGGTTGGCACGAATCGAGATTGGGATTTTGTCACTCCGTGTAAATGGAGAGGTATCTCTGGGCCCACTCGGTAGGACATCATCATAATGTGCACAATGTGACCAAGGGGTTGATCATGGGATGATGTGTTACGGAACGAGTAAAGAGACTTGCCGGTAACGAGATTGAACAAGGTATCGGTATACCGACGATCGAATCTCGGGCAAGTACAATACCGCTAGACAAAGGGAATTGTATACGGGATTGATTGAGTCCTTGACATCGTGGTTCATCCGATGAGATCATCGTGGAACATGTGGGAGCCAACATGGGTATCCATATCCCGCTGTTGGTTATTGACCGGAGAACGTCTCGGTCATGTCTACATGTCTCCCGAACCCGTAGGGTCTACACACTTAAGGTTCGATGACGCTAGGGTTATAAAGGAAGTTTGTATATGGTTACCGAATGTTGTTCGGAGTCCTGGATGAGATCCCGGACGTCACGAGGAGTTCCGAAATGGTTCGGAGGTAAAGATTTATATATAGGAAGTCCTGTTTCGGCCATCGGGACAAGTTTCGGGGTCATCGGTATTGTACCGGGACCACCGGAAGGGTCCCGGGGGCCCACCGGGTGGGGCCACCTGCCCCGGGGGGCCACATGGGCTGTAGGGGGTGCGCCTTGGCCTACATGGGCCAAGGGCACCAGCCCCAAGAGGCCCATGCGCCTAGGGAACCCTAGAGGGAAGAGTCCTCAAGGGGGAAGGCACCTCCGAGGTGCCTTGGGGAGGATGGACTCCTCCCCCCCTCTTGGCCGCACCCCTTTCTTGGAGTAGGGGGCAAGGCTGCGCCTCCCCCCTCTCCCCTGCCCCTATATATAGTGGAGGGGAGGGAGGGCATCTATACCTGAGCCCTTGGCGCCTCCCTCCCTCCCGTGACACCTCCTCCTCTCCCGCAGGTGCTTGGCGAAGCCCTGCAGCATTGCCACGCTCCTCCATCACCACCACGCCGTTGTGCTGCTGCTGGATGGAGTCTTCCTCAACCTCTCCCTCTCTCCTTGCTGGATCAAGGCGTGGGAGACATCGTCGAGCTGTACGTGTGTTGAACGCGGAGGTGCCGTCCGTTCGGCACTAGGATCATCGGTGATCTGAATCACGACGAGTACGACTCCATCAACCCCGTTCACTTGAACGCTTCCGCTTAGCGATCTACAAGGGTATGTAGATGCACTCTCTTTCTACTCGTTGCTGGTCTCTCCATAGATAGATCTTGGTGATTCGTAGGAAAATTTTTGAATTTCTGCTACGTTCCCCAACAATAGTAAGTGCTTAGACGAACTGTAGCATAGTTCGGCGAGGAAGTATATTGAAAGAGTTTTGTTTGTAGGAATGCTAACGGGTCGCCCAGAGGAGGAGATGCCCGCATCTGCAGGTGATTTACTACAAGACCTCTCACAACTGCATGAGCGAGCTCGGCAGGCAATGTAGGGTGTTGCGCAGGCTTTGTGGCCATCAAGCTTCCTGCCGAATGGCATGGGGGAGCTTGTGGACATGCTTAAGGATCACGGTGGCGCTTTCGATTGTGGAAGATGTCAGCCTTCCGGCAAGGTGCAAGAGAAGCATGGGCTATGGTGAAGACGCGCTACACCAAGTTGGACCCGAACCATATGGCCGAAGTCGGACCGGCAGGGCCAGATGGGCAAGAAATCCCAGTGAGTCTAGTATATTACTAGGTGGCATTAGCCGCAAAGTATTCTCAACAGGACTGTAAGCTAGATAGCCTGTTGGATGGTATAGAGGAGGAATATAGTCAGTCCAAGTGACTACGTAATTCAGTGGACATAAGTATCCCCTAGCCGGATTGAAATCATTTGTCATGGCGGACCCTTTCGCTTTAGCCCCCGGATCCTACAGTCCGGGGTGTGTCTGAATACCCGCTCAGTTATACAAAACTGGGGTATGCGTGGAAACCAGGCGTAGGGGTCATAAGTGTTTGAACAGACAAGTACCCAACTAGTTATGTTATATTACACGAATAGTAAGAAACATCTTCCATAGAGAATTGTTCCGTTAGGGGTTCCTTTCCCTGGGTAAGCATGCGACAATGCACATGTCCGGACTGCGCACCATGGCGCAGGATACAAAACCTCTGGGGATTTACGTTGTAATAAACGAATACATCTTTTGGTCACCGACCGAATATTCTCTTAAGGAAACTAGCTTTCGGCTGAACCAGCAGTAACAATCGCAGAGGCGCTCCCCTTATGCCCTAGCCGAATTAACGAGAACGTAGGGCATAAACACAGGAGCCAGGCAACCCAGCTTGGCCACATCTTTAGTCATATCGATGCATATAATGGTGAAGAAAAGGCACATACGAAAAAAGAAATGCATATGTGATGGGCGAAAAGCCATTAGAGTAAATATTTTTAGCTTCCATATAGGAAGCCCCCAGGTATTGCTTACACACATAGTGCGGCCGGAGTGATCTGGAAGTCCGCACTGTATTAAATACTTTGTGTGAAGAGGAAGAAAAATCGAGAAAGGAAAAGGGATGGAGCATAATTAAAAAGGAGGACGTAAGGAGACAAACAATGAGTTCGGCGCTAGGCGTAGAATCTCCGGAGTCTGTCCCCGTTCCATGGATTTGGCTCGAGTCTGTTATCGGACGCATTACGTAAGCGGTACTCTCCTCCGGTGAGAACTTTGTCGATGACGAAGGGACCTTCCCACTTGGGTTTGAGCTTGTCCTTCTTCTTCTCCGGTAAGCGTAGAATGAGCTCGCCAATATTATAAGTTTTGGCCCGCAATTCTCTGCTCTGGTATCGTCGAGCCTATTGCTGATAGAATGCGGAACGAGCCTTTGCGATGTCGCGCTCCTCCTGCAGGGCGTCCAAGCTATCCTGCCAATCTAACTCGGCGTCCTTCTCTTTGTACATGCGTACGTGTGGCGAATCATGTATTATGTCGCAGGGTAGTACCGCTTCCGCGCCGTACACCATAAAAAATGGTGTATATCCGGTGGTGCGATTTGGCGTGGTCCGCAACCCACAGAGTACGGAGTTGAGCTCCTCGACCCAATGCATGTCCAACTCTGTCAAGGATTGCACTAGTCTGGGTTTGATGCCACTCATGATAAGACTGTTTGCCCGTTCGACCTGGCCGTTTGTTTGAGGATGGTAGACGGAAGCGTAGTCGAGCTTAATGCCCATTTTGCCGCACCAAGCTTTCACTTCATCGGCTATGAAATTTGAGCTATTATTGGTGATGATGCTGTGGGGGACACCGTATCGGTGTACGACCCCGGATATAAAGTCTATTACTGGTCCGGGTTCGGCTGTTTTGACTGGTTTGGCTTATATCCATTTGGTGAACTTGTCTACCATGACCAATAAGTATTTTTTTTCTTGTGGCTTCCCCCTTTAAGGGGTCCAACCATATCCAGCCCCCAGACCGCGAAGGGCCATGTTATGGGGATTGTTTGGAGAGCGGTAGGGGGCATATGACTCTGATTGGCAAAGAGCTGGCAACCGACGCAGTGTTGGACAAGGTCCTGTGCGTCTGCTCGGGCTGTCGGCCAATAGAAACCTGTACGGAAGGCCTTGCTCGCAAGTGCTCGAGCCGCGGTGTGGTGCCCGCCCAGTCCGGCATGGATTTCAGCCAAGAGCTGCCGCCCTTCCTCTTCGGAGATGCACCTTTGGAGCACTCCGGTCACACATTTCTTATAGAGTTCCCCTTCATGGACTTTGTAAGCTTTAGAACATCGGACGATGCAGCGTGCTTCATTTTGGTCTTCGGGGAGCTCCTGCCTATTTAGGTATGCCAAGAAAGGCTCAGTCCATGGGGCGATGACAGCCATGATTTCGTGGGTTGAAGATGTTATTTCAGTGGTAGAGCCTCCGATTATGTCTGATAGTTCGGAATCTGGGGATGTATTCGGATCTGTGCTGGTATTGCCGGACTCCCCTTCCCATATCACGGATGGCTTGAACAGCCTTTCCAGGAATATGTTAGGTGGGACAGGGTCGCGTTTAGCACCGATGCGGGCAAGGACATCTGCCGCTTGATTGTTTTCTCGAGCCACATAGTGGAATTTGAGCCCCTCGAACTGAGCGGACATTTTAAGGACGACATTACAGTAGGCCGCCATTTTCGGATCCTTGGCATCAAAGTCTCTGTTTATTTGTGATATTGCAAGGTTTGAATCCCCGCGCACCTCTAGGCATTGAATGCCCATAGAGACTGCCATCCGAAGACCGTGCAACAGAGCCTCGTATTCGGCTGCATTATTGGAGTCTGTGTATAGTATTTGGAGGACATATTTGACCGTGTCTCCGATGGGAGATGTCAGGACTACACCTGCTCCCAATCCGGCCAGCATTTTAGAGCCGTTGAAGTGCATGATCCAGTTAGAGTACGCGTCATACTCTTTAGGGAGTTCGGCTTTCGTCCATTCAGCAAAAAAGTCAGCTAATACCTGCGACTTGTTGGCCTGCCGAGGCTTGTATGTTATGTCGAATGGAAGGAGCTCGATGGCCCATTTAGCGATTCGGCCCGTGGCATCACGGTTATTTATTATATCATTTAGTAGTACTTTAGAGGCCACCGTAATCGAACACTCTTGAAAGTAGTGTCATAGCTTTCGGGATGCCATGAAGACCGCGTATGCTATTTTTTGATAGTGTGGGTATCGGGATTTGCATGGGGTGAGGACCGTGGATACGTAATAAACTGGCTTTTGTAGCGGGAATTTGTATCCGTCAACCTCCCGTTCGACGACGAGTACTGCGCTTACAACTTGATGTGTTGCAGCTATGTATAGCAGCATAGGTTCGCCGATATTTGGCGCTGTTAGGACTGGATTATTGGCCAATAAGGTCTTTATTTCATCGAGTCCGGTCGCGGCTGCATCCGTCCACACAAAGTGTTCGGTGCACCGAAGAAGGCGGTAAAGATGTAATGGCTTTTCTCCTAACCTGGAGATAAAGTGGCTCAAAGCAGCCACACGTCCAGCTAGTTTCTGGATGTGTTTGAGGTCTGTTGGTATAGGCAAGTGCGACAAAGCTCGGATTTTTGCCGGATTCGCTTCAATTCCTCTATTGGAGACGATGAAGCCTAGTAGTTTTCCGGAGGGGACGCCGAAAACGCATTTTTCTGGGTTCATCTTGATGTCGTATGTTCGGAGGTTGTCGAACGTAAGCCTCAAGTCATCTATTAGGGTTTCGACGTGTCTTGTTTTTATGACTACGTCATCCACGTATGTCTCCACTGTTTTGCCGATTTGCTTTTCCAGGCATGTTTGAATCATGCGTTGATAGGTTGCGCCGGCATTCTTAAGCCTGAAAGGCGTAGTGTTGAAGCTGAAAGGGCCACATGGCGTTATAAAAGCTGTTGCAGCTTGGTCAGGCTCTGCCATCTTTATTTGATGGTATCCGGAGTATGCGTCGAGGAAACACAGTGAGTTGTGTCCTGTTGTGGCGTCGATGATTTGATCGATGCGAGGGAGGGGAAAGGGATCCTTGGGGCAAGCCTCGTTGAGGTCTTTGAAGTCGACGCACAGGCGTCAGGATTTGTCCTTCTTTGGTACCATTACCAAGGTCGCTAGCCAATCCGGATGCTTGATATCTCTGATGAATCCGGCCTCAAGTAGCTTGGCTAGCTCGTCCCCCATGGCTTGCCGTTTGGGCTCTGAAAATCGCCTTAGGGTCTGTTTAACAGGTTTGTATCCCTTTAGTATGTTAAGGCTATGTTCGGCCAATCCACGCAGGATGCCTGGCATGTCCGATGGGTGCCAGGCGAAAATGTCCCAATTCTCGCGTAAGAAGTCTCACAGTGCGGCGTCCATAGCGGGGCTCAACTGTGTCCCTATGGAAGCTGTCTTCGTGGGGTCCGTTGGATGGACTTGGAATTTGACTATTTCCTCTGGCGGTTTAAATGAGGTGGACTTGGGTCTCTTGTCGAGTATCATGCCGTCCCTGTCCACGGTGGCGCGTAGTGTTGTTAATTCTTCGGCTGCTAGGGCTTCAGATAATGCTTCCAAGGCTAGTGCTGCGGTTTTGTTTTCGGCGTGGAGTGCGATGTCCGGATCACTAGCTAGAGTGATGATTCCATTGGGTCCGGGCATTTTAAGCTTCATGGACCCGTAATGGGGTATAGCTTTAAAGCTTGCAAATGCATCCCGCCCTAGAAGGGCGTGGTATCCGCTGCTGAAAGGGGCCACTTGGAATGTGATATCTTTGGACCTGTAATACTCCGGAGTGCCGAATACCACATCGAGTGTGATTTTTCCCACACACCATGCTTCCCGACTAGGGATAATTCCCCTGAAGGTTGTGCTGCTTTGTTTAATGCGGCTTTTATCAATTTCCATCTTCTTGAGTGCTTCTTCGTAGATCAAATTTAATCCGCTTCCGCCGTCCATGAGTACTTTAGTGAGCCGAAAGCCGTCCACTATTGGGCTAAGGACCAGAGCGGCTGGTGCCCGGATGGTCTAGAATTGGGGTTCATCACTGGCATTGAAAGTTATAGCAGTGTCGTTCCACGGATTTATTTTTGCCACATGGCAGATTCCAACGGGGCTTCGATGAGCTCGCTTGCGCCTATTGTTTGAGGCGAAAGTCTTGAAGACTTTTAGTACCGTATTGTGTTCCTTGGCGGGATGTTGTTCTGCTTTATGGCTCTCGAGGAGATCCTCGCCACTTTTTGCTACCTGCCGGAGTATCCAACATGCCCTGAGGCTATGGGTTGGTGTTGTGTCCGGAGCACTGTGGAGTTTACATGGACCATTGAGCCATTCTTCCAATACGGTTCCCCGCCCTGGGGTGTGCTTTGGTTTCTTGGGAATTGGATTGGTCGACTTACGAGAGTTCGGCCGTTTAGTTTGGACAAAGGTTCTGGTGAGGGCCGTACTATCCCAGAATTCCGATTGGGTTTTCCAGGCGCTTTCCATCGCATAGTACTTTTGTACAATGGTTGCCAAGTCCGCAAAGTGTACTATGTCACGGTGACTTATAGCATTAAGGAGTCCTTTGTTCGTGCAGTTTTTGCAAAAAAGTGAGACTACGTCCTCCTCGTGGCAGTCCTTGACCTCGTTAAGCGCAAGGAGGAATCTGGCCCAGTAATGATGTACTGTCTCTTGGGACTCTTGCCTGATGCGGGAGAGACTATTTAAATCCAGGTGAATGTCGTTGGCTGAATCCGGGTTTTGATCCGATCTAACACCCGGGGGCATGGGAGGTTCCGAGCCTGACTGTTCGGGATCCGGAGTGTTGCCCAATCTCTTCGGCCCAATGCCCGATTCTAAGTCCGGGACACGGGTCATGTCTTCCTTTGAGAAGGTGTTCGGCTCATAGAGTTCGGTGATTCGGACACAATTCGTCCTCAAAGTCGAGGGGCAACCCGTGTGTGGTTCCTCCACTACCGCTATCTCATGGGTGGCCGGCAGGGATCTAATGTCCCTTTAGTCGGGTTTAAGCCCAATCTGGTCATAGTCCGTAGCGATTCCTGAAGTAGCGATGCAATCCAAGAGCTCATTAAGAGAGGAGAGCTCTATCGGATCCATTTGTTCGGCAAGCTCCGAATTGATGCGAAGGTTATGCGTGATGACCCGAGAGGCCATCATTGGCGCGACAGCCGATGGGGCAACCATAATGAAGCCGCCAAGACGGAGAGTCTGGCCTAAAGCCAGCGCTTCCCCAGAGGTGATGTTGTCCTTGACAACGAGACGAGCCATCGAGCCTTGCAGCGACGACACAGAGGAACTCTCAATGAAAGCACCAATGTCAGTGTCAAAACTAACGGATCTTGGGTAGGGGGTCCCGATCTGTCCGTCTTAGGCTGATGGTAACGGGAAGCAAGGGACACAATGTTTTCCCAGGTTCGGGCCCTCTCAATGGAGGTAAAACCCTACTTCCTGCTTGATTAATATTGAAGATATGAGTAGTACAAGAGTAGATCTACCACGAGATTGTAGAGGTTAAACCCTAAGAGCTAGCCTATGATGGTATGATTGTAATTGTGATCGGCCTTCTAAGGACCATCCTCTCCGGTTTATATAGACACCAGAGAGGGCTAGAGTTTACATGGAGTCGGTTACAAGGAAGGAAATATAATATCCGGATCGCCAAGCTTGTCTTCCACGCAAAGGAGTGTCCCATCCGGACACAGGCCGGAGTCTTGAGTCTTGTATCTTCACGCTCCAATAGTCCGGACGATGTATATAGTCCGGCTGTCCGGATACCCCCTAATCTAGGACTCCCTCAGCGGCCTCGTTGGCGGTGGGGCGAGGCCTCGGCGGAGCCGGCGATGTCCTCTGTCTCGTTGCCGGCGGGCGGCGCCTCGGCGGAGCGGTGGAAATACTTCCCCTCGTTGCCGGCAGGGTGGGGCCTCGGCTGAGCCGGCGATGTCGTCTGCCTCATTGTTGGCGGGGCGGGGCCTCGGTAGAGCTGGCCGTGTCCTATGCCTCGTTGTTGATGCCACGGGGCCTCGGCGGAGCAGGGCCTCGTCGACACCAGCGGGGCAGGGACTCGTCGGAGCCCATATTGTCCTCTGCCTCGTCCTTGTTCTCGCCAAACAGCGCCTGCCCAATTCATCGCCCTCTTTGTAGGCGGTCGCAGCCTCCTCCACCCGCATGCGGTACCGCCAGTGCTCGATGCGGCCCTCGCGGGCGGAGCGGTACGAGTCGAGCAGCGCCTCCTGCTCCGCGACGATCTGCTCCTCCGCCTGCAGGTGCTCCTAGAGGAGATGGTGGTTGTAGGCGGCGTCAGCCTGCGCCTCCCGGAACTGCTCCTCACGCTTCTGCCTCACCCTGTCCATATATTGGGCACGGGCCTCGCTGATGGTCATGGTGCAATGCACCGGCGACGATGGTGCGGAGGAGGGGGTTGGGGCCGGATCATCGACTACCATGTTCTCCATTGGGACGTCGTCGTCCTCTGGCTGCCTGCCGGCCAGCCAGTCGGTAGCAATGGCTGCCATCTCCTTATGGTCCGTCATCCACCCGTCCCGAAGAGCGCTGGAGCGCGAGGAAGCCATGGTGGCCAGTAGTGGTGTCAAGAGGAGAAAGAGAATGGATGCGGATGACTACGGCTATGGCCGGCGTAGCAGTTTATATAGCAATGGTGGGCGACGGAGGGACGGACATGTGGCGCTGGAGTAGCCGCCTCGGCAACCGCATATCATTAATGTGGGCGGCAGATGGACGGACGGACGACACTTGTGTCGTTTGAAGGCGGAGCAATCACCTACACCAGGAAGCGGGGCGGGCAGTTTTGACCGTTTCGGGCGGAAAGCGCGTGCGGGTGAGGAGATGACTTTACTTGGAGAGGATGATAGTGGGGACAAACCAGGGCCATAGCCTCACGTACGCAAGTGCCTCCTTATTTTATAAAACTATAATTTTTTTGCTTCCTCCTGGTTTCCTCACATCACGGTCCCACACCATTGTCAACCTATGTAGTCAATAAACGAGAGAATTGCACAAAAAGCAGCCGACAGCTGGGACCAAGCAGCTCGAGCAGTATTTGTGTTTTTGAGGTGTGAGCACTGCAGAGTTTTTATTGAGCGATGTTTATCCCAGATATTAATTTTTCTCCTCTGAACAACAACGAAAACATCGCTGCAGGTATTAACTGGGCGGGCTGTGGCCTCTCTAGCCCAGGCCAGATATCCAGCCCAGATATTATTTTTTTTCAAGCTGAAAATGGCTAGCCCAGCTATTCTTTTTTTTAGGAATACCCCGGCAAGGTCAAGTTGTTATTCTCCGCCCCGCTGGGCTACAAATCTTTCCTAGGAGGGATGCATTAGGCTTAACAAGGAAATGGGCTTTAAGAAATAATAAATGGGACGTAATTATAAAAACTGGGCAGTAACTATAAAAAAATGCACCAAAGACACAATTACTTTATAAAATATTGTTTTTGGATATTGAACATTTTAATTTCATTAATTGTTGCGAGCACAAGGTTTTGTTGGATTTTTACGTAATATAAATTTATATTGAAATTGTATTTAATTTGACTAGAAATTTTAGGATAAAAATATTTCGGATCCCATCAAAACAAACTGTAAATGGGCTGTACTAAATTCCATTAGAATTCAAAAAGGGGCTGCACATTTTTACAAATCTCAAATGGGCTATAAGTTCTCTGCCACACACTTGTGGCCTTACTAAGTTGATGCGTCCCCTCAAAAAAAAGAGTTGACGTGTATGCAAGGCTTTGTCAACTAATAGTCAACACACGGTTCTAGCAGCAGTGGCCGTTGGATATCCATCCAACCGATGCCCTGCTTCTTCTTCAATCTCGGATATTCTAGCTTCACCCACCCAAAAAATGATTCCTCCCCCTGACATCTGGGGCGCACTGTTTCGTAAGCTGACCTGTGGGCCTACTAAGTTGACGCGTACCAAGGGCTTTGTCAACTTATTCAATATAAACGATTCTAGCTGCAGTGACCATACGATGTCCATCCAACGGCTGTCATGCTTCTTCAACCTCTGGTCTTCTTGCTCCAGCCGCCCAAAGCAGCGCCGGTCGTGCCACCTGCTCCTTCCTCCCGTGGCCGGCTGTGCTGCCATGGAGGCCTCACCGCCCCCTACTACTCTCATCACTAGCCAGACCATCCCTCCACTCACCCACACCCCCTGTTATTCTGCGGCGACGGCAGCCTCACACCGCAGTCGAACAGTGAACCCTTGTACTCCTCTCCGCGTGGGCATCCACTGCCGCGTCTTCCTCGGCTCCGCGTCGTCCCCTTCCTAGGCCTCGCCGTCTTCCACCACCGTGGTGCTCTCAGCGCGGTGTGGTCAACGTGGTCAAGGAACGACTTCCATCGGACGTGGACTGTATGTGGAGAGATTGAGAGCTGGGTCCACGACTGCAGCAAGGAAGTGCCTCCTTATTACGCGGAAAATAATAATTCCTCCACCTAACAGCAGGGACCTACCAGACGGGCCACTGTATTTCACGAAAAAAAACGTTTCTCCCCTGACAGCTGGGACCCACCAGCTACATCTTCGCACACAAGGAAGTGTGTCCTGGCAAAAAAGACGATTCGCCCCCCCTGACAGCTGGGACCCACCAGCTACATCTTCGCACGCAAGGAAGTGCCTGACAGTCGGGACCCACCTGGTCGAAGCGTACATAGTGTTGTCATTCTGGTCGCGAACGTGTATGTACATACTGGTCGATGTAGAGGCGCGCACGTCTCGTAGTAGAGGTGCGCACGTAGCATGTACATGTATGTACAGCGGCCAGTGCGCAAGAAAGAAAATATAGCCACGTACGTACATACGGGCGGGGTCTCGAACGCCTACTCACACATACTTACGGCCAGGGCTTGTGTACATGGCTGGGTCGGAACAGAGAAACTGCGTGTCGTCATGTTCATGGGGAGGCAACGGAATGTGTCGTGTTCATCGGCAGGCAACAGAATGCGTCATGTTCATCGGGAGGCAACGGAACGCGTGGGAGCCAACCGGCTTGGACAGAACAGGCGATGGAAACGAGGCATGGTGTACCGCAGAACGGAGGAAACGGCCTTGTGTTCGACCGGCCACGTTCGAAACAGGATCATGTTCATCGGGAGGGGTCTGGCGTATCGCAAAACGGAGGAAATGGACTTGTGTTGGACCTCCTACGGTCTAAATGGGGTCCTGTTGATCGAGAGGGGTGTCGCGTACCGCAAAATGGAGGAAACGAACTTGTGTTGGAGTGTTACGGTCGAAACGGGGTCCTGTTCATCGGGAGGGGTGTGGCGTACCGCAAAACGGGACTCCACGAGATACTGTTCATCTCCACCGTCGACCTCCTCCAGCATCCACGGGCTACTGTTCATCCACCATTGACTTCCTCCAGCCTCCACCTGTGACTGTTCATCCACCGGCTCCTGTTCATCCAGCCTCCACCGTGCGCTACTCCACCGGCTACTGTTCAACCACCCCTCTCCACGGGCTCCTGTTCAACCACCCCTCCACGGGGCTACTGTTCATCCATCCCTCCACCGTCTACTGTTCATCCAGCCCTCCACGGGGTCGTCCTATTCATCCAGCCCTCCACGGGGTCCTGTTCATCTAGCTTGAACCGGCTCGATCGATTGGGGTCATGTTCCTCCAGAGGCAACACCACAGGGTCCTGCTCATCCACCCCCACCGCTCACTGTTCATCCAAACCCCCCAGCAAACACTCATTGTTCATTCAGAGGCAGCATCGATCGACTTCAGTTAGCAGCAGTAGCGAAGGAATCACTCGGGTTCAGTAACGTAGCTAGTGCAATCGCTCGGGTTCAGTTAGAGCCCAATGCCTTGCTCGGGTTCAGTTACAGCCCAATGCCTCGCACACACACGCGTACGTGTACGAGAGAAATGCGCATCGCTCGGCCCCCGACCACCCACCGTAACCGGGAACTCCCTGATATTTTCCTTGCCCTCGCTTCTCCCACGGTTTTTTCCGTCATGGACGGCCCAAAGAATGTCATGCAGCTGCGTCTCCAGCCCGCCCAGGACGAAAAGCCCATTTTCTGTCATGAATTTTTGTCATAGAAGTAGGAGCCCACCACATATATGATGATACCGGGTTTTGTCACAATTATCATCATAGAAGTGTCATAAGTATGACAGAAAAAATTTCGTTCGGCCCAAAATGTCACGGATGAGTCTTTATTTGTAGTGGGTGGGAGGCGCAGCTGGCAAGGAAGCAATCCTTCGACACGCCCCTACCTGGCGTGCCAAATGTCGGATTCAGGGCTCCGCGGACCCAAGAAAGGTTCGAACTCTGGGGTGTGTGCGAAGAACTCAACCTCTCTGGCCAGCCAACTCGCTGCTCTTACGGCCTAGCTCGATGAACAGGATAGGAAATGGACATGATAGTTTACCTAGGTTCGGGCCACCTTGTGGTGTAAAATCCTACTCCTACTTTGTGGTGGATTAGCCTCGCGGGGTGCTGAGGATGAACTAGTACAAGGAAGAACAACCTTGCAAGGTCTGCTCTGGGGTGGATATGAGCTCAAGGGATTCCTCAGGAACTCGTGCCTTTGTTGCGGTGGTTGCTAGGCTATACTT
Source organism: Triticum dicoccoides (assembly GCF_002162155.2). Classification (NCBI taxonomy): domain Eukaryota; kingdom Viridiplantae; phylum Streptophyta; class Magnoliopsida; order Poales; family Poaceae; genus Triticum; species Triticum dicoccoides. The sequence goes on along the minus strand of NC_041389.1, from coordinate 597,406,314 downwards.
ATAGAGGCCTAGGTCCTCTTCCCCAAAACTTAGGCGGGAAGGGATCCCACAGTGGCGAATTTTGAAGGGGGACAAATAGTACATCTTATCCAGATGAAAGGTGGTCTTTGCCTGCAAAGCTTTTGTCCATGGCATTGTGGTGGGCTCGGTGATGACATCCATCCTGGTGGTCTTGGTCTTGTTGCACACAAACGGTAACCTTTGGTTGATTCCTCGAGACACTATGCCTACGCTTGCCTCCTTAGCACCAAAGACAACACTTGTCGCCCTGCACCTGCTCGCGCGCGTCTGGCCTTGGTTGTTATGGCTGGCATCACCTCCTCCTCATTAGGTGAGCGTTTGCATAGGAATCTCTGCTCCTCAGGAGGCTGCCAGGGGAGGCCTCTCCTTCAAGAGGTCTTGGTGTCATCCGCCTCGCAAGGCTTGGCCCCTCACGAGGGTCTTGTCTTGTCGATGTTGAAGGTCGGCCGTACCAGGCCGTTGATGGAGCCACACCATGGGCCGCAGCCAGGCAAGTCTAGGTACATTGGTTCCCAGAACACCGACACCCTGGGTGATTTTGGTAATTAATGTCAACATATCTCTTGTTGGACTAATACTTTTATGTAGTGTATTTCAGATCAGTTCAACAATGGCATGGTAAGGACAAGAGGATTTGGGAACCCTTCAAATGCTAAGGACAAAGATTGGCAAAATCTCAAGACTCTTCATTTTCATTTTAGTGATCCTAGATCACATTGAGTCTATAGGAAAGCCAATACTATTAAAAGGGGATGATGTGTTGATTAATGGTATTCTTGCTCAAAGTGCTTAGTGATATTGCTCCAAAACCCTCAGCCACTTTCTCATTTCCACATATGTCCAAAACCAAAAGTCAAACTCGGCCCCACTGATTTGATCTATCCGGCGCCACCGAGTTAAGTTGACATTTCGGTCAAACAGATACAGATCACCGTCTCACTGAGATGGCCTTGCAAACTCTTTGCTTCCCTTTTATAACATTTCAGTCTCACCGAAATGAGCAATCGGTCCCAACGAGTTTGCTTGACCAACTCCCTGTTTGCTCGTTGTTGAAATCGATCTCACCGATTTCAAGCAATCCGTCTCACCGAGATGAGGTTTTGCCCTCGCTCTAGCACATCGGCCCCACGAGTTGATCCAGTCGGTCCCACGAGTTGATCCAATCGGTCCCACTGAGATTTATAACATTCACATTTTGAACTAAATCAGTCTCACCGAGTTCTTCTATTCAGTCTGGCCGAGTTGGGTCAAATATCTGTAACGGTTGGATTTTGTGTGGAGGCTATATATACCCCTCCACCCCCTTCTCCATTTGAGAGAGAGCCATTAGAACGTCACTACAAGAAGTATTTCAACTTGCGACCATCACTATTAGTCACTGAATGGTTGTTGTTTTTCATTTGCAACCTCTTTATGACCAAAAACAATTGATCAAAAGCTCACTATCTTTAATGAAAATTAACGACCTTCTCTGTGATATGGTCGTAGAAGGCAACGACCAAACCGAAAGGTTGTTGGTCCTATGACCTTTTGTTTTGGTTGTTGGTTGTCTTCCCAGGCCACGTCGGATCAGACGTGGCAAAATTGCGACCAAATGAAAAGGTCGTTGATGAGAATCAACCCGGTCCAGTTTGGTGTTTACATGGGCCGAGCCCAACAATTCAGCCTATTTGTGTTTTTTTTCAATTAATTTTGGTCAACCATATGGCCAGGCCCAACATTTCAGCCTTTTTACTTCTAGGGCCGTGATCCTTTTTTGGACAATTTCTTTATTGGGTCGCAACTATTTCTCAATTTGCCTAGTCCTTTTACAGGCCATTTCCTTAATTTTTTATTCTTTTCCATGTGAATATTATTTGGAAAATGGCCTTTTTGTATGCCAAATACTATTAGGTTCCACTTGTCAAGTTCTAATTAAAGACAACCCAGGTTTCACTTTCCACACAATTATTTCAGTCAGAACAGCAAAAAAATGAAATTTATCAAACCACATGCCAATTTTGGCTAATACATTCATTGCACCATTACATGTGATACTATCACAACATATAACTACTACTACAAATATACTCCTAACTTCATCACTTTCAGGCTGGAGCTCCTTAAATAAGAGGAAACACCATTTCTGGATATGTTCGTACAGGTTGAACGAAGGCATCTAACAATAAACCAAAAGAGTTAGAAACAAAATAAAAGCAAATATAGAAAGCAGCTAGGGACTACATCATGAAGCATCTCTGCATGTAACATGTAACAGTAATAACCACAAGGACTAGCTCACAGAAACAACATAAGAGACAAGAACGCACAGTTGTTGCATGAATACCAAAACTCCTAGAATGGCTCTAGATGTTGAACACAGAAAATGATTCGGTCTTAGATGGTTCATTGAGCACGACACGAATTTAAGATAACAAGACATATGTTCTACACTAATTTTACACAAATTATTATCAATTTCAATTTATAACAGACTCAAAACAAAACACCATAGCTTGTGTATCACATAGGGAATCAACACAATAATATATGGCATAGCATCATGGCCCATCGACCAAGTAACAAAATAGAATAATGGGATAGACCGAAGACTTATCTAGTCGGAGAAGATACCGTTGATGCAGTTGCTGTTGGGGAACGCAGTAATTTCAAAATAATTACTACGATCATGCAAAATCTATCTATGTGATGCATAGCAACGAGAGGGGGAGTGTATCTACATACCCTTGAAGATCGCTAAGCGGAAGCGTTTATCAATGTGGTTGATGTAGTCGTACACCTTCATGATCCGCCTCGATCAAGTACCAAACATACGGCACCTCCGCATTCAACACACGTTCAGCTCGGTGACGTCCTCGCCTTCTTGATCCAACAAGATGGCAAAGTAGTACATGAGTTCCGGCAGCACGATGGTGTTGTGACGGTGTTGGTGAAGAACAATCTCCGCGGGGCTTCGCCTAAGCACTACGGAAACTATGACGGAGGATAAACTAGAGGGGCCGGGGTTGCCAGCACACGGCTTGGTGTTTCTTGATGTGTCTTTGGTGCTAGCCCTGCCCCTCTATTTATATGTTGAACCTTCGGGTCGAAACTTGGAGTAAAAGCCTCCACAAAGTCGGTTTCACCCGAAAGGCAAGAGTCCTTCTTGGACTCCAGGGCCAGATGCCAGGGTTCCCGGCTTCTGGACCCAGATGCCAGGGACCCTGGTGTCTGGCCCCTGGATGTCCGCAAAACTTCCTTTTGCGCTTTCCAAAAAACCTCGTGGACCTTCCCCTTTGGCCCAAATAAAGTGTTCTCGTACCCAAACATTTTGGGAAACATCCGTAACCCCTTCCGGTGAATTTCGGAACCCTTCCGGAGACCAAACACTATTATTCCATATATCAATCTTTATCTCCGGACCAATCCGGAGTTCCTCATCATGTCCGTGATCATATCTGGGACTCCGAACAACATTCGATCACCAACATACATAACTCATATAATACTATATCGTCAATGAACGTTAAGCGTGCAGACCCTACGGGCTCGATAACTATGTACACATGACCGAGATACCTCTCTGGTCAATAACCAATAGCGGAACCTGGATGCTTATATTGGCTCCTACATATTCTACGAAGATCTTTATCGGTCGAACCGCATAACAACATACTTTGTTCCCTTTGTCATCGGTATGTTACTTGCCCAAGATTCAATCGTCGGTATCATCATACCTAGTTCAATCTCATTACTGACAAGTCTCTTTACTCGTTACATAATGCTTCATACCATAACTAACTCATTAGTCACAATGCTTGCAAGGCTTATAGTGATGAGTATTACCGAGTGGGCCGAGAGATACCTCTCCAAAACACGGAGTGACAAATCCTAATCTCGATCTATGCCAACCCAACAAACACCTTCGGAGACACCTGTAGAGCACCTTTATAATCACCTTTTTACGTTGTGACGTTTGGTAGCACACAAAGTGTTCCTCCGGTATTCGGGAGTTGCATAATCTCATAGTCTGAGGAACTTGTATAAGTCATGAAGAAAGTAGTAGCAATGAAACTAAGACGATCATAATGCTAAGCTAACGGATGGGTCATGTCCATCACGTCATTTTCATAATAATGTGATCATGTTAATCAAATGACAACACATGTCTATGGTTAGGAAACATAACCATCTTTGATTAACGAGCTAGTCAAGTAGAGGCATACTAGGGACTATATGTTTTGTCTATGTATTCACACATGTACTAAGTTTCCGGTTAATACAATTCTAGCATGAATAATAAACATTTATCATGAATTAAGGAAATAAATAATAACTTTATTGTTGCCTCTGGGGCACATTTCCTTCAGTCTCCCACTTGCATTAGAGTCAATAATTTAGTTCACATTCCTATGTGATTTAACATCAATAGTTCACATCTGTATGTGATTAACACCCATAGTTCACATCGCCATGTGACCAACAACCAAAGGGTTTACTAGAGTCAATAATCTAGTTCACATTGTATGTGATTAACACCCAAAGAGTACTAAGGTGTGATCATGTTTTGCTCATGAGAGAAGTTTAGTCAACGGGGCTGTCACATTTAGAGTCGTATGCATTTTGCAAATATTCCATGTCTACAATGCTCTATTCGGAGCTACTCTAGCTAATTGCTCCCACTTTCAATATGTATCCATATTGAGACTTAGAGTCATCTGGATCGGTGTAAAAGCTTGCATCAACGTAACTCTTTACGACAAACTCTTTTATCACCCCCATCACCGAGAAACATTTCCTTAGTACTCACTAAGGATAATTTTGACCGATGTCCAGTGATCTACTCTTATATCACTATTGTACCCCCTTGCCAAATTCATGGAAAGGTGCACAATAGGTCTGGTACACAGCACAGCATACTTTATAGAACCTATGGCTGTGGCATAGGGAATGCCTTTCATTCTCTTTCTATCTTCTGTCGTGGTCGGTATTTGAGTCTTACTCAACTTTACACCTTGTAGTATAGGCAAGAACCCTTTCTTTGACTGATCCATTTTGAACTTCTTCAAAACTTTACCAAGGTATGTGCTTTGTGAAAGTCCAATTAAGCGTGTTGATCTATCTCTATAGATCTTGATGCCCAATATGTAAGCAGCTTCATCGTGGTCTTTCATTGAAAAACTCTTATTCAAGTATCCCTTTATGCTATCCAGAAATTCTATATTATTTCCAATCAACAATATGTCATACACATATAATATTAGAAATGCTATAGAGCTCCCACTCACTTTCTTGTAAATGCAGGCTTTACTACAAGTCTGTATAAAACTATATGCTTTGATCACCTCATCAAGGCATATATTCCTACTCCGAGATGCTTGCACCAGTCCATAGACGGATCGGTGGAGTTTGCACACCTGGTTAGTACCTTTAGGATTGACAAAACCTTCTGGTTACATCATATACAACTCTTCTTTAAGAAATATCCATTTAAGGAATGTAGTTTTGACATCCATTTGCCAGATTTCATAAATGGCAATTGCTAACATGATTCGTATGGATTTAAGCATCGCTACAGTTGAGAAAATCTCATCATAGTCAACACCTTGAACTTGTCAAAAACCTTGTGCGACAAGTCGAGCTTTGTAGATAGTAACACTACTATCAGTGTTCGTCTTCCTCTTGAAGATCCATTTATTTAATATGGCTTGCCGACCATCGGGTGAGTCCACCAAAGTCCACACTTTGTTCTCATACATGGATCCCATGTCAGATTTCATGCCTTCAAGCCATTTTGCGGAATCTGGGCTCATCATTGCTTCCTCATAGCTCGTAGGTTCATCATGGTCAAGTAACATGACTTCTGGAACAGGATTATCATACCACTCTGGTGCGCATCTTACTCTGGAAGACCTACGAAGTTTGGTAGTAACTTAATCTGGAGTTTCATGATCATCATCATTAGCTTCCTCACTTATTGGTGTAGGAATCACTGGAACTGAGTTCTGTGATGAACTACTTTCCAATAAGGGAGAAGGTACAATTACCTCATCAAGTTCTACTTTCCTCCCACTCACTTCTTTCGAGAGAAACTCCTTCTCTAGAAAGGATCCATTCTTAGCAACAAAGATTTTGCCTTCGGATCTGCGATGGAAGGTGTACCCAACAGTTTCCTTTGGGTATCCTATGAATATGCACTTCTCCAATTTGGGTTTGAGTTTATCAGGTTGAAGCTTTTTCACATAAGCGTCGTAGCCCAAACTTTAAGAAACGACAACTTTGGTTTCTTGCCAAACCACAGTTCATAAGGTGTCATCTCAACGGATTTTTGATGGTGCCCTGTTTAAAGTGAATGCAGCTGTCTCTAATGCATAACCCCAAAACGACAGTGGTAAATCGGTAAGATACATCATAGATCGCACCATATCCAATAAAGTGCGGTTACGACGTTCGGACACACCATTACGATGTGGTGTTCCATGTGGCGTGAGCTGTGAAACTATTCCACATTGTTTTAAATGAAGGCCAAACTCGTAACTCAAATATTCTCCTCTACGATCAGATTGTAGAAACTTTATTTTCTTGTTACGATGATTCTCCACTTCACTCTGAAATTTTTTGAACTTTTCAAATGTTTCGGACTTGTTTTTCGTTAAGTAGATATACCCATATCTGCTCAAATCATCTCTGAAGGTCAGAAAATAACGATACCCGCCATGAGCATCAACACTCATTGGACCGCATACATTGGTATGTATTATTTCCAATAAGTCACTAGCTCGTTCCATTGTTCCGGAGAATGGAGTTTTAGTCATCTTGCCCATAAGGCATGGTCCACAAGCATCAAATGATTCATAATCAAGTGATTCCAAAAGTCCATCTTTATGGAGTTTCTTCATGCGCTTTATAGCGATATGACCCAAACGGCAGTGCCACAAATAAGTTGCACTATCATTATCAACTTTGCATCTTTTGGCATCAATATTATGAATATGTGTATCACTACGATTGAGATCCAACAAACTATTTTCATTGGGTGTATGACCATCGAAGGTTTTATTCATGTAAACATAACAACAATTATTCTCTGACTTTAAATGAATAACCGTATTGCAATAAACATGATCAAATCATATTCATGCTCAACGCAAACATCAAATAACATTTATTTAGGTTCAACACTAATCCCGATAGTATAGGGGGTGTGCGATGATGATCATATCAATCTTGGAACCACTTCCAACATACATCGTCACTTAACCCTCAACTAGTCACTATTTATTCTGTCACTCCTGTTTCGAGTTACTAATCTTAGCAACCGAAAAAGTATCAAATACCCAGGGGCTACTATAAACACTGGTAAGGTACACATCAATAACCTGTATATCAAATATACCCTTGTTCACTTTGCCATCCTTCTTATCCACCAAATATTCAAGGCATTTCCGCTTCCAGTGACCATTTCCTTTGCAGTAGAATCGCTTAGTTTCAGGCTTTGGTCCAGCTTTGGGCTTCTTCACGGGAGTGACAACTTGCTTGCCATTCTACTTGAAGTTCCCTTCTTTCCCTTTGCCCTTTTCTTAAAACTAGTGGTCTTGTCAATCATCAACACTTGATGCTCTTTCTTGATTTCTACCTTCGTCGATTTCAGCATCACGAAGAGCTCGGGAATCGTTTTTGTCATCCCTTGCATACTATAGTTCATCACGAAGTTCCAGTAACTTGGTGATGGTGACTAGAGAACTCTGTCAATCACTATCTTATCTAGAAGATTAACTCCCACTTGATTCAAGCGATTGTAGTACCCAGACAATCTGAGCATATGCTCACTGCTTGAGCTATTCTCCTCCATCTTTTAGCTATAGAACTTGTTGGAGACTTCATATCTTAACTCGGGTATTTGCTTGAAATATTAACTTCAACTTCTGGAACATCTCATATGGTCCATGACGTTCAAAACGTCTTTAAAGTCCCGATTCTAAGCCGTAAAGCACGATGGACTAAACTATCAAGTAGTCATCATACTGAGCTAGCCAAACATTCATAACGTCTACATCTGCCCCTGCAACAGGTTTGTCACCTAGCAGTGCATCAAGGACATAATTCTTCTGTGCAACAATGAGGATAAACCTCAGATCATAGACCCAGTCCACATCATTGCTACTATCATCTTTCAACTTAGTTTTCTCTAGGAACATATAAAAACATTGGGAAGCTATAACGCGAGCTATTGATCTACAACATAATTTCCAAAATACTATCAGGACTAAGTTCATGATGAATTAAAGTTCAATTAATCATATTACTTAAGAACTCCCACTTAGATAGACATCCCTCTAGTCATCTAAATGATCACGTGATCCAAATCAACTAAACCATGTCCGATCATCATGTGAGATGGAGTAGTTTTCAATGGTGAACATCACTATGTTGATCATATCTACTATATGATTCACGCTCGACCTTTCGGTCTCCAGTGTTCTGAGGCCATATCTGCATATGTCGGGGAACGTAGTAATTTCAAAAATTTCCTACGCACACGCAAGATCATGGTGATGCATAGCAACGAGAGGGGAGAGTGTAATCTACATACCCTTGTAGACCGAAAGCGGAAGCGTTAGAACAACGCGGTTGATGTAGTCGTACGTCTTCACGGCCCGACCGATCAAGCACCGAAACTACGGCACCTCCGAGTTCTAGCACACGTTCAGCTCAATGACGTCCCTCGAACTCCGATCTAGCCGAGTGTCGAGGGAGAGTTCCGTCAGCACGACGGCGTGGTGACGATCTTGATGTTCTACCGTCGCAGGGCTTCGCCTAAGCACCGCTACAATATTATCGAGGAGGACTATGGTGGAGGGGGGCACCGCACACGGCTAATAGATCTCAAGGATCAATTGTTGTTGTGTCTTTGGGGTGCCCCCCTGCCCCCATATATATAGGAGCAAGGGGGAAGGTGGCCGGCCTATGGAGGAGGCGCACCAAGGGGGGAGTCCTACTCCCACCGAGAGTAGGACTCCTCCTTTCCTTGTTGGAGAAGGAAAGAGGAGGAGTAGGACTCCTCCTTTCCTTGTTGGAGAAGGAAAGAGGAGGAGAGGGAGAAGGAAAAGTGGGCTGCCCCCCTTGTTCAATTCGGACCAGAGAGGGTGCGCTAGCCTCCATCCTTTTGGGCTCTCTCCTCTATTCCCGTATGGCCTAATAAGGCCCATATACTCCCCGGCGAATTCCCGTAACTCTCCGGTACTCCGAAAAATACCCGAATCACTCGGAACCTTTCCGAAGTCCGAATATAGTCGTCCAATATATTGATCTTTATGTCTCGACCATTTTGAGACTCCTCGTCATGTCCCCGATCTCATCCGGGACTCCGAACTCCTTCGGTACATCAAAACTCATAAACTCATAATATAACTGTCATCGAAACCTTAAGCGTGCGGACCCTACGGGTTCGAGAACAATGTAGACATGACCTAGAACTATTCCCGGTCAATAACCAATAGCGGAACCTGGATGCTCATATTGGCTCCCACATATTCTATGAAGATCTTTATCGGTCAAACCGCATAACAACATACGTTGTTCCCTTTGTCATCGATATGTTACTTGCCCGAGATTTGATCGTTGGTATCCAATACCTAGTTCAATCTCGTTACTGGCAAGTCTCTTTACTCGTTACGTAATGCATCATTCTGTAGCTAACTCATTAGTTACATTGCTTGCAAGGCTTATAGTGATGTGCATTACCGAGAGGGCCCAGAGATACCTCTCCGATAATCGGAGTGACAAAACCTAATCTCGAAATACGCCAACCCAACATGTACCTTTGGAGACACATGTAGTACTCCTTTATAATCACCCAGTTACGTTGTGACGTTTGGTAGCACCCAAAGTGTTCCTCCGGTAAATGGGAGTTGCATAATCTCATAGTTACAGGAACATGTATAAGTCATGAAGAAAGCAATGGTAATATACTAAACAATCAAGTGCTAGGCTAACGGAATGGGTCATGTCAATCACATCATTCTCCTAATGATGTGATCCCGTTAATCAAATGACAACTCTTTTGTCCATGGTTAGGAAACATAACCATCTTTGATAAACGAGCTACTCAAGTAGAGGCATACTAGTGACACTATGTTTGTCTATGTATTCACACATGTATTATGTTTCCGGTTAATACAATTCTAGCATGAATAATAAACATTTATCATGATATAAGGAAATAAATAATAACTTTATTATTGCCTCTAGGGCATATTTCCTTCAGTCTCCCACTTGCACTAGAGTCAATAATCTAGTTCACATCATCATGTGATTTAACACCAATATTCACATATGTATGTGTTTAATACCCATAGTTCACATCGTCATGTGATCAACACCCAAAGGGTTTACTAGAGTCAATAATCTAGTTCACATCGCTATGTGACTAACACCCAAAGAGTACTAAGGTATGATCATGTTTTGCTCATGAGAGAAGTTTAGTCAACGGGTCTGTCATATTACAGAGTCGTATGTATTTTGCAAATATTCTATGTCTACAATGCTTTGCACGGAGCTACTCTAGCTAATTGCTCCCACTTTCAATATGTATCCAGATTGAGACTTAGAGTCATCTCGATCGGTGTAAAAGCTTGCATCGATGTAACTCTTTATGACGAACTCTTTTATCACCTCCATAATCGAGAAACATATCCTTATTCTACTAAGGATAATTTTGACCAATGTCCAGTGATCTACTCCTAGATCACTATTGTACTCCCTTGCCAAACCAGGGCAGAGTATACAATAGGTCTGGTCCATAGCATGGCATACTTTTATAGAACCTATGACTGATGCATAGGGAATGACTTTCATTCTCTTTCTATTTTCTGCCGTGGTCGGGTCTTGAGTCTTACTCAATTTCACACCTTTGCAACACAGGAAAGAACTCTTTCTTTGACTGTTCCATTTTGAACTATTTGAAAATCTTGACAAGGTATGTACTTATTGAAAAACTTATCAAGCATCTTGATCTATCTCAATAGATCTTGATGCTCAATATGTAAACAGCTTCACCGAGGTCTTTCATTGAAAAACTTTTTATTCAAGTATCCTTTTATGCTATCCAGAAATTCTATATCATTTCCAATCAACAATATGTCTTGCACATATAATGTCAGAAATGCTACAGAGCTCCCACTCACTTTCTTGTAAATACAGGCCTTTCCAAAAGTCTGTATAAAACCATATGCTTTGATCAACTCATCAAAGCGTATATTCCAACTCCGAGATGCTTGCACCAGTCCATTGATGGATCGTTGGAGCTTGCACATTTTGTTAGTACCTTTAGGATTAACAAAACCTTATGGTTGCATCATATACAACTCTTCTTTAATAAATCCATTAAAGAATGTAGTTTTTGACATCCATTTGCCAGATTTCATAACATGTGACAATTGCTAATATGATTCGGACAGACTTAAGCATCGCTACAGTTGAGAAAATCTCATTGTAGTCAACACCTTGAACTTGTCAAAAACCTTTTTGTGACAAGTCGAGCTTTGTAGATAGTAACACTACTATCAGTGTCCGTCTTCCTCTTGAAGATCCATTTATTTAACATGGCTTGCTGATCATCGAGAAAGTCAATCAAAGTCCATACTTTGTTCTCATACATGGATCCTATCTCAGATTTCATGGCCTCAAGCCATTTCGCGGAATCTGGGCTCATCATCGCTTCCTCATAGTTCGTAGGTTCATCATGGTCTAGTAACATGACTTCTAGAATGGGATTACCGTACCACTTTGGTGCGGATCTTATTCTGGAAGACCTACGAGGTTCGGTAGTAACTTGATATGAAGCTTCATGATCATCATCATTAACTCCCTCACTAATCGGTGTAGGCATCACTGGAACAGATTTCTGTGATGAACTACTTTCCAATTTGGGAGAAGGTACAATTACCTTATCAAGTTCTACTTTCCTCCCACTCACTTCTTTCGAGAGAAACTCCTTCTCTAGAAATGATCCATCTTAGCAACTTGCTTTCGGATCTATGATAGAAGATGTACCCAATAGTTACCTTTGGGTATTCTATGAAGACGCACTTCTCCAATTTGGGTTCGAGCTTATCAGGTGAAAACTTTTTCACATAAGCATGGCAGCCCCAAACTTTTAAGAAATGACAACTTTGGTTTCTTGCCAAAACACAGTTCATAAGGCATCGTCTCAACGGATTTTGATGGTCCCCTATTTATAGTGAATGCAGCTGTCTTTAATGCATAACCCCAAAATGATAGTGGTAAATTGGTAAGAGACATCATAGATTGCAATATATCCAATAAAGTACTGTTATGACGTTCGGACACACCATTAAGCTGTGGTGTTCCAGGTGGCATGAGTTTGTGAAACTATTCCACATTGTTTTAATTGAAGACCAAACTCGTAACTCAAATATTTGTCTCCGCGATCAAATTGCAGAGACTTTATTTTCTTGTTATGATCATTCTCCACTTCACTCTGATATTCTTTGAACTTTTCAAATGTTTCAGACTTGTGCTTCATTAAGTAGATATACTCATATCTGCTCAATTCATCTTGTGAAGGTCAGAAAATAACGATACCCGCCACGAGCATCAACACTCATTGGACCGTATACATCGGTATGTATTATTTCCAATAAGTCAGTAGCTCGTTCCATTGTTCCGGAGAACGGAGTTTTAGTCATCTTGCCCAAAAGGCACGGTTCGCAAGCATCAAATGATTCATAACCAAGTGATTCCAAAAATCCATCTTTATGGACTTTCTTCATGCGCTTTACACTGATATGACCCAAACGGCAGTGCCACAAATAAGTTGCACTATCATTATAAACTTTGCACCTTTTTGGCATCAATATTATGAATATGTGTATCACTACGATCGAGATCCAATAAACTATTTTCATTGGGTGTATGACCATCGAAGGTTTTATTCATGTAAACAGAACAACTATTATTCTCTGATTTTAAATGAATAACCGTATTGCAATAAACATGATCAAAACATATTTATGCTCAACGCAAACGCCAAATAACATTTATTTATGTTTAACACTAATCCCAAAAGTATAGAGAGTGTGCGATGATGATCATATCAATCTTGGAACTACTTCCAACACTCATCGTCACTTCACCCTCAACTAGTCTCTATTTATTCTGTAACTCCTATTTCGAGTCACTAATATTTAGCAACCGAACAAGTATCAAATACTCAGGGGCTACTATAAACACTAGTAAAGTACACATCAATAACATGTATATCAAATATACCCTTGTTCACTTTGCCATCCTTCTTATCCACCAAATATTCAGGGCATTTCCGCTTCTAGTGACCATTTCCTTTGCAGTATAATCACTTAGTTTCAGGCTTTGGTCCAGCTTTGGGCTTCTTCGCGGGACTGACAACTTGATTGTCATTCTACTTGAAGTTCCCTTTCCTTCCCTTTACCCTTTTCTTGAAACTAGTGATCTTATCAACCATCAACACTTGATGCTCTTTCTTGATTTCTACCTTCGTCGATTTCAACATCACGAAGAGCTCGGGAATCATTTTCTTAATCCCTTGCATACTGTAGTTCATCACAAAGTTCTACTAACTTGGTGATGGTGACTAGAGAACTCTATCAATCACTAACTTATCTGGAAGATTAACTCCCACTTGATTCAAGCAATTGTAGTACCCACACAATCTGAGCACATGCTCACTAGTTGAGTGATTCTCCTCCATCTTTTAGCTATAGAACTTGTTGGAGACTTCATATCTCTCAACTCGGGTATTTGCTGGAAATATTAACTTCAATTCCTGGAACATCTCATATGGTCCATGACATTCAAAACGTCTTTGAAGTCCCGATTCTAAGCCGTTAAGCATGGTGCACTAAGCTATCAAGTAGTCATCATATTGAGCTAGCCAAACGTTCATAACGTCTGCATCTACTCCTGCAATAGGTCTGTCACCTAGTGGTGCATTAAGGACATAATTCTTCTGTGCAGTAATGAGGATAAACCTCAGATCACGGACCAATTCCGCATCATTGCTACTAACATTTTTCAACACAATTTTCTCTAGGAACATATCAAAATAAACATATGAAAGAAACAACGCAAGCTATTGATCTACAACATAATTTCCAAAATACTACCAGGACTAAGTTCATGATAAATTAAAGTTCAATTAATCATATTACTTAAGAACTCCCACTTATATAGACATCCCTCTAATCCTCTAAGTGATTACGTGATCCATATCAACTACACCATGTCCGATCGTCACGTGAGATGGAGTAGTTTCAACGGTGAACATCAATATGTTGATCATATCTACTATATGATTCATGCTCGACCTTTCGGTCTCCGTGTTCCGAGGCCATATCTGTATATGCTAGGCTCGTCAAGTTTTAACCTGAGTATTTCGCGTGTGCAACTGTTTTGCACCCGTTGTATTTGAACGTAGAGCCTATCACACCCGATCATCACGTGGTGTCTCGGCATGAAGAACTTTCACAACGGTGCATACTCAGGGAGAACACTTCTTGAAAATTTTAGTGAGAGATCATCTTAGAATGCTACCGTCAAACTTAAGCAAAATAAGATGTATAAAAGATAAACATCACATGCAATCAATATAAGTGATATGATATGGCCATCATCATCTTGTGCTTGTGACCTCCATCTCCAAAGTACTGTCATGATCTCTATCGTTACCGGCACTACACCATGATCTTCATCATCTTGATCTATATCAATGTGTCGTCACATGGTCATCTCGCCAACTATTGCTCTTGCAACTATTTCTATCGTATAGCGATAAAGTATAGCAATTATTTGGCACTTGCATCTTATGCAACAAAGAGACAACCATAGGGCTTCTGCCAGTTGCCGATAACTTCAACAAAACATGATCATCTCATACAACAACTTATATTTCATCACGTCTTGACCATATCACATCACAACATACCCTGCAAAAACAAGTTAGACGTCCTCTACTTTGTTGTTGCAAATTTTACGTGGCTGCTACGGGCTGAGCAAGAACCGTTCTTACCTACGCATCAAAACCACAATGATAGTTCGTCAAGTTAGTGCTGTTTTAATCTTCTCAAGGACCGGGCGTAGCCACACTCGGTTCAACTAAAGTTGGAGAAACAGACACCCGCTAGTCACCTGTGTGCGAAGCACGGCGGTAAAACCAGTCTCGCGTAAGTGTACGCGTAATGTCGGTCCGGGCCGCTTCATCCAACAGTACCGCTGAACCAAAGTATGACATGCTGGTAAGCAGTATGACTTGTATCGCCCACAACTCACTTGTGTTCTACTCGTGCAAATAACATCAACGCATAAAACCTAGGCTCGGATGCCACTGTCGGGGAATGTAGTAATTTCAAAATTTTCCTACGCACACGCAAGATCATGGTGATGCATAGCAACGAGAGGGGAGAGTGTAATCTACATACCCTTGTAGACCAAAAGCGGAAGCGTTAGAACAACGCGGTTGATGTAGTCGTACGTCTTCACGGCCCGACCGATCAAGCACCGAAACTACGGCACCTCCGAGTTCTAGCACACGTTCAACTCGATGACGTCCCTCGAACTCCGATCCAGCCGAGTGTCGAGGGAGAGTTCCGTCAGCACGTCGGCGTGGTGACGATCTTGATGTTCTACCGTCACAGGGCTTCGCCTAAGCACCGCTACAATATTGTCGAGGAGGACTATGGTGGAGGGGGGCACCGCACACGGCTAATAGATCTCAAGGATCAATTGTTGTTGTGTCTTTGGGGTGCCCCCCTGCCCCCATATATATAGGAGCAAGGGGGAAGGTGGCCGGCCTATGGAGGAGGCGTACCAAGGGGGGAGTCCTATTCCCACCGGGAGTAGGACTCCTCCTTTCCTTGTTGGAGAAGGAAAGAGGAGGAGTAGGACTCCTCCTTTCCTTGTTGGAGAAGGAAAGAGGAGGAGAGGGAAAAGGAAAAGTGGGTTGCCCCCCTTGTCCTATTCGGACTAGAGGGGGTGCGCAGGCCTCCTTCCTTTTGGCTTCTCTCCTCTATTCCCGTATGGCCCAATAAGGCCCATATACTCTCCGGGGAATTCCCGTAACTCTCCGGTACTCCGAAAAATACCCGAATCACTCGGAATCTTTCCGAAGTCTGAATATAGTCGTCCAATATATCGATCTTTACGTCTCGACCATTTTGAGACTCCTCGTCATGTCCCAGATCTCATCCGGGACTCCGAACTCCTTTGGTACATCAAAACTCATAAACTCATAATATAACTGTCATCGAAACCTTAAGCGTGCGGACCCTACGGGTTCGAGAACAATGTAGACATGACCTAGAACTATTCTCGGTCAATAACCAATAGCGGGACCTGGATGCTCATATTGGCACCCACATATTCTACGAAGATCTTTATCGGTCAAACTGCATAACAACATACGTTGTTCCCTTTGTCATCGGTATGTTACTTGCCCGAGATTTGATCGTCGGTATCCAATACCTAGTTCAATCTCGTTACTGGCAAGTCTCTTTACTCGTTACGTAATGCATCATTCTGTAACTAACTCATTAGTTACATTGCTTGCAAGGCTTATAGTGATGTGCATTACCGAGAGGGCCCAGAGATACCTCTCCGATAATTGGAGTGATAAAACCTAATCTCGAAATACGCCAACCCAACATGTACCTTTGGAGACACCTGTAGTACTCCTTTATAATCACCCAGTTACGTTGTGACGTTTGGTAGCACCCAAAGTGTTCCTCCGGTAAATGGGAGTTGCATAATCTCATAGTTACAGGAACATGTATAAGTCATGAAGAAAGCAATAGCAATATACTAAACGATCAAGTGCTAGGCTAACGGAATGGGTCATGTCAATCACATCATTCTCCTAATGATGTGATCCCGTTAATCAAATGACAACTCTTTTGTCCATGGTTAGGAAACATAACCATCTGTGATAAACGAGCTAGTCAAGTAGAGGCATACTAGTGACACTATGTTTGTCCATGTATTCACACATGTATTATGTTTCCGGTTAATACAATTCTAGCATGAATAATAAACATTTATCATGATATAAGGAAATAAATAATAACTTTATTATTGCCTCTAGGGCATATTTCCTTCAGCATATGCTAGGCTTTTCAAGTTTAACTCGAGTATTCTGCATGTGCAAAACTGGCTTGCACCCGTTGTATGTGAACGCAGAGCCTATCACACCCGATCAGTACATGGTGTCTCAGCACGAAGAACTGTAGCAATGGTGCATACTCAGGGAGAACACTTATGCCTTGGAAATTTAGTAAGGGATCATCTTATAATGCTACTGCCGTACTAAGCAAAATAAGATGCATAAAAGATAGACATCACATGCAATCAAAATATGTGACATGATATGGCCATCATCATCTTGTGCTCATGATCTCCATCACCGAAGCATCGTCATGATCTCCAACGTCACTGGCGTGACACCTTGATCTCCATCGTAGAATCGTTGTCGTCTCGCCAACTATTGTTACTACGACTATCGCTACCACTTAGAGATAAAGTAAAACAATTACATGGAATTGCATTGCATACAATAAAGCGACAACCATATGGCTCCTGCCAGTTGCCAATAACTTTTTTACAAAACATGATCATCTCATACAACAATTTATATCACATCATGCTTGACCATATCACATCACAGCAAGCCCTGCAAAAACAAGTTAGATGTCCTCTACTTTGTTGTTGCAAGTTTTACGTGGCTGCTACGGGCTTCTAGCAAGAACCGTTCTTACCTACGCATCAAAACCACAACAATTTTTCGTCAAGTGTGTTGTTTTAACCTTCAAGAAGGACCGGGCGTAACCACACTCGATTCAACTAAAGTTGGAGAAACAGACACTCACCAGCCACTAATGTGCAAAGCATGTCGGTAGAGCCAGTCTCGCGTAAGCATACGCGTAATGTCAGTCTGAACCGCTTCATCCAACAATACCGCCGAATCAAAGTATGACATGCTGGTAAGCAGTATGACTATTATCGCCCACAACTCTTTGTGTTCTACTCGTGCATATAACATCTAGGCATAGACCTAGCTCGGATGCCATTGTTGGGGAACGCGGTAATTTCAAAAATTTCTGATGATCACGCAGGATCTATCTATGTGATGCATAGCAATGAGAGGGGGAGTGTATCTTCATACCCTTGAAGATCGTTAAGCCGAAGCGTTTATCAACGCGGTTGATGTAGTCATACACCTTCACGATCCGCCCCGATCAAGTACGGAACATACGGCACCTCCGCGTTCAGCACACGTTCAGCTCGATATCATCCTCGCCTTCTTGATCCGGCCAGACGGGCGAAGTAGTAGATGAGTTCCGGCAGCACGACGGCGTGATGACGGTATTGGTGAAGAACAATCTCCGCAGGGCTTCGCCTAAGCACTACGGAAACTATGACGGAGGACAAACTAGAGGGGACGGGGTTGCCGGCACGTGGCTTGGTGTTTCTTGATGTGTCTTTGGTGCTAGCCCTGCCCCTCTATTTATATGTTGAGCCTTGGGGTCAAAACTTGGAGTAAAAGCCTCCACAAAGTCGGTTTCGCCCGAAAGGCAAGAGTGCTTCTCGGACTCCAGGGCCAGACGCCAGGGTTTCCGGTGTATGGACCCAGACGCCAGTGACCCTGGCGTCTGGCCCCTGGACTTCCGCAAAACTTCCTTTTGCGCTTTCCAAAAACCTTGTGGGATTTCCCCTTTGGCCCAAATAAAGTGTTCTCGTACCCAAACATTTCGGGAAACATCTGGAACCCCTTCCGGTGAATTCCGGAACCCTTCCGGAGGCCAAACACTATTATCCCATATATCTATCTTTATCTTCGGACCATTCCGGAGTTCCTCGTCATGTCTATGATCATATCCGAGACTCCGAACAACATTCAGTGACCAACATACATAACTCATATAATACTATATCGTCAATGAATGTTAAGCGTGCGGACCCTACGGGTTCGAGAACTATGTAGACATGACCGAGACACCTCTCTGGTCAATAACCAATAGCGGAACCTAGATGCCCATATTGGCTCCTACATATTCTATGAAGATCTTTATCGGTCGAACTGCATAACAACATACGTTGTTCCCTTTGTCATTGGTATGTTACTTCCCCGAGATTCGATCGTCGGTATCATCATATCTAGTTCAATCTCGTTGCCGGCAAGTCTCTTTACTCGTTCCATAATACTTCATCCCATAACTAACTCATTAGTCATAATG
This sequence comes from Triticum dicoccoides, assembly GCF_002162155.2. Taxonomy (NCBI): domain Eukaryota; kingdom Viridiplantae; phylum Streptophyta; class Magnoliopsida; order Poales; family Poaceae; genus Triticum; species Triticum dicoccoides. The sequence goes on along the minus strand of NC_041389.1, from coordinate 597,387,031 downwards.
CTTGCAAGGCTTATAGTGATGAGTATTATTGAGTGGGCCAAGAGATCACTATCTTATCTGGAAGATTAACTCTCACTTGATTCAAGCGATTCTAGTACACATACATTCTAAGCACATGCTCACTGTTTGAGCTATTCTCCTCCATCATTTAGGCAAAGTACTTGTCAGAGGTCTCATACCTCTCAACATGGGCATGAGTCTAAAATACCAATTTCAGCTCTTGGAACATCTCATATGCTCTGTGGTGTTCAAAACGTTTTTGAAGTCCCAGTTCTAAGCCGTAAAGCATGGCGCACTAAACTATTAAGTAGTCATCATATCGAGCTTGCCAAACATTCATAACGTCTGCATCTGCTCCTACAATAGGTCTGTCACCTATCGGTGCATCAAGGACATAATTCTTCTATGCAGCAATGAGGATAATCCTCAGATCACGGACCCAGTCCACATCATTGCTACTAACATCTTTCAACTTATTTTTCTCTAGGAACACACTAAAAATAAGGGAGCTATATCGCGAGCTATTGATCTGCAACATAGATTTGGAAATACTATTAGGACTAAGTTCATGATAACTTAAGTTCAATTAATCAAACTACTAATGAACTCCCACTTAAATCAACATCCCTCAAGTTGTCTAAGTGATACATGATCCATATCAACTAACCCTTGTCCGATCATCACGTGAGATGGGGTAGTCATCAATGGTGAATATCTCTATGTTGATCATATCTACTATATGACTTATGTTCGACCGTTTGGTCTCAAGTGTTCCAAGGCCATGTCTGTACATGTTAGGCTCATCAAGTTTAACCCAAGTATTCCGCGTGTGTAAATCTGGCTTACACCCGTTGTATGTGAATGTAGAGTCTATTACACCCGATCATCACGTAGTGTCTCGAAACGATGAACTGTAGCAACGGTGCATACTCAGGGAGAACACTTTTACCTTGAAATTTAGTGAAGGGATCATCTTATAATGCTACTGTCGTACTAAGCAAAAAAGATGCATAAAATATAAACATCACATGCAATCAAAATATGTGACATGATATGGCCATCATCATCTTGTGCTCATGATCTCCATCACCGAAGCATCATCATGATCTCCAATGTCACCGGCGCGACACCTTGATCTCCATCGTAGCATCGTTGTCGTCTCTCCAACTATTGTTACTACGACTATCGCTACCGCTTAGAGATAAAGTAAAACAATTACATGGCAATTGCATTGCATACAATAAAGCGACAACCATATGGCTCCTGCCAGTTACCGATAACTTTGTTACAAAACATGATCATATCATACAACAATTTATATCACATCATGCTTAACCATATCACATCACATCAAGCCCTGCAAAAACAAGTTAGACGTCCTCTACTTTGTTGTTGCAAGTTTTATGTGGCTGCTACAGACTTCTAGCAAGAACCGTTCTTACCTACGCATCAAAACCACAATGATTTTTCATCAAGTGTGTTGTTTTAACCTTCAACAAGGACCGGGTGTCAGTGTCAAAACCGGCGGATCTCGGGTAGGGGGTCCCGATCTGTGCGTCTTAGGCTGATGGTAACAGGAAGCAAGGGACACAATGTTTACCCAGGTTCGGGCTCTCTCGATGGAGGTAAAACCCTACTTCCTGCTTGATTAATATTGAAGATATGAGTAGTACAAAAGTAGATCTACCACGAGATCGTAGAGGCTAAACCCTAAGAGCTAGCCTATGATGGTATGATTGTAATTGTGATCGGCCTTCTAAGGACCATCCTTTCCGTTTTATATAGACACCGGAGAGGGCTAGGGTTTACATGGAGTCGGTTACAAGGAAGGAAATATAATATCCGGATCGCCAAGCTTATCTTCCACACAAAGGAGAGTCCCATCCGGACACGGGGCGAAGTCTTGAGTCTTGTATCTTCACGCTTCAATAGTCCGGACGATGTATATAGTCCGGCAGTCCGGATACCCCCTAATCCAGGACTCCCTCAGTAGCCCCTGAACCAGGCTTCAACGATGATGAGTCCGGCGCAGTCTTGTCTTCGGCATTGCAAGGCGGGTTCCTTCTCTGAATACTCCAATGTACCCATCACGATGAACAGTGTCCGACATCTCATTAATGTTGTACTCCTCGGCTTCAGTGCTTCAATAATGACCATTTCCACATGTCGAGCGAATGCAAGGAGTCGAGGTATTTTTGCATTTGCCACCCTCGATCCTTCGGGCTAACCGTCTATTTCAAGAGACAGGGATTCCCAGATCCAAACCTCACTCTCCCTCCTCGAGCAAGCATCCAACAGAGCACCTAGAAAAAACCATTCCAACATGGCCGATCGTCACAGCTCTTCTGCTCGCTTCCCTTGCCCCAAGCCGAGGGACTAGGGAGAGTGTTCAATTTCTCATAGTCATTTGATAAAGTTACAAACCCAAGGGCTCCTCCTGCCGACATTCATGGTCCCTGTCCGAGCTGGAGTGGCCACCTATAACGGCGGAGAACAAGCAAAGAGATCTCCCAATCCATCTCCAGAGGAGCGAATATGCCTCATTCCGCATCTATTAAGGGGCGTCGGGTTTCCTATTCATCCATTCCTTCGTGGGATCCTGGAGTTCTACGGCCTCCAGTTGCACAACTTTACCCCAGCCTCTATACTACATATAGCAGGGTATGTCGCCCTTTGTGAGCTATTTCTAGGCTGTGAGGCTCATTTCGGATTATGGAAGAAGCTGTTCTGCCTTGTCCCCCACAACCAGGGAGAATCCCCATGTCAAGTGGGTGGGGCCGAAGTATGGCGTATCGCTGAGACCGGATACCTATCTGGCACTCCCAAGAATGCACCAGATAACTGGGCTTCAGAGTGGTTTCATATTGACGACGCTCCCCTTCCAGATCCAGTCCGGACAGGACTCCCCAAGTTCAGTAACACCCCGCCGAGGGCACGTCTAAGCTAGCGCCCCCGAGGCCCCCAAGAAGAGGATTCCAGGGAAATACACTTCCTGATGAGCAGGTGTCACATCCCTAGTTCTGACAATGCCTAGTGCATGCATTAGAGTGTTGCACCATGTTTAAATTTCATTTAAATTTGAAATGGGGATTGTTGAAACCCTAGCACCAAATGAAATTTAACTAGGTTCAATAAAAATATTTTCAATAACCCAGAATGCCCTTTGGAAATGTTCATAATTTCTGTTAAAGGTGAAAACCTCTTCCAAAAATGATGAACATATTTGTAGGCTATTCCTGGATTTTTGAATTAAATTATATAGTATTTGCATTTGGGCATTTAATTGCTAATAATATTTTAAATGCTCAAATAATCACAAACTGAAATGTTTACTGTTGGAAATATTCCAAACAGTGGCCACAGTCAGTTGCATGATTTTTGGAAATGCTCTGGCATTTTTAATAAATCCAAACACAATTACAGAAAATAGAAAACAGTAACTAAAATAGAAATAAAAGAGAGGAGAGAAACCTTACCTGGCCTCACCCGTGCTGCCCACCAGCCGGCCCAGCTCCCCCACCAGCGCGGCCCAGCCCACCTTCCCCCCCCTTGTCCTCTTCTTCCTCTGCCAGAAGGCAGAGGCGAGGCGTGGCGCGTGCCCGAAGAGCGCCGGCCACCTCCTGCTTCGCGCTGGAGGCCTCCCCCTTCGAGCCTATCCATGCGTGGAGACGCCACGCAGCCGCCCGGAGCCGTCCAGCCCTCCCTCTCTTCCCCTGGACCCCGTTCCCTCCTCTGCTTCCCTCCCGCGCGCACCACCGAGCGGAGCTCGCCGCCATCATCGCCGTACCCATGGCCACCGGCCACCCCTAGCCTCACCGACGCCCCAGGAAGCTCCGCCGGTCCTCCCTCTACCTCCTCAACGAGCCACGAGGCCCCGGACGTGCCGCATCGCCGCCATCGACGTCGTCTTCTACCTCGGACCCGCCGGCCGTCTTCGTCAAATTCGTCGGCTCCGGTGCCTCCCCGAGCTCGCCGAGGCCACCACTGCACCCGCTGTGAGCTCCTGTGCTGATTTCCCCTCTTCCCGTGCCCCACCTCCCTCTCTAGCTAGCCCCACCACTTTGCCCGAGAATCTCTCGCCGCCGGCCATGGCGTGGCCGTGGCCACAACCACCCCAGCTCGTATCCGAGGCCACGGTCGTGCTCACCGTGATCTCGGGAGTCCGTAGCACGCCCCAGCTCCTCCTGCCGTGCTCCCTAACCCCGACCCCAGGATTGCCCGAGCTGCTGCCGCCGCCAAACCTCGTCGCCGACCACTTTTCCGGCCACCCCAGCACCTGTCACCGCCACCACTAGATGCGCGCCACTGCGCGCGTTCGAATGCAACAAACCACGGCCGAAACGATGCCATGTGGCTCGTTTCCGAGCCCTCCGCCGCGTCTGGACTCGCCGGCGGCTAAACGCCGGCGACCGCTGACCCGATGACCGGCGTGGGTTGACCCCACTGCCAGGTTTGACCCCCCCCTCTCTCTCACTGACCTGCGGGCCCGCCCGGCTAATTAGGCTAGGATTAGTGTTAATTAAATATTAGTTAGTTTAATAGACACTGACAATGGGCCCCAGGCCACTAACTAAATTAGATTAGTTAGGTTAGTCACTGACGGATGGGACCCACTGGTCAGGTTTGACCTGGACCAGCCCGTTGACCCTGCTGACGTCACTGTGACGTGGGGCTGACGCAATAAACCATTTTCTGGATTTTTATAATTCAGGAAATTCCAGAAAATGCCTAAAACTTCTAAAATTCATAGAAAATTAACCGTAACTCCAAATTAAATAATTTATATATGAAAAATTATCAGAAAAATTCAAGGAATCCATCTGTACCATTGTCATGCATGTTAGAACAACTTATAGGTGCTGTTTAGCACAAATCAACTAAATGGCATTTGAATAATCACATATGGAGTTTGAATTTGAATCTTATATTCAAACCAACTTCATTTAATCTGTTGCTAGTTGCATTAGCCCAAAACACATCCATTTTGCCATGTCATGATCATGCATCATATTGTGCATTGCATTGATCGTGTTTTTCTGTATTTGCCGGTAATTGTCCCCTCTCGATAGACGTGTACCGCCGATGTGATCGATGACACCGATGAAGAGCTATATTATCTTCAGTAGTGCTAGGAAAGCAAAACCCCCTTGTTCATTCCGATACAATCCTACTCTCTCGCTCCTGCTCTCTTTTAATGCATTAGGACAACACCGATTTATCTGTTACTTGCTGCGGTAGCTGAACCCCTTTATCCTTTGCATGACCTGTCATTGCCACAGTAAATAGATGAAACCCACTAGCATGAGTAGGAGTTGTTTGAGCCCTGATGTGCCTACTCATTCATGTTTGTTTGTCATGCCTGCTATCGCTTAGAGTTGAGTCAGGTCTGATTCATCGGGGATGAATCAGGGGTGTGTGAACATGTCCTACGGTGTGTGAGCTAAGCGTGTGAACACGATTTGGTAAAGGTAGCGGTGAGAGGCCATGTAGGAGTACATGGTGGGTTGTCTCATTGCAGCCGTCCTCAGGAACTGAGTTCTGTGTTTGTGATCCATGATTCAGCTACTACCACGCATTGGGCCCGAAACCAATGGACCCTCTCGGCTTCTTGATCACCCTTGTCCTCTGTCCAGGAGTTGCAAGTAGTTTCTGGTGTTTGTAGTATGCTGGAGGCCGTGGGCAGCGCTAACCGTAGGGGTGGGCTGTGATGCGGTAGGCACGTGGCCGGGTAAACCGGGCGCCCGTTTGGTGTCACGGAACCCTGTACACATCGTTTGGGGCTGTGAGCGAAACTCCGGCCGGATCTCCTCATGGATGGAACCCGAATAGGCGATAAACCTGGACTAGAGACTTGAGTGTTTAGGCAGGCCGTGGCCGACACCCACGTTGGGCTTCCGCTTGAAGGTTGCCGAGTACATGTCGTGTAAACGGCGGTAAGTGGTGAGAGCGTGTGTGAAGAAGTACACCCCTGCAGGGTTAACATCATCTATTCGAATAGCCGTGTCCGCGGAAAAGGACTTCTGGGTTGCTTATATCAGTTCATAGACAAGTGAAAGTGGATACTCTAAAATACGCAAGATAAGCGTGAGTGCTATGGATGGCGTTCTCGTAGGGAGACGGGAGCGGATCCATAGTGGTGTATTGGTTGGTGAATATGTGGACTCGTGTGCGCCACCTCAAAAGAGTCGCTTGCAGTCGTAGTTTAGGATAGCCACCGAGTCAAAGCTGGCTTGCTGCAGTTAAACCCCACCACCCCTTTGTTGATAATGATGCATATGTAGTTAGTTCTGATGTAAGTCTTGCTGGGTACATTTGTACTCACGTTTGCCTATTTTATGTTTTTGCAGAGAGACTTCAGTCTCACTAGTAGTTCCGCTTGGACTTCGACGTTCAGCTTGTTACCTCAGCTACGATCTTGTGCCCTCGGCAGGATCTGATATATAGTCAGGCTTCTCAGCCTTTTTCATTTATAGATGTCTGTACTCAGACATGATAGCTTCCGCTTGTGTTTTGACTTGTATGCTCTGATTGTTGGGTCATGAGACCCATGATTGTAATATCTCGCTCCTCGGAGCCTATTGAATGAATTACTTGAGTCGTAGAGTCATTTTGTGATGCCATGTTGTATTGCACATATCGAGCATATTGTGTGTATGTTATTGAAATGCCTGGTATGTGTGGGATCTGACCATCTAGTTGTTTATCTTTAGTAGCCTCTCTTACCGGGAAATGTCTCCTAGTGTTTCACTGAGCCATGGTAGCTTGCTACTGCTCCGGAACACTTAGGCTGGCCGGCATGTGTCCTTCTTCGTTCCTGTGTCTGTCCCTTCGAGGAAATGTCACGCTTTGAGTACCGGAGTCCTGTTAGCCCGCTACAGCCCGGTTTACCGGAGTCCTGCTAGCCCAGTGCTACAGCCCGGACCCACTTGTTGATGACCAACACGTTCGAAGCTGGGTCATGGATGCCTGTCCCTGTAAGTCTGTGCCACTTTGGGTTTACGACTAGTCATGTCAGCCCGGGCTCTTTATCATATGGATGCTAGCGACACTATCATATACGTGAGCCAAAAGGCGCAAACGGTCCCGGGCAAAGGTAAGGCGACACCCGTGGGGATACCGTGCGTGAGGCCGCAAAGTGATATGAGGTGTTACCGGCTAGATCGATGTGACATTGAGTCAGGGTCCTGACAGCGTAGGTATCAGAGCTTGACTGCCTGTAGGATTACCAAGCCAAACTGGTCGAAGTTGAGTCTAGAAATTCTTTAGTTATATAAGGGAATTGATTGTGGATGGAACGTAAGGCTCTTTTTACTCCTTATACCTCATGCCCTTCTGATCTGAGTCATCTTATCTCTCCTGTGGGGATTAAGAACTAGGCTATCTTTCCTTTCTATCAGGATCACGTGTTACTAATCCGTAGACTTATAGATTGTTGGATTTAAGTCTCAGTTCAGTTCTTACTACTTCTGTATGTTAATTGTTGATCTCGAAACCTTGATATTGTGCTTCCGAGTGGTTATGCCACCATTTTTGTGAATGTCTCAAATCTTTTCTGAGCATTTACAGCCGTTATGCTGTCCGAGTCATCCCAGGTTTCTAAATAGTCGGATGCATTTGCAAATCCCTTCCTCCTGTTTCCGATGTGCCTTTGGTCAGATTAATCACACAAATCAGTGAGTTGAGGTACTTTATTGCCTTGACATATATGTTGGAGCTAGTATTATGACCCTAGGCGTCTTAGGGGATCATCTAGTAATTTAGCCATGATTTGTGTTCCCAGTGTGATGATTCTGGCCATCATTCTCGAAAGCATCCCGTGATGCTACTTAGTAGTAGGTATTCTATTCCTGGGTTCTTGAACCCGAGATTCACTCTACTTACTTCATGTTGATAATGTTTACTAGTTCCTTCAGGATATTAGTAACTTTGCGATAGTCCTCGAGGTCCGTGGTATATCGTTCTTCCAAATACCATGAACCATTATGGCAGAAGTTTGTTGGACCAAAAGATCACAACAGGCCCTCTATGAGTTCTCCATGCTATATTGTGACTCTGCCAGCTCAACCTTTCTGCATGGGTTATCCGGAAGAATTATGTTGAACTTTGTTCGGCATACCAACCCATGTATCCACAACCCAGAAAGTTATATGTTCTTTTGAGTTGTCTCTCTTTAGTTGCATTCTGACCCTCGTCTATCAATTGATTGTCAAGAGTATGCGTGCGTTCGTCTATCGATGCCTATTACTCTTGTGGTCCGTCAAGCCATTCTATCGCAGAATGACTAGGAGAAACAAACTCCAGAATCTCATCCATATCTAGGATTGGGTCAAAGCAATTGTATTCCGCAGATCAAAATGCCAATCCAGCTTCTGGTCTGTTCTACCTTGAAGTATTACCATCTTTATATCAGGAATATCATGGGAATTGCACACCATCTTATGAATTCTTGACGCAGTAATACTTCTGATCATCATTGATAATTTCTTGGTTTCCGTGTTATTGTAACCGGAATGCCGACAAATGAATCATGGCGTGTGAAATCAATACGCCTAGCAACCTCGTTGCTGGGTAGTTAAAGGACAATAAATTCATTCTTAGTGTGTTGGTTATTGAATCATCATTCTAAGACTGATCGTGCTACCTAGTCCTTATTTTGGTGCACCATTCGATTGATGAGTTAGGATCTTGTCAGGTCCTCACCCATTTGATCATATCGTCTTGCCCTCAAAAGCAAGATTGTTCTCGAGCTTAGCAACATACCGGTGGTTCGTGATTTTCTAAATGTCTTCTCGGAAGTGTTACCGGGTTGTCACCTGACCGCTGTGTTGAGTTCGTGATCAAGTTGGTTTCTTGTGAACCACCCTCTCTCCAAGAATCGGTGTTAGATATCCCTGAGCTAGTTGGTTAAGCTAAACGACAACTTGGAGGGTTGGAAGATAAAAGCTTGCCTAACTTAGTTCATGTTAAGGGATATCTTTTTGTGTGTGTGTGTTGAAGAAAGATGATATCTTCATCGATTGGTCCTTGTGATCAGTTGCTGGACCTATTGTCTTATCAATCCTTTGATTTGAGTGTGGGCTATCGTCAAATCAAATCAGTACCAACGATGCTCGTAATGTTGTCTTATTCGTGGTTGATCCCTCGAGCATACACCATTACATCTTTGGTCTGACCAATGCTATCACCGTGTTCACTTAACTATGGAATTCCTTTTAAAAGGAAACCCGGATGAATTGTTGTTGAGCCCATTGACAACATCCTTGTCTTCTCCATAATTTTGCTGAACATTAAGCTAGTGTTGGAAACTTTTGAAAGCATTTGTTCATGCTAGCTCATGAAGCATATGTTTGGATGAAGGTAGTGACTTCCTTTAATTCATGTGCATCTGATGCAAGTTGCCGCCGTGGATTCGAGAAAGTCAATGTTGCTTTCTTTGGAATCATTCCAAATCAGTCATGCACACGTGCGAAGAATGCTGTGGTTTGAAGACTTGCAACCTTCAATCTATATGTATCCCTAGCACACCAAGCCACTGATTGATTTGTTCAAGGAGAAGGAGTTCCTTCATAAGAGCTAATCCGGACTTATGAAAGAACTTCGATACCCTCGTTGATGGTTCCCCCTCCTGAACTCGGTAGTGTTTTATTATAAGACTACCACGTGGTCATGCTTGTCTGGGACAACATGTTCACATGTTTGTAGCAGAACCAGATCATGTTTTGGAGCTTGCTATCGTAGTTCATCTTCCGAGAATCCCGCAACGTCATCTCGTCGATTTGTGTTGCAAACTTTCATTTTTCTTCCTAGACTCGATGGGTCTGGAATATTCTGACACCAACCAGATCTGAATCTCAGGCAGATATGATGGTTGGAACATTTCCCCAAGAACTATAATATTGGTTCCTCGATAACTGGTAAAGTGGATGTCGTGGCCAGCACCACCCAGCCGAAAGACCTATTATTGTAGTATCTTGATTGAAGAAGTTGGCCACCTCCCCATAAGGACTTCATAGGATTTACCTCCGTAACTGTTCCTTATGGATTCTATTGCTCCCGAAGTCCGACCTTTTACTTGATGTTCTAGTTATCAAACCATATCTATGAATGGGATACACTAGCACATCAAGGAGAACATTAGAAGCGGAGTGCTAAATGTCTCTCGGTCGATCATCCAGATTTTGTTTCCTTGGCCTCGCTAAGGTGAAATCTGAGAAAGTGTTATCCTCCTTCGCATCTGCATCGTCCATCGCTATTTATCATGGTAGTATGTTGTGTTGTCAGCACCCTTGACGCGGTTGTTGATAAAACCTTGATGATTATGGAAATGCTCAAGTTCTTGAGAGCACGCACAAGCACTACGTGTTATCATCATCTCTAACTGGGATTCCTCTCAGTTTCCTCGGCAAATGCTATGACCTTTTCAAACAGTGAATTCACTCTCTTTTGTTGGGTTCTTCCCCAGTTACCAGAATCATTCCCAGCATTTGCATTTTGTTCCCAGCTTGCACCGCCAATGTGCCATTCTACCATGGGTCTCTTCCATTTCCGGTGATAAGCAAAATTCATCCATTACGTTGTCTTCAACAAGGTAATCCACATCATCCAAGTTTGAGTATGCCATTCTACCGAACCCCTCTAAATGATCGATTATGATTTGCCTTAAGCTGGTATAAAGAGTTTCAATGATCTCTGAATCAAAGGTAATTCTTTTGCCACTTAAGGGGAGATATTTACGAGTCACGGTTCCGAAGGTGTCTCGTTGTGGTATCATGGCAACTCAACTCCTCGCTACGTTGACAACCGTATACCACCTTCTTAGGTGTGGAATTGTTGTGTACCTAGTGAACCCTCGTCATCAGTTCCACTCCATTCCTCTAGAGGTGTGCTTCGTCTCTCAGCTCGAGAGATGTTGTTATGTCTCATTCCGGAAGTTAATCCTGAGTTGTTCGATCTTCGAGAAGACCGATCCTTCCAGAGTTTTCCTTTCTTCTTCTTGTCATGATTAGCTGGAGTTCTCAGAGCAAGACGACAAGAAAAAATGGTGTTCAAATCAACGTTCATTTGAAGTGCCACCTGGATCGTGAAGATTATACTAGTTTGCGTCTCCCCTTCACCTTACCCTACGCTTGAATCTCGAGACGAGATTCTTGTTTAGTGGGGGTGAGTTGTCACATCCCTAGTTCTGACAATGCCTAGTGCATGCATTAGAGTGTTGCACCATGTTTAAATTTCATTTAAATTTGAAATGGGGATTGTTGAAACCCTAGCACCAAATGAAATTTAACTAGGTTCAATAAAAATATTTTCAATAACCCAGAATGCCCTTTGGAAATGTTCATAATTTCTGTTAAAGGTGAAAACCTCTTCCAAAAATGATGAACATATTTGTAGGCTATTCCTGGATTTTTGAATTAAATTATATAGTATTTGCATTTGGGCATTTAATTGCTAATAATATTTTAAATGCTCAAATAATCACAAACTGAAATGTTTACTGTTGGAAATATTCCAAACAGTGGCCACAGTCAGTTGCATGATTTTTGGAAATGCTCTGGCATTTTTAATAAATCCAAACACAATTACAGAAAATAGAAAACAGTAACTAAAATAGAAATAAAAGAGAGGAGAGAAACCTTACCTGGCCTCACCCGTGCTGCCCACCAGCCGGCCCAGCTCCCCCACCAGCGCGGCCCAGCCCACCTTCCCCCCCTTGTCCTCTTCTTCCTCTGCCAGAAGGCAGAGGCGAGGCGTGGCGCGTGCCCGAAGAGCGCCGGCCACCTCCTGCTTCGCGCTGGAGGCCTCCCCCTTCGAGCCTATCCATGCGTGGAGACGCCACGCAGCCGCCCGGAGCCGTCCAGCCCTCCCTCTCTTCCCCTGGACCCCGTTCCCTCCTCTGCTTCCCTCCCGCGCACACCACCGAGCGGAGCTCGCCGCCATCGTCGCCGTACCCATGGCCACCGGCCACCCCTAGCCTCACCGACGCCCCAGGAAGCTCCGCCGGTCCTCCCTCTACCTCCTCAACGAGCCACGAGGCCCCGGACGTGCCGCATCGCCGCCATCGACGTCGTCTTCTACCTCGGACCCGCCGGCCGTCTTCGTCAAATTCGTCGGCTCCGGTGCCTCCCCGAGCTCGCGGAGGCCACCACTGCACCCGCTGTGAGCTCCTGTGCTGATTTCCCCTCTTCCCGTGCCCCACCTCCCTCTCTAGCTAGCCCCACCACTTTGCCCGAGAATCTCTCGCCGCCGGCCATGGCGTGGCCGTGGCCACAGCCACCCCAGCTCGTATCCGAGGCCACGGTCGTGCTCACCGTGATCTCGGGAGTCCGTAGCACGCCCCAGCTCCTCCTGCCGTGCTCCCTAACCCCGACCCCAGGATTGCCCGAGCTGCTGCCGCCGCCAAACCTCGTCGCCGACCACTTTTCCGGCCACCCCAGCACCTGTCACCGCCACCACTAGATGCGCGCCACTGCGCGCGTTCGAATGCAACAAACCACGGCCGAAACGATGCCATGTGGCTCGTTTCCGAGCCCTCCGCCGCGTCTGGACTCGCCGGCGGCTAAACGCCGGCGACCGCTGACCCGATGACCGGCGTGGGTTGACCCCACTGCCAGGTTTGACCCCCCCCCCTCTCTCTCACCGACCTGCGGACCCGCCCGGCTAATTAGGCTAGGATTAGTGTTAACTAAATATTAGTTAGTTTAATAGACACTGACAATGGGCCCCAGGCCACTAACTAAATTAGATTAGTTAGGTTAGTCACTGACGGATGGGACCCACTGGTCAGGATTGACCTGGACCAGCCCGTTGACCTGCTGACGTCATCATGACGTCAGTATGACGCAGTATTTGTTTCTGGAATTAAAATAAATCAAAAATGATTTATTAATTCCAGAAAATTGTATAAACTTCAATAATTCATAGAAAATTAACCGTAACTCCAAATTAAATAATTTATATATGAAAAATTATCAGAAAAATTCAAGGAATCCATCTGTACCATTTTCATGCATGTTAGAACAACTTATAGATGCTGTTTAGCACAAATCAAATAAAGGGCATTTAAATAATCACATATGGAGTTTGAATTTGAATCTTGTATTCAAACCAACTTCATTTAATCTGTTGCTAGTTGCATTGGTTCAAAACACATTCATTTTGCCATGTCATGATCATGCATCATATTGTGCATTGCATTGATTGTGTTCCCTTCTGTGTTGCCGGTATTTGTCCCCTCTCGATAGACGTGATACCGATGATGTGATCGTTGACACTGATGAAGACTCAATGTTATCTTCAAAAGTGCCAGGCAAGCAAAACCCCCTTGTTCATTCCGATACAAACCTACTCTCTCGCTCCTGCTCTTTTTTACTGCATTAGGACAACACCGATTCAACTGTTACATGCTGCGGTAGCTGAACCCCTTTATCCTCTGCATGACCTGTCATTTCACAGTAAATAGGTGAAACCCACTAGCATGAGTAGGAGTTGTTTGAGCCCTGTTGTGCCTACTCATTCATGCTTGTTTGTCATGCCTGCTACTGCTTAGAGTTGAGTCAGGTCTGATTCATCGGGGATAAATCAGAGGTGTGTGAACATGTCCTACTGTGTGTGAGCTAAGTGTGTGAATACGATTTGGTAAAGGTAGCGGTGAGAGGCCATGTAGGAGTACATGGTGGGTTGTCTCATTGCAGCCGTCCTCAGGAACTGAGTTCTGTGTTTGTGATCCATGATTCAGCTACTACCACGCATTGGGCCCGAAACCAATGGACCCTCTCGGCTTCTTGATCACCCTTGTCCTCTGTCCAGGAGTTGCAAGTAGTTTCTGGTGTTTGTAGTATGCTGGAGGCCGTGCGCAGCGCTGACCGTAGGGGTGGGCTGTGATGCGGTAGGCACGTGGCCGGGTAAACCGGGCGCCCGTTTGGTGTCACGGAACCCTGTTCACATCGTTTGGGGCTGTGAGCGAAACTCCGGCCGGATCTCCTCATGGATGGAACCTGAATAGGCGATAAACCTGGACTAGAGACTCGAGTGTTTAGGCAGGCCGTGGCCGACACCCACGTTGGGCTTCCGCTTGAAGGTTGCCGAGTACATGTCGTGTAAACGGCGGTAAGTGGTGAGAGCGTGTGTGAAGAAGTACACCCCTGCAGGGTTAACATCATCTATTCGAATAGCCGTGTCCGCGGAAAAGGACTTCTGGGTTGCTTATATCAGTTCATAGACAAGTGAAAGTGGATACTCTAAAATACGCAAGATAAGCGTGAGTGCTATGGATGGCGTTCTCGTAGGGAGACGGGAGCGGATCCATAGTGGTGTATTGGTTGGTGAATATGTGGACTCGTGTGCGCCACCTCAAAAGAGTCGCTTGCAGTCGTAGTTTAGGATAGCCACCGAGTCAAAGCTGGCTTGCTGCAGTTAAACCCCACCACCCCTTTGTTGATAATGATGCATATGTAGTTAGTTCTGATGTAAGTCTTGCTGGGTACATTTGTACTCACGTTTGCCTATTTTATGTTTTTGCAGAGAGACTTCAGTCTCACTAGTAGTTCCGCTTGGACTTCGACGTTTAGCTTGTTACCTCAGCTACGATCTTGTGCCCTCGGCAGGATCTGATATATAGTCAGGCTTCTCAGCCTTTTTTCATTTATAGATGTCTGTACTCAGACATGATAGCTTCCGCTTGTGTTTTGACTTGTATGCTCTGATTGTTGGGTCATGAGACCCATGATTGTAATATCTCGCTCCTCGGAGCCTATTGAATGAATTACTTGAGTCGTAGAGTCATTTTGTGATGCCATGTTGTATTGCACATATCGAGCATATTGTGTGTATGTTATTGAAATGCCTGGTATGTGTGGGATCTGACCATCTAGTTGTTTATCTTTAGTAGCCTCTCTTACCGGGAAATGTCTCCTAGTGTTTCACTGAGCCATGGTAGCTTGCTACTGCTCCGGAACACTTAGGCTGGCCGGCATGTGTCCTTCTTCGTTCCTGTGTCTGTCCCTTCGGGGAAATGTCACGCTTTGAGTACCGGAGTCCTGTTAGCCCGCTACAGCCCGGTTTACCGGAGTCCTGCTAGCCCAGTGCTACAGCCCGGACCCACTTGTTGATGACCGACACGTTCGAAGCTGGGTCATGGATGCCTGTCCCTGTAAGTCTGTGCCACTTTGGGTTTACGACTAGTCATGTCAGCCCGGGCTCTTTATCATATGGATGCTAGCGACACTATCATATACGTGAGCCAAAAGGCGCAAACGGTCCCGGGCAAAGGTAAGGCGACACCCGTGGGGATACCGTGCGTGAGGCCGCAAAGTGATATGAGGTGTTACCGGCTAGATCGATGTGACATCGAGTCGGGGTCCTGACAGCAGGATAAAGTTACTGGCCAAATCCGGACTGACAATAGTCGAGGTCATGGCAATATGCATAATGTAGGGAGTGCAACCGCTTCAATATCGGGGCAATCCCATGTGGCATTACAACGGGACAGATGATGCCACCTGCTGCGGCCGTAAGGGTCCGTACTCCGCCACTGCACTGGCAAGGATATTGTCCGATCTATACAAAGGAGAAGAGGGAGACTTCCTTCATATCAAACCGCGAGACGGATTCTCCATGTACAATCCCCCAAACTGGGTAAGTCGTCATTTATGTTCTCGCTTCACTTATCAAGGCATTCTTTGCTAAGGTTACCTGCCTCGATACTTCCAAGCAGGAACTGAGGAGGGCCGTAGAAGGAATCTCCAGCCCTTCCCCGCAGCCAGAGGACCCCGAAAGGGCCCTGGATCCAGGACTCAAAGAAGACCCAGATGCAGCCGTGGAGCTTGTCGACGGGATATTTTATCGGGCGAGCCGTGACGGCACCTCAGTGGCTATTACTCCTGATTATCCTAGACTGCTACCTTCGTCGCATGTAAGCCAAGTCAAAAACTCGATCATGCAAAGAGAACTCTTTCCTCATGTCATGCTTTATCCCTGATGCGTCGTGTTTTTGCACAAGCAACATTCAGAGCGCAGGGCCGATCCCCTAGGGACCCGTCAGCCACAGGCGTCCAGATTGGGTAGGCTCAAGAGGAAGGCGGTTATGGCCGACACGCCTCTATAGAGGTAAGGAAACAATTTGTCATGTAATTATTGTTACTTGAAGTGTAACAACGCCCTTTACAACCTGGTAGGAAGAGGGGTATCCGGACTGTATCCGGGGATCTTGCCAACCACGCCTCCACTAGTCAGGCTCCAGAACCGACTTCGAGAGAGGAGGCAGACGTAGGGCCAATGCCGCATAGTCCTCCGACAGAGGATGCGGATATGTTTTCGGCCAGAAACTCCGAAGTGGAGAGCGCCACGAATCACCAGCGCCGGAGGGCCGTGCTACGGAACAACATCTTTTCCGAAGAGGCCTTTAATGCCTTCAATTCGGCAGACGCGTACGTCCGAGCTGCTCAAGGTGGGCTTTCCCAAGCGACGAACCAGTATACCAAAGATATACGGGTAAGAAATTGTGATAAGTATGTATAGCAGTAGCCCCTCAGACTTGAAACGGTTGGCACAATAGTTTTAAGTATCAATTTATGCGTAGGTTCTTGTAGATAAGAATGAGCAATTGTCTCGGGAGCTAGAAGAGTGCAAGGCCCAACTAAGGGCCACAGTTGCCAAGCTAGAGGAATCCCAGAAGGCCTCATACGGTAACATTTATCTCGATTGTATGAAAATGTACCATTTAGCAACTGGCTGGTGTGACAAACAAAAAATTATGTAGATAACCCCAGACTGAATCTGGAGGGCGAGAGAGATGACGGGTTGCATCTCCAGAGGCAACTAAAGGCTGGCGAGCGCATTCTCACGCAAGTGCGGCAGGAGAAGAACAGTCTTCAAGATTACAATGTCCGGCTGGACGTAGAGTTAAAAGACGTCTGCGCCCAGCTGGCGGACTTCGTAAAGGAGAATAAAAGGTTTTGACGCGGCATTTATGGTGAGTGCCTAGACGAACTGTATGATAGTTCGGCGAGGAAGTGTTTTGAAAGAATTTTGCTTGTAGGAATGTTAACGGGTCGCCTCGAGGAGGAGATGCCCTCATCTACAGGTGATGTACTGCAAGAACTTTCACAGTTGCACGAGCAAGCTCGGGGGGTGATGCACGTCATTGCTCAGGCCTTGTGGCCATCAAGCCCCCTGCCAAATGGCATAGGGGAGCTTGTGGACCTGCTTCAAGGAGCCCGGCGGCGCTTACAACTATGGAAGATATCAGCATGCTGGCAAGGTGCAAGAGAAGCTTGGGCAATGGTGAAGACGCGCTACACCAAGCTGGACCCGAACCGTATGGCCGAAGTAGGACCGACGGGGCCCGATGGGCAAGAAATTCCCGTAAGTCTGGTATATGACCAGGTAGCGTTAGCCGCCAAGTATTCTCAACAGGATTGTAAACCAGATAGCCTGTTGGATGGCATAGAGGAGGAATATAGTCAGTCCAAGTGACCGTGTAATTGAATGGGCATAAGTAGCCCCTAGCCGGATTAAAATCATTTGTCATGGCGGACCTTTTCGCTTCAGCCCCCGGATCCTATAGTTCGGGGTGTGTCCGAATACCCGCACAGTTATACAAAACCAGGGTATGCGTGGAGACCAGGCGTAGGGGTCATAAGTGCTTGAACAGACAAGTACCCAACTAGTTACGTTATATTACATGGATAGTAAGAAACATCATCCAGGGAGAATAGTTTCGTTAGGGGTTCCTTTCCCTGGGGGTGCATGCGGCAAAGCACATGTCCGGACTGCGAACAAAGGCACAGGATACAATACTTCTGGGGATTTTTGTTATGATAAACGAAAACATCTTTTGTTCACCGACCGAATATTCTCTTAAGGAAACTAGCTTTCGGCTTCACCCAGTCTGAGGTACACATCCGGCTCAACCGGCAGTAACAATCGCAGAGGTGCTCCCCTTATGCCCTAGCCGAATTAACGGGAACGTAGGGCATAAACACAGGAGCCAGGCAACCCAGCTTGGCCACATCTTAAGTCATATCGATGCATATAATGGTGAAGAAAAGGCACACATGAAAAAAAAGAAACTCATGTGTGATGGGCAAAAAGCCGTGAGAGTAATTTATATTTAGCTTCCGTATAGGAAGCCCCCAGGTATTGCTTGCACACATAGTGCGGCCGGAATAATCTGGGAGTCCGTACTGTATGAAATACTTGGTGTCAAGAGAAAAAGATCGAGAAAGGAAGAGCGAGGGAGCATAATTACACAAGGGGGAGGTGAGGAGACAAACACTGAGTTTGGCGCTAGGCGTAGAATCTCCGGAGTCTGGCCGCGTTCCATGGGTTCGGCTTGAGTCTGTTATCGGACGCATTACGTAAGTGGTACGATCCTCCGGTGAGAACTTGGTCAATGACGAAGGGGCCTTCCCACTTGGGTTTGAGCTTGTCCTTCTTCTTCTCCGGTAAGCGTAGAACGAGTTCGCCAATATGATAAGTTTTGGCCCGTACTTCTCTGCTTTGGTATCGTCGAGCCTGTTGCTGATAGAATGCAGAACGGGCCTCAGAGACATCGCGCTCCTCCTCCAGGGCGTCCAAGTTATCCTGCCGATCTAACTCGGCTTCCTTCTCTTCGTACATGCGTACGTGTGGCGAGTCATGTATTATGTCGCAAGGTAGTACTGCTTCCGCACCGTACATCATAAAAAATGGTGTATATCCGGTGGTGTGATTCGGCATGGTCCGCAGCCCCCAGAGTACGGAGTCGAGCTCCTCGACCCAATGAGTATCCGACTCTGTCAAGGATCGCACTACTCTGGGTTTGATGCCACTCATGATGAGACCGTTTGCCCGTTCGACCTGGCCATTTGTTTGAGGATGGTAGATGGAAGCATAGTCGAGCTTAATGCCCATTTTGCCGCACCAAGATTCCACCTCATCGGCCATGAAATTTGAGCCATTATCGGTGATGATGATGTGGGGGACACCATATCGGTGTACGACCCCGGATATAAAGTCGATTACTGGTCCGGATTCGGTCGTTTTCACTGGTTTGGCTTCTATCCATTTGGTGAACTTATCTACCATGACCAATAAGTATTTTTTCTTGTGGCTTCCCCCTTTAAGGGGTCCAACCATATCCAGCCCCAAGACCGCGAAGGGCCAAGTTATGGGGATTGTTTGGAGAGCGGTA
This sequence comes from Triticum dicoccoides, assembly GCF_002162155.2. Taxonomy (NCBI): domain Eukaryota; kingdom Viridiplantae; phylum Streptophyta; class Magnoliopsida; order Poales; family Poaceae; genus Triticum; species Triticum dicoccoides. Next base: position 597,367,860 of record NC_041389.1, on the reverse strand, counting down.
GGGGGCATATGACTCTGATTGGCAAAGAGCTGGCAAACGACGCAATGTTGGACAAGGTCCTGTGCGTCTGCTTGGGTCGTCGGCCAATAGAAACCTGTATGGAAGGCCTTGCTGACTAGTGCTCGAGCCGCGGCATGGTGCCCGCCCAGTCCGGCATGGATTTCAGCCAAGAGCTGCCGCCCTTCCTCTTCGGAGATGCACCTTTGAAGCACTTCAGTCGCACTTTTCTTATAGAGTTCCCCTTCATGGACTTTGTAAGCTTTAGAACGCCGGACGATGTAGCGTGCTTCATTTTGGTCTTCGGGGAGCTCCTGCCTATTTAGGTAGGCCAAGAAAGGCTCAGTCCACGGGGCGATGACATTCATTATTTCGTGGGCTGACGATGTTATTTTGGTGGCAGAGCCTCCGATTATGTCTGATAGTTCGGAATCCGGGGATGTATTCGGATCCGTGCTGGTATTGTCGGACTCCCCTTCCCATATCACAGATGGCTTGAACAGCCTTTCCAGGAATATGTTAGGTGGGACAGGGTCGCGTTTAGCGCCGATGCAGGCAAGGACATCTGCCGCTTGATTGTTTTCTCGAGCCACATGGTGAAATTCGAGCCCCTCGAACCGAGCTGACATTTTAAGGACGGCATTATGGTATGCCACCATTTTCAGATCCTTGGCATCAAAGTCTCTGTTTATTTGTGATATTGCGAGGTTTGAATACCCGCGCACCTCTAGGCGTTGAATGCCCATAGAGACTGCCATCCAAAGACCGTGCAACAGAGCCTCATATTTGGCTGCGTTGTTGGACTCTGTGTATAATATATGGAGGACGTATTGGACCATGTCTCCGGTGGGAGACGTCAGGACTACGCCTACTCCCAGTCCGTCCAGCATTTTAGAGCCGTCGAAGTGCATGATCTAGTTAGAGTATGCGCCATACTCTTTAGGGAGTTCGGCTTCCGTCCATTCGGTGACAAAGTCAGCTAATACTTGCGACTTGATAGACCGCCGAGGCTTGTATATTATGTCGAATGGAAGGAGCTCAATGGCCCATTTAGCAATCCGGCCCGTGGCATCGTGGTTATTTATTATATCATTTAATGGTACTTCGGAGGCCACCGTAATCGAACACTCTTGAAAGTAGTGTCGTAGCTTTCGGGATGCCATGAAGACCGCGTATGCTATTTTTTGATAGTGTGGGTATCGGGATTTGCATGGGGTGAGGACCATGGATACGTAATAAACCGGATTCTGTAGCGGGAATTTGTATCTGTCAACCTCTCATTCGGCGATGACTACTGCGCTTACAACTTGATGTGTTGCGGCTATGTACAGCAGCATAGGTTCGCCGATATTTGGCGCTGTTAGGACTAGATTACGGGCCAATAAGGTCTTTATTTCATCGAGTCCGTCCGCGGCTGCATCTGTCCACACAAAGTGTTCGGTGCACCGAAGAAGGCGGTAAAGAGGCAATGCCTTTTCTCCTAACCTGGAGATAAAGCGGCTCAAAGCAGCCACGCATCCAGCTAGTTTCTGGATGTGTTTGAGGTCTGTTGGTATAGCCAACTGCGACAAAGCTCGGATTTTTGTCGGATTAGCTTCAATTCCTGTATTGGAAACGATCAAGCCCAGCAGCTTTCCAGAGGGGACGCCGAAAACGCATTTCTCTGGATTCAGCTTGATTTTGTATGTTTGTAGGTTGTCGAACGTAAGCCTCAAGTCATCTATTAGGGTTTCGACGTGTCTTGTTTTTATGACTACGTCATCCACGTATGCCTCCACTGTTGTGCCGATTTGCTTTTCCAGGCATGTTTGAATCATGCGTTGGTAGGTTGCGCCGGCATTCTTAAGCCCGAAAGGCATAGTGTTGAAGCAGAAAGGGCCATATGGCATTATGAAAGTTGTTGCAGCTTGGTCGGACTCTGCCATCTTTATTTGATGGTATCCAGAGTATGCGTCGAGGAAACACAGCGAGTCGTGTCCTGCTGTGGCATCGATGATTTGATCGATGTGAGGGAGGAGAATGGGATCCTTGGGGAAAGCCTTGTTGAGGTCTTTGAAGTCGACGCACAGGCGCCAGGATTTGTCCTTCTTTGGTACCATTACCAAGTTTGCCAGCCAATCCGGATGTTTGATATCTCGGATGAATCCGGCCTCCAATAGCTTGGCTAGCTCCTCCCCCATGGCTTGCCGTTTGGGCTCTGAAAATCGCCTAAGGGTCTGTTTGACAGGTTTGTATCCCTTTAGTATGTTAAGGATGTGTTCGGCCAATTTGCGCGGGATGCCCGGCATGTCCGATGGGTGCCAGGCGAAAATTTCCCAATTCTCGCGTAAGAAGTCTCACAGTGCGGCATCCATAGTGGGGCTTAACTGTGTCCCGATGGAGGCTGTCTTCGTGGGGTCCGTAGGGTGGACTTGGAATTTGACTATCTCATCTGCGGGTTTAAATGAGGTGGACTTGGGTCGTTTGTCGAGTATCACGTCGTCCCTGTCCATGGTGGCGCGCAGCGTTGTTAATTCTTCTGCTGCTAGGGCTTCGGACAGTGCTTCCAAGGCTAGTGCTGCGGTTTTGTTTTCGGCGCAGAGTGCGACGTCCGGATCACTAGCTAGAGTGATGATTCCATTGGGTCCGGGCATTTTAAGCTTCATGTACCCGTAATGGGGTATAGCTTGAAAGCTTGCAAATGCGTCCCGCCCTAGAAGGGCGTGGTATCCGCTGCTGAAAGGGGCCACTTGGAATACGATTTCTTCGGACCTGTAATTCTTTGGAGTGCCGAATACCACATCGAGTGTGATTTTCCCCGCACACCATGCCTCCCGACTAGGGATAATTCCCCTGAAGGTTGTGCCGCTTTTCTCAATGCGACCTTTATCAATTTCCATCTTCTTGAGTGTTTCTTCATAGATCAGGTTTAATCCGCTTCCGCCATCCATGAGCACTTTAGTGAGCCGAAAGCCGTCCACTATTGGGCTAAGGAGCAAAGCGGCTGGTGCCCGAATGGTCTGGAATTGGGGTTCATCACTAGTATTGAAAGTTATAGCAGTGCCGTTCCATGGATTTACTTTTGCCACATGGCAGATTTCAGCAGAGCATCGATGAGCTTGCTTGTGCCTATTGTTTGAGGCGAAAGTCTCGAAGACTGTTAGTACCGTATTGTGTTCCTTGGCGGGATGTTGTTCGACTTTATGGCTCTCGAGGAGATCCTCGCCACTTTTAGCTACCTGCGGGAGTATCTGACATGACCTAAGGCTATGGGTTGGTGTTGCATCCGGCGTACTATGAAGCTTACATGGCCCATTGAGCCACCCTTCCAATACGGTTACACGCCCTGGGGCGGGTTTTGGTTTCTTGGGAATTGAATTGGTCGACTTACGGGAGTTCGGTCGTTAGTCCGGACCAAGGTCCTCGTGAGGGCCGTACTATCCCAAAATTTAGTTTGGGTTTTCCAGGCGCTATCCATCGCACAGTACTTCTGTACTATGGTCGCTAAGTCCGCAAAGTGTGCCATGTCACGGCGGCTTATAGCACTAAGGAGTCCTTTGTTCGTGCAGTTTTTGCAGAAAAGTGAGACTACGTCCTCCTCGTGGCAGTCCTCGACCTTGTTAAGCGCAAGGAGGAATCTGGCCGAGTAACGGTGTACCGTCTCCAGGGGCTCTTGCCTGATGCGGGAGAGATAGTTTAAGTCCGAGCGAGTGTCGTTGGATGAATCCGGATCTTGATCTGATCTGGCACCCGGGGGCATGGAAGGTTCCGAGCCCGACAGTTCGGGGTCCGGAGTATCACCCGATCTCTTCGGCCCGAAGCCCGACTCTAAATGCGGGACTCGGGTCATGTCTTCCTTTGAGTAGGTGTTCGGCTTACTGAGTTCGGTGATCCAGACATAATTCATCCTCAAAGTTGAGGGGCGACCTGTGTGTGGTTCCTCCACTGCCGCTATCTCATGGGTGGTCGGCAGGGATCTAATGTCCCTCTGGTCAGGTTTAAGCCCAATCCAGTCACAGTTCGTAGCGACCCCCAAAGCGGCGATGCGATCCAGGAGCTCATTAAGAGAGGGGAGCTCTACCGGATCCATCTGTTCGGCAAGCTCCGAATTGATGCGAAGGTTATGCGTGACGATCCGAGAGGCCATCGTTGGCGCGACAGACAATGGGGCATCCATAATGAAGCCGCCAAGTCGGACGATCTGGCCTACAGCCAGCGTTCCTCCAGAGATGATGTTGTCCTTGACAACGAGACAAGCCATCAAGCCTTGCAGCAACGACACAGAGGAACTCTCAATGAAAACACCAATGTCGATGTCAAAACCGGCGGATCTCGGGTAGGGGGTCCCGATCTGTGCGTCTTAGGCTGATGGTAACAGGAAGCAAGGGACACAATGTTTACCCAGGTTCGGGCCCTCTCGATGGAGGTAAAACCCTACTTCCTGCTTGATTAATATTGAAGATATGAGTAGTACAAGAGTAGATCTACCACGAGATCGTAGAGGCTAAACCCTAAGAGCTAGCCTATGATGGTATGATTGTAATTGTGATCGGCCTTCTAAGGACCATCCTCTCCGGTTTATATAGACACCGGAGAGGGCTAGGGTTTACATGGAGTCGGTTACAAGGAAGGAAATATAATATCCGGATCGCCAAGCTTGTCTTCCACGCAAAGGAGAGTCCCATCCGGACACGGGCCAAAGTATTGAGTCTTGTATCTTCACGCTTCAATAGTCCGGACAATGTATATAGTCCGGTAGTCCGGATACCCCCTAATCCAGGACTCCCTCACCGAGCATAGCCACACTCGATTCAACTAAAGTTGGAGAAACAGACACTCACTAGCCACCAATGTGCAAAGCACGTCGGTAGAACCAGTCTCGCGTAAGCGTACGCGTAATGTCGGTCTGAGCCGCTTCATCCAACAATACTGCCGAATCAAAGTATGACATGCTGGTAAGCAGTATGAGTATTATAGCCCACAACTCTTTGTGTTTTACTCGTGCATATAACATCTACGCATAGACCTAGCTTAGATGCCACTGTTGGGGAACATGGTAATTGCAAAAATTTCTGACGATCCCGCAAGATCTATCTATGTGATGCATAGCAATGAGAGGGGGAGTGTATCTTCATACCCTTTAAGATCGCTAAGCGGAAGTGTTTATCAATGCGGTTGCTGTAGTCGTACACCTTCATGATCCGCCTCGATCAAGTACCGAATGTATGGCACCTCCGCGTTTAGCACACGTTCAGCTCAATGTCGTCATCGCCTTCTTGATCCAGCAAGACGGGTGAAGTAGTAGATGAGTTCCGGCAGCACAACGGCGTGGTGACGGTGTTGGTGAAGAACAATCTCCGCAGGGCTTCGCCTAAGCACTAGGGAAACTATGACGGAGGATAAACTAGAGGGGACGGGGTTGCCGGCACACGGCTTGGTGTTTCTTGATGTGTCTTTGGTGCTAGCCCTACCCCTCTATTTATATGTTGAGCCTTGGGGTTGAAACTTGGAATAAAAGCCTCCACAAAGTCGGTTTCACCTGAAAGGCAAGAGTCCTTCTCGGACTCCAGGGCCAGACGCCAGGGTTTCCGGCGTATGGACCCAGATGCCAGGGACCCTGGCGTCTGGCCCCTGGACTTCCGCAAAACTTCCTTTTGCGCTTTCCAAAAGCCGTGGGCTTTCCCCTTTGGCCCAAATAAAGTGTTCTCGTACCCAAACATTTCGGGAAACATCCGGAACCCCTTCCGATGAATTCGTGAACCCTTTCAGAGGCCAAACACTATTATCCCATATATCTATCTTTATCTTTGGACCATTCCGGAGTTCCTCGTCATGCATGTGATCATATCCGGGACTCCGAACAGCATTCGGTCACCAACATACATAACTCGTATAATACTATATCGTCAACGAACATTAAGCGTGCGGACCCTGCGGGTTCGAGAACTATGTAGACATGACCGAGACACCTCTCTGGTCAATAACCAATAGCAGAACCTGGATGCCCATATTGGCTCCTACATATTCTACGAAGATCTTTATCAGTCGAACCGCATAATAACATATGTTGTTCCCTTTGTCATCGGGATGTTACTTCCCCGAGATTCGATCGTAGGTATCATCATACCTAGTTCAATCTCGTTGCCAGCAAGTCTCTTTACTCGTTCCATAATACTTTATCCCGTAACTAACTCATTAGTCACAATGCTTGCAAGGCTTATAGTGATGAGTATTACCGAGTGGGCCCAGAGATACCTCTGCGAAACACGGAGTGACAAGTCCTAATCTCGATCTATGCCAACCCAAGAAACACCTTCGGAGACACCTGTAGGGCACCTTTATAATCACCCTTTTACGTTGTGACGTTTGGTAGCACATAAAGTGTTCCTCTGGTATTTGTGAGTTGCATAATCTCATAATCTGAGGAACTTGTATAAGTCATGAAGAAAGCAGTAGCAATGAAACTAACACGATCATAATGCTAAGCTAACGGATGGGTCATGTCCATCAAATCATTTTCATAATAATGTGATCCCGTTAATCAAACGACAACACATATCTATGGTTAGGAAACATAACCATCTTTGATTAACGAGCTAGTCAAGTAGAGGCATACTATTGACTATATGTTTTGTCTATGTATTCACACATGTAATAAGTTTCCGATTAATACAATTCTAGCATGAATAATAAACATTTATCATGAATTAAGGAAATAAATAATAACTTTATTATTACCTCTAGGGCACATTTCCTTCAATTGCAGCACGGCTACCTCAAGACTGTGAATGTAGTGCCATGGTCGGGGTTGATGCATTCTAGCAAGGTAAGCATCATGGCCTCATCGGGGCTGCAAGAACAACCAAGCAAGGTGTATGTCATCAATCATGAATGGAGTGTTATCAATGCTGGAGTAGTAAACTAGCAATGAATAGTTGTACTTTTACATCGAACCAAGGATCATGTTCAACCAGCAACAATTGTACAGAACACCACAATGAATAATAATATAAACATGCCATACAGAAATGCCAACTTACAAAAAATGCATGACAAATATGATTTGCCTCTGGTGTTTGCCAAACAACAACAACAACACTAGTACAAAGGTGTTGTAGTGTACATGTGAACAGAGATATTCTATGAAACTAGTCTATTTGAGGGAACCACAACTAGTAGATATGACAATAGCAGTAGTAAAGATTGTAGTAATAAGTATGCAAGGAAACGAAACATGGGACAAATATTGATAGCAACAAAACATGTCCAGGAAGGTCGTCCAATGGTTTCAGCCACATCCTAATAAACATGCAGCATTCTAATACTAATTGTGTCATTGGGTTGCAAATTCAACATTCATAACAGAAACTTCATGACCAACACGAGCAACACTAGTACATATGTGATCATCAACCACATAAGCACAAGCATGTAAACACACATCTCATCCCAACCTAAAACTAGAAACAGTAGCAACAATTCATTTTTTACAAATGAAAATGGTCAAATTCTTGGAAGGATTCTTCATTTGGTGAACAAGGAGGCTATGTTCACAAACACTAGTAACTAGTTTACTGAACAACGAGCGGATTGCAAAAGCAGAGCAGCGGTAACTTGAAAAAGATGCTTATTGGGTGCGAGCGACCTTGTGCGCCATTGACAACGTCGCCGTCGAGGTCCAGGTCGTTGTCCTCCTCGTCCATGGAAGGATGGCACCTGCTGCATCCAAACCAAGCAAAAAAATAAATAAGGGTAGACAAACAGAGCAAGCAAGAATTTAACTTATAATGCTATGTATTGCCCTACTGCATATACATAACAATTGTGTCATGATGGGGGGTTCAGAATGTACACAACATATTTATGTGACATGGTTGATTATTCAGACAAGTTAAACTAAGTGCAAGTCACCCAAAACTGAATTCCTTGCAATCCAAACAATACAAACAACATGGAGATGGTTGCATAGATACAAATCCATGTGGTAGCAGCAAAATTGACCAATCTAGAGCTCATCTTCATTGGTTTCAGACACATCCTAATAAACCAGCAGCACATCATCATAAGAACAGAAGACAACCAGCTACCTGTATACATTCACCCAACCAGCTACAATAGTTGGATGTAGCTTAAAGCGGAGGTTGTGCAACAAGCAACAATCTGACAGTTTGGTCAACTGGGGAAGGAATAATGTTTATTTTAACATAATATTACTCCTACTTGACAGGACAACAACAAATAGCTTGCATAAGGCCACTTACATCGAATTCCCCCGGAAAGATGCCCCATAGACGAGTATTTTCTTCGGGACGCAGCCACGTATCACGCACATGAAGGCACCGAGCAAACATAGATAGATTCAGAGCGTAATTCCAGCAACAGAAAATGCATAGAGGGTAAGTAATTCGGGAATATGTTTACGTTCCGCCGTGTCCTCCCAACCACTCGGAGCTGATGGGGTGGAACAGGAGCTCGCAGATCGCAACCTGGAACGAAAATTGCCTCATAATTTCAACCAACCGAATCTCAGATGAATAACGAACTGCAGGATGTGGATGAGAGGGGAAACAAGCAGAGGGAGGGGGGCCAGACCTTGACTCCGAAGCCCATGGTGGTGCAGGAGTTGCGAACATCATCGTTGCTGGCACCGATGACGAAATAGATCATAGTCGTAGCTCTCCTCGCCCCCGCCATCAGTGATGGCGGGCGTCTCCCCGTCCTTCAGCATCTTCCGCGCCAATGGCTTGGACTCCGGTCAGCTGCGGAACAGAACCCTAGGATGATGCTTGGGGGTGAGACATGGATCAGATTCCCAAGGGCATCGTGCGATGGCGGCGGCAACGGCGAACGATGGAGAGATGCGGTGGCCGCCGCAAGGGTTTTGGGGGTTGGGCCGACGCCGTCAAGCACTACAAGAAATATGTCAACTAGTGACCTTTTGTCAGTGACCCTGGAAGAATTGGTCATAGATCTATGACCATTTGAGACCAATTGGTCAAAAGCTGTTCGGGGGGCTCCAAACCCTAAACCATTGCGACCATTTTGGTCAGAAAGGTCGTAATTTCCTTACATCAAATGGTCAAAAAGCAAACAGGGCTGGCCGCTGCCTTATTTCTAGTTGTTAACAACCAAAATAGATGGTCATAGCCTTGTTGATTGTGGTTGGTTGTGATGACTAGGCGCCACCTCATCAGTTTTGCCTATGTGTCATGTCCATGTGGCAGTTTTTGCCCTAGGTTGTGAAGCAACCTATATTTTTGTCATTCCAAAAATTCCCAAAAAAATCTCATAAATTGTTTGGATCATATCTTCATCAAATATGTCAAAAACCTTCCTTGCCTAGTTCAAAAATAACTCAACAATAGTCATTTTCCTATTCTGTTCAGAGCAGCAGTTTGTGAAGGAAGTACCACTTTGGCATGTCCAAATAGTATCCATTTTCTACAGTGCTTTCCTATGCCCAAATAACCATCCTCCACCAAATGCCAGCTCAATCCATTCATTATTTTGAGCCGAGCTTCAACATTTGTAGTTATGTCCAGTGTGGTAGTTTGCAAAGCAAGTACCACCTAGGCTCCTCCTTTTGAGCTGAAAATTTGTGAAGACGGTCTTCTTAGTAACTGATCATCCTCAGCCAAAACTCACGCCCATTAACCATGTACATTTCTCATACCGCTAATCAAACACTTGGCTGCTAATTCATGTTTGAGCATCGATCGGTCTCCTCGTGAGAATGTTATGTTGTGATTTTCTTCCTAGCACCTACCTGGGGAGTGCCCAACCCACTAGACATGCCTAGGCCGCCCAAAACACATGGAAACGCCACGGTCACGCGGTGACCACGCGGCGGGCATGCGAGCTTACGCGCTCTAGAGTTGGGGCCCTCGGCCACCATCCAAACCTCGATGTCTCGCCATCAAACCATGTATTTCTGATTAAATAGATACTTATTTACCTAGAAATGATTTTTGGAAAAAATAAAGAGCAAACTATGAGGCAGCTGCAGTTCAAATTTGACCCGCTTCCAGCTGAATCGACGGGAATTTGTCTTTTTCACCAGAGGTGGATCAAAAAATTTGACACCCAACCAGTTTGTCAATTGTGCATTAAATATGGCCTAGTATTTTATAAAATTTATTAGGTCCAATTTTGCAACAAATATATGGTAGGTCCTTCACAAAAAAAAAACTCATTTCAGGCACTCAAAAAATGGAAAATGGTTTTTTCGTGCAAAGAAAATGAATACTTCCTTAGGCAACATTGTTTGCCATTCCAATATGCACCCTTGTGCACGATATGAGATCATTTGAACAAACTATGCCATGAATGTGGCCATAAGATTGATCATTTGACTTGAAAGCCATGAATCTTCACACTTGATAGCTCATTTTTGAGAACACTTTTTTAAAATAATTACCGTATTACAATTTTATTAATTTTCCTGGAAACTTGGTCACATATAATGACACAATGCGAAGGTTTCCTAATTTTTCTATTTTTTTTGAATTTTTTATGCCCGTTTCAAAATGCGGTCAAAACGGCGGGCTTGACCGTTCCTAGCTAGTGGTTGAATCTTGAAAAAAAATTTGGTGTTTCTCTTATTAAATAGACATTTATGTACCTAGAAATGATTTTTGGAAAAAATAAATAGCAAACTATGAGGCAACTTCAGTTCAAATTTGACCCGCTTCCAGCTGAATCGGCGGGAATTTGTCTTTTTCACCAGAGGTGGATCAAAAATTTTGACACCCAACCAGTTTGTCAATTGTGCATTAAATATGGCCTAGTATTTTATAAAATTGATTAGGTCCAATTTTGCAACAAATATATGGTAGGTCCTTCACAAAAAAAACTCATTTCAGGCACTCAAAAAATGGAAAATGGTTTTTTCGTGCAAAGAAAATGAATACTTCCTTAGGCAACATTGTTTGCCATTCCAATATGCACCCTTGTGCACGATATGAGATCATTTGAACAAACTATGCCATGAATGTGGCCATAAGATTGATCATTTGACTTGAAAGCCATGAATCTTCACACTTGATAGCTCATTTTTGAGAACACTTTTTTAAAATAATTACCGTATTACAATTTTATTAATTTTCCTGGAAACTTGGTCACATATAATGACACAATGCGAAGGTTTCCTAATTTTTCTATTTTTTTTGAATTTTTTATGCCCGTTTCAAAATGCGGTCAAAACGGCGGGCTTGACCGTTCCTAGCTAGTGGTTGAATCTTGAAAACAATTTTGGTGTTTCTCTTATTAAATAGACATTTATGTACCTAGAAATGATTTTTGGAAAAAATAAATAGCAAACTATGAGGCAACTTCAGTTCAAATTTGACCCGCTTCCAGCTGAATCGGCGGGAATTTGTCTTTTTCACCAGAGGTGGATCAAAACTTTTACACCCAACCATTTGGTCAATTATGCATTAAATATGGCCTAGTATTTTATAAAATTGATTAGGTCCAATTTTGCAACAAATATATGGTAGGTCCTTCACAAAAAACTCATTTCAGGCACTCGAAAAATGGAAAATGGTTTTTTCATCCAAAGAAAATGAAAACTTCCTTAGGCAACATTGTTTTCCATTCCAATATGCACCCTTGTGCACGATATGAGATCATTTGAACAAACTATGCCATGAATGTGGCCATAAGATTGATCATTTGGCTTGAAAGCCATGAATCTTCACACTTGATAGCTCATTTTTTAGAACACTTTTTAAAAATAATTACCGTATTACAAGTTTATTATTTTTCCTGGAAACTTGGTCACATATAATGACACAATGCGAAGGTTTCCCAATTTTTCAATTTTTTTTTGAATTTTTTATGCCCGTTTCAAAATGCAGTCAAAACGGCGGGCTTGACCGTTCCTAGCTAGTGGTTGAATCTTGGAGTTTTTTTGGTGTTTCTATGATTAAATAGATATTTATGTACCTAGAAATGATTTTTGGAAAAAATAAATGGCAAACTATGAGGCAGCTTTAGTTCAAATTTAACCCGCTTCGAGCTGAATCAGCGGGAATTTGTCTTTTTCACCAGAGGTGGATCAAAACTTTTTACACCCAACCATTTGGTCAATTGTGCATTAAATATGGCCTAGTATTTTATAAAATTGATTAGGTCCAATTTTGCAACAAATATATGGTAGTTCCTTCACAAAAAAAACTCATTTCAGGCACTCGAAAAATGGAAAATGGTTTTTTTGTCCAAAGAAAATGAAAACTTCCTTAGGCAACATTGTTTGCCATTCCAATATGCACCCTTGTGCACGATATGAGATCATTTGAACAAACTATGCCATGAATGTGGCCATAAGATTGATCATTTGGCTTGAAAGCCATGAATATTCACACCTGATAGCTCATTTCTAAGAACACTTTTTTAAAATAATTACCGTATTACAAGTTTATTATTTTTCCTGGAAACTTGGTCACATATAATGACAAAATGCGAAGGTTTCCCAATTTTTCGATTTTTTTGAATTTTTTATGCCCGTTTCAAAATGCGGTCAAAACGGCGGGCTTGACCATTCCTAGCTAGTGGTTGAATCTTGGAATTTTTTTGGTTTTTCTATGATTAAATAGATACTTATGTACCTAGAAATGATCTTGGGAAAAAATAAATAGCAAACTATGAGGCAGCTTCAGTTCAAATTTGACCCACTTCCAGCTGAATCGGCGGGAATTTGTCTTTTTCACTAGAGGTGGATCAAAACTTTTGACACCCAACCATTTTGTCAATTGTGCATTAAATATGTCGTAGTATTTTATAAAAATGATTTGGTACAGTTTTGCAACAAATATATGGTAGATCCTTCACAAAAAAAACCTCATTTCGGGCACTCGAAAAATAGAAAATGAATTTTCCGTACAAAGAAAATGAAAACTCCCTTTGGCAACATTGTTTGGAATTCCAAGATGCACCCTTGTGCACAATATGAGATCATTTCTTTGAATTTTTCATGTGAAAAAGTAGAAATTGACCCCC
>NC_041389.1:597353871-597354875 GCF_002162155.2 Triticum dicoccoides | reverse complement strand
CATTTCAGGCACTCGAAAAATGGAAAATGGTTTTTTCGTCCAAAGAAAATGAAAACTTCCTTAGGCAACATTGTTTGCCATTCCAATATGCACCCTTGTGCACGATATAAGATCATTTGAACAAACTATGCCATGAATGTGGCCATAAGATTGATCATTTGGCTTGAAAGCCATGAATCTTCACACTTGATAGCTCATTTATGAGAACACCTTTTTAAAATAATTACCGTATTACAAGTTTATTATTTTTCCTGGAAACTTGGTCACATATAATGACACAATGCGAAGGTTTCCCAATTTTTCGATTTGTTTTGAATTTTTTATGCCCGTTTCAAAATGCGGTCAAAACGGCGGGCTTGACCGTTCCTAGCTAGTGGTTGAATCTTGGAATTTTTTTGGTGTTTCTATGATTAAATAGATACTTATGTACCTAGAAATGATTTTTGGAAAAAATAAATAGCAAACTATGAGGCAGCTTTAGTTCAAATTTGACCCGCTTCCAGCTGAATCGGCGGGAATTTGTCTTTTTCACTAGAGGTGGATCAAAACTTTTGACACCCAACCATTTTGTCAATTGTGCATTAAATATGTTGTAGTATTTTATAAAAATGATTTGGTACATTTTTGCAACAAATATATGGTAGATCCTTCACAAAAAACCTCATTTCGGGCACTCGAAAAATGGAAAATGAATTTTCCGTTCAAAGAAAATTAAAACTCCCTTTGGCAACATTGTTTGGAATTCCAAGATGCACCCTTGTGCACAATATGAGATCATTTCTTTGAATTTTTCATGTGAAAAAGTAGAAATTGAACCCCCCCCCCCCACAAAAAAAACTCATTTCTCGTAACAATTTTTAAAAGATATTTTTCTTATTCCAATTCCAAGTTTGTTAGTTTTCCTAAAAACTATGTCACATTTGGTGACGCAATGAAAATGTTTCTTTTTGAATTTGTCATATCATAAAATTGTTTCTATGATTCAACACCTTTTTTTAGAAAAA
>NC_041389.1:597322174-597353615 GCF_002162155.2 Triticum dicoccoides | reverse complement strand
CGAACCCTAGCGCTCCTTCTCCCTCACGCGCTCCCTCTCCCCTCGTCTCCCACATCGCCGCCGCCACCCCGCCGATCCCACCCCTCCCTGATTCAGATCCGATCCCGCCGCCCACACCCGCGCTCCTCCTCGCCTCCCAGAGGACGCCCGCCGCTCTTCCTCCGCCCGTCCCGGAGGCCTCAGTCGGCGCCCTCTGTCGCAGGGCCGCCGCGCTCGTCCCTCCCGCCGCAGGGGACAACATCCGGCAGCGCGTGCGCCCGCAGCTGCTGGCCAACTACTTTGGCAACGCCATCGTGTGGGAGCTCGTGACGGTGCGGGTGGGGGATGTGCTGTCACAGCCGCTGGGGTTCGTGGCGGAGCGGATCAAGCGCGCGGTGGCGCGGGTGGACGACGCGTTCGTGTGCTCCGTCATCGACTACCTGGAGCTGGAGTCTATTGGTACCCCCTTCGTCTCAAGGTAGGGACTCCCCGATTCGACCCCTCCCTCTCTCTGGATTTTATTTGGTGCTGCTTGACGAACCTTCTGTTGGTGCTACGCAGCGCGTGGCCATGGCTGCCTGCCTTCAGTCCCTGGTCACGGGGCTTCTCCAGCCGGCACGTCCTCTCAGCGAGCGGCCATGGAAGGTGAGGGACTCCTCACTCCTAGCTAGCTGCCTCTCCCCTCCCGGCCACATGCATGGAAGGTGACTGACTTGTAAGTATGTGTGTATGTGTTGGTCCTTTGTGTTGCTGCTGCTGCTGCCTGGATGCTGATGCTGATGTATGCTCACAGTGTAAGTCCATCCATTATCCGATTGTTTGTCAGCTTTAGTTAACCAGTCGACTGTTTTGTTTTCTGTCACTCACAGAATTGATGTTTCGCCTAATTGATTGCAGGCTCGCTCGACTTGCCTGTATCTTCTCCACCACCATACTTTTGCAGAGCCTGGTAAGCTAGCTTCAGTAACTCTTGTTTCAGTTACTCGCTGTCTGCTTCAGTAACTCTGAGACAGTCTGGTTGCACATTCTATTCATTTCTGCACTGGGTTCATGCCGTTACTCTGCCTATGTATTGTGGGAGCACTTGTGCTCAAGAGGTATGGAATGGAATGTGTAAAAATTCTTGTGCCATACTTGCTGCTCAGGTGCTGAATTGGCTAACTAGAAGCCACTGTTTGATAGAAGAACATCTCTGTTCTTCTGATGGTTCTCACTCTGTTTGTTTACAGACTCTGCTTTAGGAAAGTCTCACTGTACAGTACTACTAGTAGATAAGATACTCCTTAAACTTTGGATCAAGTAAACTGTCTCATATATTTTATGCTCCTCAAACTTCACAGTACAGTACTACATTGTTATGATCCTCAAACTTCATAGTACAGCACTACATTGTTATGCTCCTGTTATCTCAACTCTTATAGTATGATGAATCAAGTAAACTAAAAGCACCACCTTGTTCTGTCTGTGCAGACTGACCTCCGCTTCCAGAACCATGCGGTGCTGGCCCTTCAGGAGGCTGCAGAGGCCTACCTGGTTGGTCTCTTCGAGGACACCAACCTGTGCGCCATCCATGCTAAGCGCGTGACCATCATGCCCAAGGACATTCAGCTGGCTAGGAGGATCCGTGGCGAGAGAGCTTAAGGTGCAATCAGCTTACAATTTTGCTCAAATAGTCAAATGTTTCCTTGATTCTGTAGGATTAGTGTGTCCTGTTGCTTGTTGCTAGCTGTAGGATCTGACTTTTGGTTGTTGTTTTGGTGATGTAGGCCAAGGGAAATGACTACCGTTCCAGGGTCTCCGGTCTGGGAGCTTGTGAAGAAGAACAACTGCTTCTTGATAAAATAGTTCGGCAACAGCAACGCCAAGGTGCGGTTCAGCAAGGAGCCCAACAACCTCTACAATGTCCACTCCTACAAGTTCTCGAGTCCGTAGCTCTTTGCAGTATTTTTAACCCTTTTGTTTGCAAGTGTCTCTGCAAGGAGCTAACTTGCTGTGGGGCTGATGTGGTTTCAGGCTTGGCGAACAGCAAGACCGTGGTGGTCCAGCCATCAGCGGGAGAGGACAAGGCAGTTGTCCTGTCCACGACCAAGACCAAGAAGCAGAACACCCCTACCAAGCTCCAGCACAAGACTCTGATGCGCAAGGAGTTCCGCAAGATGGCCAAGTCTGTCAAGAATCAGGTATTACAACTTGTTGTTTTGAGAAGTCACTTTGTTCTGCAAGTCGGACATAACTTCAGAAAAGTCTGATTCTTGCTGGGGCTGTTCCCTTCATTATGCAAAGTTTGAAAAGCTTGAGACTGATCTTCTAGTGCTAAGTTTTGAACGCTAACTTTAATTTATGTTCCTGCAGGAAATGGACTGATTCCTTTGAAGTTCCCATGTTGTAAATAGTCCCTTACTCCACTCAGGTAACTCTATAATCTGTCCCGCTTCTAGGTTTCCAGCACTCGAATCTTTCATTAGGAGAGTTTGAAGTTGTTGGTGTATTCTCAACCATTGAGCGATTTTAGTCATCCTTTTCACTGGAGTAACTCTTGTCTAGTCTCCAGGATAATAAATCATGTTCTTCCATGTTTCCAAAAATACTTGTACTCCATGTTTCCAGAAAACAACAGCAACACACATGTGTCCAAAAATACTGGAATAAACTAGCTATGGTCTGAATAGCCTTTATATTAGGATCTGGTTGAGTCTCTATGATGTTCTCTCTTAGTGTCATGTCATGTCGTGAGTTTTGAGTCGTGAATATATGACTGAGTTGTATAATCCTTTCCAGGTGAGGACTTTGACCATAGAAGTAGAACCAGGACAACCATGTTGTTGGTGGTAGCTCCCAAGGTCCAAGGACGACTATCTACTTTGACAGCAAAGAGCCAAGCAAGGGTGTGAACCATAGTTTCGGTTGATATTTGCCACCATGTTTTGGATTGCACGTACACTTCTTGGATATAAACTGTAATTAGGCTTGTTCAAGCTATGTTATCGCGGACGTGAAGTCTTGTATGTTTTTGTGAATGTTGATCATATGAGTTCTGGATTTGATCATTTAATAAGAGAATTACTGATTGTTTGATTTTTAAATGTGTATAAATTGGAATCTGTGAATTAAAAAGGCCAAATATTCTACTGGACCAAACAATATTTGGGCTCTAAGAAGGCTATGGCCCAAACAAATCACATCGTGCAATTCTTAGAAGCTAGAACAAAAAGGATAAATGAAATGGACCTAAAATGTTGGGCTTGGCCCATGAAGCCGTTCAAAAATTGATAAAAAATATAGTAAAAAGGCCGAATTGTTGGGCTAGGCCCATGCAGAAAACCGAATTGGACCGGGCTGAATCTCGTGCCACATCAGCTTGCCACGCTGGATGCCTACGTGGACTGGGGACGCTGCTAGTGACCAAAACGCCACAGTAGGAATATTTTGGTCATAAACATCCACGACCTTCTCACAGAGAAGGTCGCTATAGTCAGTTTACGACCCTCAGCTTTTGACCTTCTGTTTTTGGTCACAAAAAGGTCGCAAATGAAAAACTATGACCTTTCAGTGACCAATAGTGGAGGTCACAAGATAGCATATTTCTTGTAGTGAAGTGTTCAGAACGGCGGCGCCATCGCGCTCCGGGCGTGGTCATCGGAGGCGCTGCGGAGCAAGTGTGGAGGGTACGGGGCCGTGGAGACGAGGCTGTAGTACCAGCATGAAGGTGGATCGAGGGGAGGGGAGGAGGTTGGATCGAGGGCCAGCGGTGGGTGGGTGTGGGTGGCGGCGGGGTTACCTCGATCGGATCTGGGGGATCGAGGGAAGGGTTGGTGGGTAGTTTAGGATTTTTGTTTCTCGGGAGAAGCTCCACTGTTGGATGGATGCGTGATGTATGGCTCAGATTGCTCCAATTTGGTGATCCGCGTGAAGGAGGTTTCTCGCATCTCATTGGCTGGCTGTCTCACGCTTGAATCTCAAAAAATTGAACTCAAATCTCTGAATATTTTTTCAAAAAAACATAACAATGGCATAGTTTGTCAAAATGATCTCATATTTTGCATAAGTATGCATCTTGGAATGGCAAACAATGTTACCAAATATAGCTTTCAATTTCTTTGCACAAAAAATAATTTTCCATTTTTCGAGTGACCAAAATGAGATTTTTTGTGAAGAACCTACCATATATTTGTTGCAAAATTGGAGAAAATCAATTTTATAAAATATTAGGCCATATTTAATGTGCAATTGATCAAATGGTTTGGTGTCAAAAACTTTGATCCACCTCTCGTGAATAAAACAATTTTTCGCCGATTCAGGTGGAACCGGGTCAAGTTCGAACTGCAGCTGCCTCATAGTTTGCTCTTTATTTTCTCAATAAAAAATTTCTAGGTACAAAAGTATCTATTTCTTCAGAGATACACCAAAAGTTTTGCAAGATCCAAACCTTCACATTTTGAAACGGGCCTGAAAAATAAAAATAAAAAAAATTGGAAAACCTTCGCATTCTGTCATTATATGTGACCAAGTTACTCGAAAAAATAATAAACTTGTAATATGGTAATTTTTTTAAAAAAGTGTTCTAAAAAATGAGATATCATGTGTGAGGATTCGTGGCTTTCAAGTCATACCACCACTGTTATGGCCACATTCATGGCATAGTTTGTTAAAATGATCTAATATTGTGTACAAGGGTGCATCTTGGAATGCCAAACAATGTTGACTAAGGAAGTTTTTATTTTCTTTTGACGAAAAATTCATTTTTCGTTTTTCGAGTGCCTAAAATGTGTTTTTTTTTGTGAAGGACCTACCATACATTTGTTGCAAAATTGGACCAAATCAATTTTCTAAAATATTAGTACATATTTAATGTACAATTGACCAAATGGTTGGGTTTCAGAAGTTTTGATCCACCTCTCATGAAAAAGACAAATCTCAGCCGATTTAGTAGGAACCGGGTCAAATTTGAACTGCAACTGCCTCATAGTTTGCTCTTTATTTTTTCCAAAAATTATTTTTAGGAACATAAGTGTATATTTAATTAGAGAAACACC
Organism: Triticum dicoccoides; assembly: GCF_002162155.2. NCBI lineage: Eukaryota > Viridiplantae > Streptophyta > Magnoliopsida > Poales > Poaceae > Triticum > Triticum dicoccoides. Next base: position 597,348,603 of record NC_041389.1, on the reverse strand, counting down.
AAAAGTTTTCCAAGATTCAGCCACTAGCTAGGAACGGTCACGCCCGCCGTTTTGACCGCATTTTGAAACAGTCATAAAAATTCAAAAAAAATAGAAAAATTGGAAAACCTTCGCATTGTGTCATTATATGTGACCAAGTTACCGGGAAAAATAATAAACTTGTAATACGGAAATTATTTTTAAAAAGTGTTCTCACAAATGAGCTATCATGTGTGAAGGTTCGTGGCTTTCAAGTCAGATCACCACTATTATGGCCACATTCATGGTATAGTTTGTTCAACTGATCTAATATTGTGCACAAGGGTGCATCTTAGAATTATAAATGATGTTGACTAAGGAAGTTTTCATTTTCTTTGGATGAAAAATTAATTTTCCATTTTTCGAGTGCCCAAAATGAGGTTTTTTTTGTGAAGGACCTACCATATATTTGTTGCAAAAATGGACCAAATCAATTTTCTAGAATATTAGGCCATATTTAACGTACAATCAACCAAATGTTTTGGTGGTAGAAGTTTTGATCCACCTCTCTTGAAAAAGATAAATCTTCACCGATTTAGTAGGAACCGGGTCTAAGTTGAACTGTAGTTGCCTCATAGTTTGCTCTATTTTTTCCAAAAATGATTTTTAGGTACATAAATGTATATTTAATTATAGAAACACCAAAAGTATTCCAAGATTCAACCACTAGCTAAGAACGGTCATGCCCATCGTTTTGACCGCATTTTGAAATGGGCACAAAAAATATAAAAAATATAAAAAATTGGAAAACCTTCGCATTGGGTCATTATATGTGACCAAGTTATGAGGAAAAATAATAAACTTGTAACAAGGCAATGATTTTACAAAAAGTGTTATCAGAAAGGAGCTATCGTGTGTGAAGATTCATGGCTTTCAAGCCAAATGATCAATCTTATGGCCACATATTGTGCACAAGGGTGCATATTGAAATGGCAAACAATGTTGCCTAAGGAAGTTTTCATTTTCTTTGGATGAAAAATTCATTTTCCATTTTTTTAGTGCCCAAAATAAGTTTTTTATGAACGACCAACCATATATTTCTTGCAAAATGGGACCAGATCATTTTTATATTATATTAGGCCATATTTAATGTACAATTGAAAAAACGGTTGGTTGTCAAAAGTTTTATAATCCTCTGGTGAAAAAGACAAATTTATGTCGATTCAGTAGGAAGCGGGTCAAATTTGAACTGCAGTTGCCTCATAGTTTGCTCTTTATTTTTTCCAAAAGTTATTTATAGGTACATAAGTATCTATTTTATCGTAAATACATGGTTTGGTGGCGATACGTTGAGGTTTGGATGGTGCCGGGGGGGCAGCTCCAGAGCGCGTAAAACTTGCATGTCCGTCGCGTGGTCACCGCATGACCGTGGCATTGCCACATGTTCTGGGCGGCCTAGGCATGTCTAGTGGGTTGGGTACTCCCCCAGTAGGTGTTAGGAAGAAGAAGGCAATCGAAGATTCTCACGAGGAGACTGAACTAAGCTCAAACATGAATTAGTAGCCAAGTGTTTAATTAGTGGTAGGGAAAATGCACATGGCCAATGGGCCTGACGTTTGGACAAGGATGATCATAAACTAATGACACTTTCTTGGAAAATTTACAGCTCAAATGGAGGAGCCTACGTGTCACTTGCTTTGCAAAGTACCACACTAGACAAAATATGAATGTTGAAGCTGGACACAAATGAATGAATGGATTGATCTGAAATTTGGAGGAGGAGGATAATTTGGGCATATGAAGGCACTGTAAAAATTTCATACCATTTGGATAAATAAAAATGGTACTTCCTTCACAGTGCTCTCCACTCAATACAAAATGTGGAAAAATGTTGAGGGAAATTGGCTAGATTAAATGAGCTAAAATTTGGTGGAGGGCGGTTATATGGGTAGGGTCATGTCCTGGTAAATTTTCTGCAATTATAAATTAACATAAAATATAGTTGCTTCACAAACTGAAAATATTACCAGAAACAAAGGTTGGATGGTGAGCTCACATGGATTGTTAGATGGGGCTCAATTTTTGTGGAGAGATATGATTTGGGAATATAGAAGATGTGGCAGAAATCCAGCTCATTAGGATATGCCTAGCTAGTACTTCCTTCACAACGGTTCTAGCTGAGTAGAAACTTTGGAAATTAGCCTAGGAAGATTTACCATGGAAATGGAGCTAAATATTGTCATGAGGCAATTATTTGGATAGTAAAGAATGCCCAATTCTTTTTGGGGATTTTTGGAATGACAGAAATATAGACTGCTTGACAACCCAGGGCAAAAATTGACACATAGACATGACACATAGGCAAAACTGATGAGGTGGTGCCTAGTCATAGCAATTCACCACAATTTACAAGGCTATGACCATCTAAATTGGTCGTTATCAGCTAGAAATAAGGCAGCAGACTAGTGTTTTTTGCTTTACGACCATTTCGTGTAAGGAAATTACGACCTTTCTGACCAAAATGGTCGTTATGGTTTAGGGTTTGGAGACCCCGAACAGCTTTTGACCAATTTGTCTCAAATGGTCGTAGATTTATGACCAATTCTTCCAGGGTCACTGACAGAAGGTTACAAGTTGACATATTTCTTATAGTGCATGCCTACACTTCCACTACTCATTTTCCGAGAGAGAACCACCTACTCATGTGTTGAGACCAAGATATACCAATCCTACCACAAGAATCTTGATCTCTAGCCTTCCCCAAGTTGCTTTCCACTCAAATCATCTTTCCACCATAGCTAAATCTGTGAGAGAGAGTTGAGTGTTGGGAAGACTATCATTTGAAGCACAAGAGCAAGGATTTCATCATCATCACAATTACCTTTTGGAGAGTGGTGTCTCCTAGATTGATTAGGTGTCATTTGGGAGCCTCTAACAAGATTGTGGAGTTGAACCAAGGAGTTTGTAAGGGTAAGGAGATCGCCTATTTCTTGAAGATCTACCCGAATGAGGCAACTCCTTCCTGGGTGATGACCATGGTGGGATAGACAAGGTTGCTTCTTCATGAACCCTTCATGGGTGGAGCCCTTCATGGAATCGCGCAATCGTTACCCTTCGTGGGTTGAAGTCCCCATCAACATGGATGTACGATAGCACCACCTATCGAAACCACGCCAAAAATCTCCATGTCTTCATTGTGTTTGCACACTCCAATCCCATCCCTTTACTTTCTTGCAATTAGCATGCTATACTATTTCCGCTGCTCATACTCTTGTAATGCTTGATTGAAATGTATTTTGAATGCTTAAACTTGTGCTAATACTCCACCTCAACTTGAAGAATTTAAAATCTTCCAATTTTGCTTGTTGAGGGTCTAATCACCCCCCTCTAGACACCTCTTCTCGATCCTTTCACATGCCACTCCTCGGCGAGCAGGCTTGGAGCGGCGAGTTGCTCTACGACGTGCCAGCTTGGAGCTTCTGCCTCCACAAGCTGGCATGTAGCCGCCGGGACCATCAGCAGAGGCGGATTAGAGAGTTGTCTGGCTCATATCTGGCGGGCTTGATGGACCACCCACCTAGCTTGTATGCTGGAGAACTCGGCTTCCTGTTCGCCGTATGCCATGAAGCTTATGGAGAAAATGGTGTGCAAGGAGATGTGAGCGGAGTGTGATGCGATTTTTGCCCGTTGTCTCGCATCGTTTAAATAGCAGGTGGGCAGCCGGAGCCAACCGGCATTGTGCTTAATGACGGGCGGCCTGCGAATAGACGTGTTGCCGGAGTAGGTTTCTTGACACAGGCACGAGTTTTAATGGAGGAAGGCGGGCAGTCTGTGGCTGTTTGAATGCAACGAGGATATGTTTTCAATCGGTCAAGCAGCAGGTTGCGCTCTGTGGTTCGCGCACCGCTTCAATGTCAATAGTGACATGTAGCATCCGTCTATGCCGCTCTCCCATCCGGTAAAATTGCAGATCAATTCCGGATGCTGCATGCTCTGGGCCGGCATGAATGTGGCATGGCAAACGGCATGTGGGATGGAAAGTGCAAGAGGGGCAGGTGGAAGGTTTGGATGGGGCAGGGCAGTCAGATGTGGGCATGGAAGCGGTCCGGACACCCGTAAATCCCCCACACATTTCTCTCTGGTTTGAAGGAAAAAGGACGTCCAGTCTGCCATGCGGACCGATACACAACCATGTTGGGTGACCTCTACCATCCGGACAGCGCGATCCAGACGTATGCGGGTGGTTTGAGGGTCGCCGTTGGGCATCTCCAACATTGACCCTTAAAACATACACATTATATGTCTGTGGACTAATCTGGACTCGTCCGTGACAAGGATACAGGAGCCGACCCTATCCCCAAATTTTTCGCACCTATATTTATTTAAAGTACGCAACACCTAAAATAATAGTATATAGAATCTTTGATTAGTGAAAAATTTCATATGTGACGCTATTTCAAATGTAATATTACAATCCAACTAAGTTTTACAATAAAACACTTCAAACTTAATTCAACTCATACATATGTTATAGTTGTCCACTTTAAGTGTCCATAGATGTCAAATCAAATCTTTGTTAAATTTCTCATGAGTTGTTCGATATTGAATTTGTTGATGCATTTGCACAAACTCATCAAACATGGTCAGATTCTGATTTGGAAATTGGATAGGATCACCCATGTTCTTAAATTCCAGACCTCCAGTAGCATCTTCACCCTCATCCTTCATGATCATATTGTGCATGATCAGCTCCCACAAGATCTCTTGGTCGCATATTTTTGCAGGTACTCGAACAACTGCGAAACTGGTTTGGAGCACTCCAAATGCCTCTCTGCATCCTTTCTAACTCCTTGTTGCCTTTGGCCGGAGTTTCTCTAGATAATAAGGGCATATCTCCAAGGCCGGTCCTCAAATCGCTCGCAAACATACGGACCGAGATGTGTGCCATCCAATGGCTCAAAATTTATGACCAAGATTTTACCAATCCAAAATTTATGTTATTATAACTCTGCTCAAAATAATGCAAGTCTTTCTAAACTTTCACTTGATGCACATTTGCTTATATTGCTCATATGTACCCCCTCATTATGAATTTAGCTTATGCCTACATATCTAGCTAGAAGGAAAAGAACGGAAGTTTTACACATAATAAAGTGGATCATTGATATTTTACCTATGCTCTTAAAGGCATATTTGGATTGAGGGTATCTTTAACTTATGTGTACTAATTGACATGTCATATACTCAAGAAATGTTTATCTAGTTAAATTAATCTTGATACTCTTGTGCTTTAGAAATCAATGTCGAGTTAGTTGCTTGATTCTTACACTCCGAAGACTCTACCAAGTTCTATATATTTTGAGGTATATTGTGGGTAATGACACGTATAAATAATAAAGAACATTAAGGGGTAGCAAATAATTTGTTTAGTAATGTGATGCTTCTTATTTACTTGTCTAGGGTAAAATCCAATGCTTATAAAACAATTTTTTGCTGACATCCACAAAAAAATACAAAAGATAGTTATTTTTGACATAATAAGTAAGCTCTACCGCATTTAGTTAGAGGAGTGGATGTATGACCTGATCACCTAAATTCTAGTCCTCACACACGTGAGTTTGAGTTCTTATTATTTAAAAAGACACTCCAGGGGTTTCATTTACCTATTTTCTTAAAAATGTTTTTGCCAAAAGTATAATTTTATGTTAGCACATAAAATATATTAATAATGATGAAAACATGTATTTAATATACATAAACTTTGTTGCATTGCTAAATTTTCTTGTTACACCTAGAAAAATATTACTCAAATATATATAAAAGGTGTATGGATATAAATATGAAATACATTTAGTGACAAGATTGGGTATGAGGAAGTTAAAAAATTAGTACAAATATCCATTTTTGGAAATGAAGGTTATCGAGGAAGTCTTTAAGTTTTGTTTCGCATGAGGGGTTTTCAAATCCCCAAGGGGTTGGGATTTGGAGGGGATTTGGTGAATCCTTCTCCTTCACCTAATCCTCTCAAATCCCCACCAATCCCCTCACACACCATCCACCGACCATGAAAATAGGATCTTCACAACACATCAGAATAGCCATAACACAAAACAGATGCAAAATTGTAATTGCCCTCGGCTATTTGGCATGCACAAAGAACCCAAGTTACCAACTAAGTAATGTACTGTCTAGCAAAAATGGAAATTCATTAAACTTGCCATCATAAAGGCCACCTAGCAAACCAAAGGGAGGAGACTGTTTGATGTGGAATTGCTTATTTCTAGCCATGGTTGTAGATAACTCAAATAAATGCTCAAACATGGATTACCCAAAAACAACATTGAGTACAAAAGAAACATGGTGCAAGTTACAAGTTCCAAAAACGAAATGGACTAATTAGAACTTACAGTGATCACATTGTGCCAAAGATATGGGTCGGCCTCTATCGTGTGTGTGCGTGTGTGTGTGAAAGTGACAACTAGCACCACTCTGTTTTTGGGCGTCATTGATAAGCCTATAGTGACTCTTCAGCTCTTTGTCCTTTCTTGAATTTAAAGCTTTGTGAAATTTGTATGGCCATATCTTTAACAGAATATTGCTACCATTCTAGTCCAAGATTCACCTCCATTTTGACCTCTATGGCAAGAATTATTGTGTTCGCGGAGTAACTTTACCAATCCTTTTTAAAGTGCTAGGTTCCACTTCGTTCTTGGATTTTTAGCTACACAATCACACATTTACGTTGCTCAAAAGAAAGTTTACACTATATAGTGAAAAACTACCATAAGCTAGCTACTATTCAAAATGAGAAATATTATTGCACCAAGTTTTATCAAGGATGAAGTTACATGTTGAGATGAAGCATTAAAATAATTATTGGATGAGTCTTTTTTTATCTTCGATGATGGCTTCTTTGTACCAAGTGAAGCTTTTCTTGCACTAGCTTTCATCAAATTGTACTTACCCTTTTGTATACACATCTGAATTGCAACAAAGATCAAATTATTACATGATAAAGACGGTAAAAGTTAATTTTTACATGACAAAGATACACATCACAATGTTGGCTATTCATATTGATATGCATCTGATATTTGTTGCAATTTCATCCCTCAAAGTGTTCCCTGAGCCATCTTTCCCATAGTTATTTTCATCACCATTTGGGAGATCAACAAAACCATTTTCTGTTATTTTATTGGGTTGGTTGTTAATACGACCTAAATGTATTTATACTTTTTATTGTTTCATGCTATTATTATACCACTTTTGTATAGTTTTGCCATCAATATTTATTATATTTATGGACTAACCTATTAATCCAATGTCCAATGTTAGTTGTCATTTTCTGCTTGTTTTTTGGACTTTCAGGAAAATAATTTTTTCGGAACCGGAAAAAATCCAGAAAAATAATGAAATTATTTTTGGACCAGAAGAGACCCGGGGCGAGGTGGCCTACCAGTTGGTCATGTCGCAGACCACAAGGGTCACCCCATGGCCGGGTGAGGTTGTCGCATGGTATCCCTGGACCTCTATTCCACCGCCTCTTTGGTCCTCGCGGCTCTATATTGTTGGAAATATGCCCTGGAGGCAATAATATGTATTATTATATTTCCATATTCATAATTAAGAATTTATATTTCATGCTATAACTGCTATAAAACTGGAATATGTGATTCAGTGGAAAACTCATATACATGTGTGGAATGATAAACGGTTAAATAAAAGGTTCCTAGTCTTGCCTCAGGGACTAGCTCAAGTGTTGTTGGTGATCATGTTTTCCGGATCTGAAGATATCATTAAGTGTAATGATAGCCCAAAAACAACATAGAGATTATGACGTTAGAAGATTGATCATATTGAATCGGCCTACTATTGTTTGTTATCAGTTGAGTTAATATCGTCTGCATTCAATAACATAGAGTGTTAATGTGTGAAATTGTTGCTTAGACCATGAGAGTATCATGGTGATTTCTTACCATACGGTGGTCTTTGGGGTAGCTCAGACGTCACCCATAATACGATGATCATAACGGCAACTTGCAAGTTCATCGAAAAGTTTGACAAGTGGTCGGATAGCTCGAGAGTGGGATTTTGCTCCTCCAACGATGGAGATATATTCTTAGGGCCCTCTCAGTATGACTGCATCAGTCATCATCTGTCCATACACATGTGACTTTGTCACGGGGATGTTGAAACACAATAACTAGAAAAATGAACAGAACCGGTAACGAGGATTTCAGTATAGTGAGCATGGTAATGAATCAGGAGGATATCGATGCATCCCGGGTTTTTTGAAGTATCGCGAAGCAAAGGAAACACCACATGATAACCAAAGGTTCGCTCGAATATCATTTGTGTGCTCATAGGAATCGATATGGACGTCCACGGTCCCGCTATCGGTCATTGAATGAACGGTTCCGTTCATGTCTATGAGTTACCCAACCTACGGGGTCACAAGCTTAAGGAAATCACAATCTGCTGAGTGTTAGTAGGACCGAAGGGATGAGAATATATTTGTGGAATTTTTCATTAATATTCAGAATAGTTCCGAGAGGATCCGGAAGCGTTTCGGGGTCACCGGAAGGGTTTCGGTGAATATCGGGTAATACCGGGTATTACCGATAAATATATATAGGTGGAAAATGTTTCCAGGGATGTTAAATTATATATATAATGGTATAAAAATATTTGGAACTATTTTATATTTAACTTACCATCAACGGTCCTAAAAAGGCCAAGTGGTGGAAGGCAATTTGTGCCAAAAAGGCCCAAGTGGGAAAGTGCCTCCTTCCCCAAGGAAGGAGGCCGAATTGGGGAAGGGGAGGAGTCAAACTCCTCCTCCCCTAGGCTGGCGCACCAAGGGGGACAATGCTCCCCTATCGATGCATTTTGACATCCACAGCTTTGGCAGATCTCTTAGCCCCGTTCTTCTTCAGCACAAGGGCGCTCGATCAGTGAGCTATTATGCACTCTTTAAAGGGTGGCTGCTTCTAGGCAAACTTCCTGGCTGTCTTTGCACCCCGCCTCCTTTATCACTGAGCAGTCATTTAGGTGCCATAGCTGGTGATCCGGGTTGTTTCCCTCTCAACGATGAAGCTTATCCCCCATTGTCTCATTGGCCGACCTTGACCCCTATTATTTCTGGGACATATCTAGTATTCAGAGTTTGCCTCGATTTGGTACCGCTCGCGCTGCCCACACCGAAACAGTGATTTGGCCCATATGTCTAATCAACTACTGTGCCTCAATGCATTTCAAGAATCCTTCCCCCTTGGTGGCGGCCCTCCCCTTCCCTCCAACCTATATATACTAGGGGATTTAGCTCTTTTGAATAATCAAATTTTGGAGCCTCCTCTAGTTCTTCTAGTTCTAGTTGGTCCTAGTTGACTAATTAGAGCTAGGCTAATCATCTTGTCCTCATAATTAGAAGCCTAGTGTGGTTCTAATCTCCTCCCTCTAATTCTCCGGTGATGATTAGCTTTGGACGGTGAAGCGCTGCCAGATCATGAAGGCCGCACGCTTGCAACCAAGTAGAGAGGTCATTCTTTCGGTCTTCGGTTTGAGGGACCGTTCGTGGACGGTACGAGGGATCATTCATCGATAGTTCGTGGGACTCCAACTACGATCAACACCGACACGTTCTTCTTCTGCTGCAACTCGGTGGTGGTAATGATTGTGATCCCAACCTGTTATGCATCTTCATATTGATTTTGGGTGATCATAGGTGCGAAAAGTTTTGTTTTGTACTTTGTTTCCCAACATATACATACTTGAAAACACATGTTATTTAACCATAATTTTTCCAACACCTTAGTTCCCGATCTGAGGCGATCTTCGTTTAGCCCTGTTCCAACACATAGTGGGGGGATTAATCTTCATCGACCTCTCCATCATCCCTTGCTAATTCTGATGATGTAGTTCACCCTTTGTGATGAGGGTTTGTACCAGTAATTATGTGATCTATCTCTCTTTCCCTTGATTATGTTTTTTTGGTGATGATTGTTATCATGGGCTTTGTTAATGGAGTTGAATTATGTGATATATCCCTTGATATTATCTTTGTGGAGAATTGGATATTTATCTTGGTATGATTTTATTTATGTTGGATTTAATTTTTTGGGAATCAGTGAGATTACATGATGCATGCCTAGTATAAATTTCGGAGAACTGCAGTGACACTAGGGTAACTTAATGGCTAATAGGTTAGAATGATAAAGATCATATGGTGTTGTCGTAGTATAATTTCTGAGGTAGCTTGAGGAGACATTGGCGTAGATCAAAAGATTAACATTGGCTAAATTCATTACTGCACCCTTTGAGGTTATATCATGTTGTTTAACCATGTTAATGATGTTGGAATTTGGCACTAGTGAAAGTAAGAGCCTTAGGCCTTGTTTCCAAGCATTGAGAATTGTTTTACTCACTTTTACTAATGCTTTCCAAGATGTCCTATTGTTGGGAAACGTTGCATGGAAAACAAAAAAATTCTACGCACACGCAATATCTATCCATGGAGATGCATAGCAACGAGAGGGGAGAGTCTACATACCCTCGTAGACCGTAAGAGGAAGCGTGTAGTAACATGGTTGATGTAGTCGAACTTCTTTGCGCTCCAACCGATCAAGTACCGAATGTACGACACCTCCGAGTTCTACACACGTTCAGCTCGGTGACGTCCTTGCCTTCTTAATCTAGCAAGATGGGCGAAGTAGTAGATGAGTTCTGGCAGCACGACAACATGGTGAAGTTATCTCCGCAGGGCTTCGACTAAGAACTACGAACATATCACTGGGGGTGTAAACGGTGGAGGGGGGCGACGTACATGGCTAGGCAATTGTCTGTTGTGTGCTAGGCAATTGTCTCTTGTGTGATTGGCGATTGTCTCTTGTGTGCTAGGTGCCCCTCCCACATATATATAGGTGGGAGGGAGGGAGGAGAAGCCAAAGGAGGTTCCCAAGTAGGAGGAATCCTACTTGGAGTCCCTCCCAAGCCGCGCCCCCTCCCTGCCTTATATAGGTGCGGGGAAAAGGCAGGGGAGGGTGGCGCCTCCCCTTTCCTTTCTCCCATGAGAGGGAAAGGCAGGAGGGGCTAGCCCTCCCCCTTTTCCGTCCCTTAGGGTCTGTTGTCCAAAGAAGGGGCACACCAGGGGCTGGTTTGTTCCCCGTTTGGCCCATTAGGCCAATATCTTTGCCGGGGGTGCCCGAAACTCCTTTCCGGTGACCAGATAAGTAACCGGCACCTTCGAAACACTTCTGGTGTCCGAATACCATCATCCTACATATCAATCTTTACTTCTCGACCATTTTGAGACTCCTCATCATGTCCGTGATCTCATCCGTGACTCCGAATAACATTCGATGACCAAATCACATAACTCGTATAATACTATATCGTCAACGAACGCTAAGCGTGCGGACCCTACGGGTTCGAGAACTATGTATACATGACCGAGACACCTCTCCGGTCAATAACCAATAGCGGAACCTGGATGCCCATATTGGCTCCTACATATTTTATGAAGATCTTTATCGGTCGAACCGTTATGACAACATAAGTAATTCACTTTGTCAATCGGTATGTTACTTTCCCGAGATTCGACCGTCGGGATCTCTATACATTGTTCAATCTCGTTACCGGCAAGTCTCTTTACTCATTCCGTAATACATCACCTCGTGACTAACTCCTTAGTCATTTGCTTGCAAGCTTATGATGTGTATTACCGAGAGGGCACCTCTCCGATACTCAGAGTGACAAATCCTAATCTCGATCCATGCCAAATCAACAAACACCTTCGGATATAACTGTAGAGCATATTTATGATCACCCAGTTACATGTGATGTTTGATAGCACATAAGGTATTCCTCCGGTATTCGGGAGTTGCATAATCACATAGTCGAAGGAATATGTATTTGACATGAAGAAAGCAAATAGTAATAAACAGAACGATCATTATGCTAAGCTATCAGATGGGTCTTGCCCATCACATCATTCTCCTAATGATGTGACCCCATTATCAAATGACAACGCATGTCCATGGTTAGCAAACCTTAACCATCTCTGATCAACGAGCTAGTCTAGTAGAGGCTTACTAGGGACACGGTATTTGTTTATGTATTCACAGATGTATTTAGCTTTCCAATCAATACAATTATAGAATGAATAATAAACCTTTATCATGAATAACGGAATATAAAATAACAACTTTATTATTGCCTCTAGGGCATATTTCCTTCAGTATCCCACTTGCACTAGAGTCAATAATCTAGTTCACATCGCCATGTGAATAACACGCATATCATATCGCCATGTGAGTACCACATATAGTTCACATCGCCATGTGAGCAACACCCAAAGCGTTTACTAGAGTCAATAATCTAGTTCACATCGCCATGTGATTAACACCCAAAGAGTAATAATGTGTGATCATGTTTTGCTTGTGAGAGAAGTTTAGTCAATGGGTCTTTGACATTCAGATCCGTATGTATTTTGCAAATTTCTATGTCTACAATGCTCTACATGGAGCTACTCTAGGTAATTGCTCCCACGTTCAATATGTATCCAGATTGAGACTTAGAGTCATCTAGATTAGTGTCAAATCTTGCATCAACATAACTCTTTATCACCTCCATAACCGAGAAACATTTCCTTAGTCCTCTTTAAGGCACCTAAGGATAATTTTGACCGCCGTCCAGTGGTCCACTCCTAGATCACTCTGTACCCCCTTGCCAAACTCATGGAGGCACACAATAGATCTGGTACACAACATGGCATACTTTATAGAACCTATGGCCGAGGCATAGGGAATGACTTTCATTCTCTCTCTATCTTCTGACGTGGTCGGGTTTTGAGTCTTTACTCAACTTTGCACCATGTAACACGGGCAAGAACCCTTTCTTTGACTAATCCATTTTGAATTTCTACAAAACTTTGTCAAGGTATGTGCTTTGTGAAAGTCCTATTAAGCATCTCGATCTATCCCTATAAATCTTGATGCCCAATATGTAAGCAGCCTCACCAGGTCTTTCATTGAAAAAATTCTTATTCAAGTATCCTTTTATGCTACTCAGAAATTTTATATCATTTCCAATCAATAATATGTCATCCACATATAATATCAGAAATGTTATAGAGCTCCCACTCACTTTCTTGTAAATACAAGCTTCATCATAAGTCTGTATAAAACCATATTCTTTGATCACCTCATCAAAGTGTATATTCCAACTCCGAGATGCTTGCACTAGTCCATAGATGGATCGCTGGAGCTTGCACACTTTGTTAGCACCTTTAGGATCGACAAAACCTTCTGGTTGCATCATATACAACTCTTCTTTAAGATATTCATTAAGGAATGCAGTTTTGACATCTATTTGCCAGATTTCATAATCATAAAAAGAGGCAATTGCTAACATGATTCAGACAGACTTAAGCATCACTACGGGTGAGAAAGTCTCATCGTAGTCAACTCCTTGAACTAGTCGAAAACCTTTCACGACAAGTCGAGCTTTGTAGATAGTAACATTACCATCAGCGTCAGTCTTCTTCTTGAAGATCCATTTATTTTCTATGGCTTTCTGATCATCGGGAAAATCCAACAAAGTCCATACTTTGTTCTCATACATGGATCCTATCTCAAATTTCATGGCCTCAAGCCATTTATCGGAATATGGGCTCATCATAGCTTCTTCCTAGTTCGTAGGTTCACCATGGTCTAATAACATAACTTCCAGGACAGGATTACCATACCACTCTAGTGTGGATCATGCTTTAGTCGACCTACGAAGTTCTGTAGTAACTTGATCTGAAGTTTCATGATCATCATCAGTAGCTTCCTCTCTAGTTGATGTGCTACTTTACAATTTGAGGGAAGGTACAATTACCTCATCAAGTACTACTTTCCTCCCACTCACTTCTTTCGAGAGAAACTCCATCTCTAGAAAGAACCCATTCTTAGCAACAAAGATCTTGCCTTCGTACCTGTGGTAGAAGGTGTACCCAATAGTCACTTTAGGGTATCTTATGAAGACGCACTTCTTCGATTTAGGTTCAAGCTTATCAGGCTGAAGCCTTTTGACATAAGCGTCGCATCCCCAAACTTTAAGAAACGACAACTTAGGTTTCTTGCCAAACAATAGTTCATATGGTGTCGTCTCAACGGATTTAGATGGTGCCCTATTTAATGTGAATGTAGCTGTCTCTAATGCATAACCCCAAAATGATAGTGGTAAATCAGTAAGAGACATCATAGATCGCACCATATCTAATAAAGTACGATTACGACGTTCAGACACACCATTACGCTATGGTGTTGTAGGTGGTGTGAGTTGTGAAACAATTCCACATTATTTTAAATGAAGGCCAAACTCGTAACTCAAATATTTGCCTCCATGATCAGATCGTAGACACTTTATTTTCTTGTTGCGTTGATTCTCCACTTCACTTTGAAATTCTTTGAACTTTTCAAATGTTTCAGACTTGTGTTTCATTAAGGAGATATACCCATATCTGCTTAAATCATCTGTGAAGGTCAAAAAATAATGATACCCGCCGCGTGCATCAATACTCATCGGACCGCATACATCAGTATGTATTATTTTAAATAAGTCATTAGATCGCTCTGTTGTTCCGGAGAACGGAGTTTTTGTCATCTTGCCCATGAGGCATGGTCGCAAGTATCAAACGATTCATCGTCAAGTGATTCCAGAAGTCCATCTGTATGGAGTTACTTCATGCGCTTTACACCAATATGACCTAAACGGCAGTGCCACAAGTATGTTGCAGTATCATTATCAACTTTGCATCTTTTGGCATCAATATTATCAATATGTGTATCACTACGATCGAGATTCAATAAACCATTCACTTTGGGTGTATGACCATAGAAGGTTTTATTCATGTAAACAGAACAACAATTATTCTTTGACTTAAATGAATAAATGTATTGCAATGAACATGATCTAATCATATCAATGCTCAATGGAAACACCAAATAACATTTATTTAGGTTCAACACTAATCCCGAAGGTAGAGGGAGTGTGCGATGGTGATCATATCAACCTTGCAATCATTTCCAACGCACATCGTCACCTCGCTTTTAACAAGTATCTGCAACTCCTGTTTTGAGTTACTAATCTTAGCAACTGAACCAGTATCAAATACCTAGGGGTTACTACGAACACTAGTAAAATACACATCAATAACATGTATATCAAATATGCCTTTGTTCATTTTTCCATCCTTCTTATCCGCCAAGTATTTGGGGCAGTTCCACTTCCAGTGACCATTTCCTTCGCAGTAGAAGCACTCAGTTTTAGGCTTGGGTCTAGCTTTGGGCTTCTTCACGGGACTGGCAACTTGCTTGACATTCTTCTTTAAGTTCCTTCTCTTTCCCTTCCCCTTTTTTTCTTGAAACTAGTGGTCTTGTTAACCATCAACACTTGATGCTCTTTCTTGATTTCTACCATCGTCGATTTCAGCATCGCGAAGAGCTCGGGAATCATTTTCGTCATCCCTTGCATATTATAGTTTATCACAAAGTTCTAGTAGCTTGGTGATAGTGAACAGAGAACTTTGTCAATCACTATCTTATCTGGAAGATTAACTCCCACTTGATTCAAGCAATTCTAGTACCCAGACATTCTGAGCACATGCTCATTGTTTGAGCTATTCTCCTCCATAATTTAGGCAAAGTACTTGTCAGAGGTCTCATACCTCTCGACACGGGCATGAGTCTGAAATACCAATTTCAGCTCTTGGAACATATCATATACTCTGTGGCATTCAAAACGTTTTTGAAGTCCCAGTTCTCAGCCGTAAAGCATGGCGCACTAAACTATTAAGTAGTCATCATACCGAGCTTGCCAAACATTCATAACGTCTGCATCTGCTCCTACAATAGGTATGTCACCTAGCAGTGCATCAAGGACATAATTCTTCTGTGCAGCAATGAGGATAATCCTCATATCACGGACACAGTCCACATCATTGCTACTATCATCTTTCAACTTATTTTTCTCTTGGAACACACTACAAGGGAAAACCCTAGTAGTAGCGCGGGTTTTGAGGCTATCAGCAGCGTGGGCACCCACGCTACGAATAAGGCGCTACAGCTAACTGTTAGTAGTAGCGCTGTGTGTACCCGTGCTACTACTATTGACTATATCAGCAGCGCATTTCCCGAACGCACTACTATTAGTTAGCTGTAGCGATTTCCTGCTCCCGCGCTACTGTTATATCTTCCACCATTTCCCCATTCCAGCTTCAGTAAACTGCAATTTTCAGATACTAGTTCTACTAGATATCAATTTCATAAAGCATTATAGGTACTAGGTAGTACTCCCTCGGTTCCAAATTACCCGTCGTGGTTTTAGTTCAAATTTGAACTAAAACCACGACGGGTAATTTGGAACCAAGGAAGTACTAGATTACAATTTCATATATACTCAACATGCATCCTCAAGCAGTACAAGGTGACATCGACTACGATCATCATATTTAGTTCTAGATGATATCGACGACGATCATCATATGTAGTTCTACATGATATCAACGATGATCATCATATGGTTCTAGATGATATAGCCACACATGTGTAGTTCTAGATGATATCGATGACGATCGTCATCCTCAAGCCTGGGTGGTGGGTGTTCCTGATAGTAATTAGGATGGCCTGTCCAACACGAACATTTTTGCCAACGAGAAATCTCTTCCACCCAACCGAGTTTAAGTGTGTGCGGCCGTCTGTGTCCATGCGGTAAGTACAGGTGGTGACGGAGCCCCTTGCGGTAAGGCGTAGTACAGCTGAGCCTTCTTCATCAGGCTCGATATCACAACTCACAGATAGGTTCTTTGGCAATTTCTGAATAAGAAAAACATATCAATTAATAAATATCCTCACACATACTCTTGCAAATATATTTCTATTAAGTCTAAATTTCTACACTAACAAAAGACACAGTACTACACATTTGTACTAATTAATCATGAATTCTACTAAGCATATCATTGGACTCTACACTAAGCATTTCATCGGATTCACTAAGCATATCATCGGATAATTTGCATTTGTAAGTATAACAATAAAGCATATATATATCATTAAATTACTACAGTCAGTACGTATAACATACCATTTCATGCCGATCGACCATGGTACTTGTCAGGCGGGTCACGAATGGCACCCCGACAAAGTCATCACGTGGCGGAATTATGTCCCATAGGTTGCACACCTCGTCCTCGCTCATCCTCATTCTTTGAGATACGATGGCTTCATGAAGTGGGTCCTCATTATCTTCATCATCTTCGTCATCTGCATCATCTTCGTCATCTTCGTCATCTTCATCATCTTCGTCATCTTCATCATCTTCATCATCTTCCACCAGGTTGAGATAAATGACAGCCAGCTTGGGTATTTCTGCTCTGAAGGAGAAGCTGATCAACTCACCAACAGTAAGACGCATGCGGACGAGGAAACGGGCCCATCTATCTCCTTCAATCTGTGACATATTGCGTCCTTTCTCGACCTCCATAGTGTACGGCCCCCCGGGAGCCTCAAATGTCATAGTGTCTCCTGTTAGCTTGTTGAATTTCAACCTCACATTGCATGGGACGATCTGTGTAAGAAAAGCAAAATGACACAATGCAGTAATGCCAACACTACAAATAAAATAGTTGTTACATTTCATCTAATTTCTTACCACCGCATGAAGAAAACTCGGCTGGAAGTAGATGTCGAACAGCTTGCCAGTTGCAAGGTTGCTGGCGCACCTTGACTTGCATAGTCGACATAGTGGTGGTGGTGGTGGCGCCATTTTCCTAAAGAAATATGAGCAAAGGATTAACGATTAGATGACAAGGTACCACCTACCAAAGCATTTCGATGGCACCTATTGCCTAAGATAATTGATTAAAAAACAAGTGGCAAGTTTATCTAAATTGGCACCTACATTTTGCCAAAAATAACTTATTATAAAAAAACAAAAGCATCTACCTATCCATGTACAGAAAAAATAACAATAAAATGGTGCATACTAAATCAACTAGCATACTAAATCAACTAAATGACACAATGTTCTAAATCAACTAAATCAACTAGCCTACTAAATCAACTAAATGAAA
This sequence comes from Triticum dicoccoides, assembly GCF_002162155.2. NCBI lineage: Eukaryota > Viridiplantae > Streptophyta > Magnoliopsida > Poales > Poaceae > Triticum > Triticum dicoccoides. The sequence goes on along the minus strand of NC_041389.1, from coordinate 597,330,530 downwards.
ATGTTCTAAATCAACTAAATCAACTAGTCTACTAAATCAACTGAATCATATCGACTAAATCAAAATGTTGCATATAAACTAGCCTACTAAATCAAAATGTAGCAGGGAGGAGGGAGAAGGAGGGGCGACTCGAGGAGGGAGTAGAGAGTATGACGGAGGAGGAAGGCGGAACGAGGAGGGGCCGGCTAGTGGCGAGTGGAGGGAGGACGGAGGAGGAAGGCGGAGCGAGGAGGGGCCGGCCAGCGGCGAGTGGAGGGAGGACGGAGGAGGAGGCCGGTACCGAGTCCAGCGAGGAGGATGAGGTGACGGCGGCGCAGATCGGAGGAGGGGCGACAGGGAGAACCGGCGGCGTGGGGGGTTGAGGGGGAGATCGAGTGAGTGTGTGGATCTGTGGATCTCGGTTGCGACTAGTTAACTTAGCAGCAGCGGTTATTGTGTAAATGCGCTACTGCTACGACCCATAGCAGTAGCGCTCTTCGTATTAACGCGTTGCCGCTATTAACTGGCCTCGCGGCGGCATCGTGGGAATTTTAGCAGCAGCGCGTCTTTGAGTGTGCGCGCTACTGATAAACTTGTTTCAGCAGCGAGTTTTGTCCGCGCGCGCTACTACTACTTAGCAGCAGCGCCTGATTTGAAAGCGCGCTACTGGTAAGATTCTATGTATAGGCTTTTCCCTAGTAGCGACATACTAAAAATAAGGGAGCTATATCACGGGCTATTGATGTACAACATAGATTTGCAAATACTATTAGGACTAAGTTCATGATAACTTAAGTTCAATTAATCAAACTACTAATGAACTCCCACTTAAATCAACATCCCTCAAGTTGTCTAAGTGATAAATGATCCATATCAACTAACCCATGTCCGATCATCATGTGAGATGGGGTAGTCATCAATGGTGAACATCTCTATGTTGATCATATCTACTATATGACTTATGTTCGACCTTTTGGTCTCCAGTGTTCCAAGGCCATGTCTGTATATGCTAGGCTCATCAAGTTTAACCTAAGTATTCCGCGTGTGTAAATCTGGCTTACACCCGTTGTATGTGAATGTAGAGTCTATCACACCCGATCATCACGTGGTGTCTCAAAACGACGAACTGTAGCAACGGCGCATACTCAGGGAGAACACTTTTACCTTGAAATTTAGTGAAGGGATCATCTTATAATGCTATTGTCGTACTAAGTAAAAAAGATTCATCTAAGATAAACATCACATGCAATCAAAATATGTGACATGATATGGCCATCATCATCTTCTACTTTTGATCTCCATCTCCAAAGCATCGTCATGATCTCCGTCGTCACCGGCTCGACACCTTGATCTCCATCATTGCATCGTCGTTGTCTTGCCAACTATTGCTTCTACAATTATTGAACTCATAGCAATAAATTAAAGCAGTTACATGGCGTCTGCATTTCATACAATAAAGAGACAACCATAAGGCTCCTGCCGGTGGCTTGATATCTTACTAAACATGATAATCTCATACAATAACGTATATCACATCATGTATTGACCATATAACATCACAACATACCTTGCAAAAACAAGTTAGAAGTCCTCTACTTTGTTGTTGCAAGTTTTACGTGGTTGCTATGGGTTTCTAGCAAGAACCGTTCTTACCTACGGCAAAAAACCACAACGATGATTCGTCAAGTTTGTTGTCCTAACCTTCTTCAACGACCAGCCATAGTCAAATTCAATTCAACTAAAGTAAGAGAAACAAACACCCGCCAGCCACCTTTATGCAAAACTAGTTGCATGTCAGTCGGTGGAACCGGTTTCATGTGCGTGGACATGTAAGGTTGGTCCAGGCCGCTTCATCCAACAATACCGCCGAATCAAAATAGGACGTTGGTGGTAAGCAGTATGAATTTCACCGCAGACAACTCTTTGTGTTCTACTCGTGCATATCATCTACCCATAGACCTGGCTCTAATACCACTGTTGGAAAACGTTGCATGGAAAACAAAAAAAAAATTCTACGCACACGCAATGATCTATCCATGGAGATGCATAACAACTAGAGGGGAGAGTGTGTCTATGTACCCTCGTAGACCTTAAGTGTAAGCATTTAGTAATGCGGTTGATGTAGTCAAACTTCTTCGCGCTCCAACCAATCAAGTACTAAACATACGATACCTCCGAGTTCTGCACACGTTCAGCTCCGTGACGTCCTCGCATCCTTGATCCAGCAAGATGGGTGAAGTAGTACATGAGTTCCGGAAGCACGACAGCGTGGTGATGGTGATGGTGAAGTTATCTCTGCAGAGCTTCGCCTAAGCACTAGGAAAATATGATCGGGGTGTAAACGGTGGACGGGGGCGCCGCACACGGCTAGGCAATTGTCTCTTGTGTGTTAGGCAATTGTCTCTTGTGTGTTGGGCGATTGTCTCTTGTGTGCTAGGCGCCCCCTCCCACATATATATAGGTGGGAGGGAGGAGCAGCCAATGGAGGCGCCCAAGTAGGAGGAATCCTACTTGGAGTCCCTCCAAAGGCGTTCCCCTCCCTGCCCTATATAGGTGCGGGGAAAAGACAGGGGAGGGTGGCGCCTCCCCTTTCCTTTCTCCCATGAGAGGTAAAGGCAGGAGGGGCTAGCCCTCCCCCTTTTCCTTCCCTTAAGGCCCGCTGTCCAAAGAAGGGGTGCACCAGGGGCTGGTCTGTTCCCCCATTGGCCCATTAGGCCCATATCTTTGTCGGGGGTGCCCGAAACTCTTTCCGATGACCCGATAAATACCCGGTACCCTCCAAAACACTTCTGGTGTTCGAATACCATCGTCCTATATATAAATCTTTACCTCTCGACCATTTCGAGACTCGTCGTCATGTCTGTGATTTCATCTGGGACTCCTAACAATATCCGGTCACCAAATCACATAACTCATACAATACTATATCGTCAACGAACATTAAGCGTGCGGACCCTACGGGTTCAAGAACTATGTAGACATGACCGAGACACCTCTCCGGTCAACAACCAATAGCGGAACATGGATGCCCATATTGGCTCCAACTACGAAGATCTTTATCGGTTGCACCATTATGACAACATACGTAATTCCCTTTGTCCATCGGTATGTTACTTGCGTGTGATTCGATCGTCGGTATCTCTATACCTAGTTCAATCTCATTACCGGCAAGTATATTTACTTGTTCCATATACATCACCTCGTGAGCAACTCCTTAGTCATTTGCTTGCAAGCTTATGATGTGTATTACCGAGAGGGCCCAGAGATACCTCTCCGATACTCGGAGTGACAAATCCTAATCTCAATCTACGCCTAGTCAACAAACACCTTTGGAGATACCTGTAGAGAATCTTTATGATCACCCAGTTATGTTGTGACGTTTGATAGCACACAAGGTATTCGTCCGGTATTCGGGAGTTGCATAATCTCATAGTCGAAGGAATATGTATTTGACATGAAGAAAGCAATAGCAATAAACTAAATGATCATTATGCTAAGCTAATGGATGGGTCTTTTCCATCACATCATTATCCTAATGATGTGATCCCGTTATCAAATGACAACACTTGTCTATGGTTAGGAAACCTTAACCATCTTTAATCAACGAGCTAGTCTAGTAGAGGCTTACTAGGGACACGGTATTTGTTTATGTATTCACACATGTATTTAGGTTTCCGACCAATATAATTATAGGATGAATAATAAAAGATTATCATGAATAAGGAAATATAAAATAACAACTTTATTATTGCCTCTAGGGCATATTTCCTTCACCTATTTTATTCCAAAAATACAAAATATTGATATAATCCAAACTATCAATCTATCACCCAAATAACCAATCTCTTCGCCGAACTAGTGCACCTACACAATTAACAATTTTATTGGGTGTGTTGGAGACACAAGAGATCACTTGTATTTGTTTATAGGGTTGTGTGGGATGGACTACTTTCAACCCTACATCTATCGCGGATTGATAAATCTTAGGTCATCCATTTGAGTAAAATTTGTCGTTGTCCTACAATCCTCTGCCTTTGGAGGCCTAGCAAAGTTTTAGAGAATATAAGTGTGTAGAAGACATCTGTTATCAAACCAAGCCTCATAACAATTATGCACTTTGATGATATTTTGAAGAACTGCAGCCCTGGTGGAATTTCCACTTTGTTCTTGATTGAATGAAGTGTGCCAACATGAAGAATTGGGAAGCTCCTTTTAAGAACTCCTAGGATCCTTTCCACATGGAGCCAAGAACTTCATGTCGATGATTGAACAATTCACTATGGTTTTGTGGTCGATGGCGTCCATGCCCTAATTTCTTCAGATTGTACCGAACATCCTGATAAGGTGCAAGTAAATTAAATATTTCCATAAACCCCATCAACCAAACAAACCTTTCCATCTGGTACTCTAAAGCCTTTGCTCATCACAGACTGAAGAACTCCGGTATTTATAGGAACCCGCCCAGCCACATGATACAAAAGTGACTCTTGGGTCAAAGTCACATGCAATCATAACATTATAACTAAGGTTTCCCTTCCTATTTCGAAATGGAGCGGTATTCCCGGGTGTTGTCGTCATAGGTACATGTGGCCCATCAATGGCTCCTATACAATTCTAAAGGAAACCAATTGCAGGTCTATAAAGAACTTTGAGGTAGATAAGATAAGATAAGAATTGTGGAAGTGTTAAAAATGAAAACCAGGAAGGAATTATTTTGCAAGTAGTTCATCAATGTTGGGAAGCTTCAAAAATCAACTAGCTAAGACATAGATCATGTCGAAGAAATCCTTTATGTACTCATGAAATGTACAACCTCTATGCTCAACTTCTAATTGGAGATCTTCATAAGATTAATTGCATCATACCACAAATAGGAAAGATGCTAACTTCTCCTTCTTGATTCTTGGCTCTGATACCAATTTCTCTCTCCTAAGATAAGATGCCGAATCCCTTAAGATATGTGGTCCCCTCCTATAAGTTGTCATGTAGCTCTTGACATGCCCTATAAGGATATCGTTAACATGCTTTGTGCCATATAGGATGGACCTATGTCATTGATTTTTCTCAGTTGGTCCTCTATTACACATTCAATGCAATGTTGACCAAATAACAACAACAGCCAGCGTCATCCTCCCCTCTCGTCTTCCTAATTCAATCAGGAATCTAGGCATTCATTCAGCACTAAAACTAGAATAAACAAGCAACAAGTAAGACTATAAGAGCTATCAAATAAGATATAGTACATATAGATGCAAATAAAGAAGTGCATAAGTACTACAAGCAAATATGTACTACATACGGAGAAAGGTGACTGGTGTATACATAAGATATAGTACTTGGCAAAGGGAATGTTGACTCGTTGCATTAAAAATGAGTATATTTATGTGCTTTGATATTGTTTGATAATTGTTAATTATTGGTAATTGCTTTGCATTAGTATTCTTGAGTTAAACTTTAAAGAGACTACATCATATAATCATGTTAATGTTACGGTAGTATTCACAATAAAAATTATTATTATTGTCATCTATCTACTAGGGACAAGCATAGATTAAGCTTGTGGATGCTCATATGTCTAGGATCTATCTATATTTTTTTGCATGGTCATGTTGTTATTATCATTTATACATACTTTTGGATATTTTTAATGGACTAACCTATTAAATCTAGTGTCAAGTGTTAGTTTATGTTCTTTACTATTTTGATGCATCAGAATAAATATTTCTGGGTGACCAGAAAAATAAGGAAAATATACATCATCACGGGGAATTAGTAGAAGGCATGAGAGGAACCAAGCAACACCAAAGGGCAGTCACCGGGGCCCCATGCGGCCTCACCGTGAGGCTAGGGTATGTGCCACATGGACCTATAGTGTGGGCCTCCTGGGGCACTTCGCCGCCGCCTCTCGCTCCTTGTTCTATAATAACACCTTGATCGCAATCGTAATTATAATTGAATTTTTATGCCACTGCCTCCACATGTTCTGAGGCGATCTAATCTAGAGTCCTTTTCCTGTACTCCGGCGGACCTATCTACATCAACTTTTTTGCTCTGATGATCGTGTGTTGGTAGTACTCCTTGGACCGTAGATCAATATCATGAGTTATGTGGCATCTCCCTTCTCTCGTTCTTCAGTAACTACATCACATTAGCTACCCTATGTGATTGATCAATCAGATGTAATTCCCGGTGTGATGATTTTTCACTTTATAATCTGATTATATATGGATTTTTATTTGATTTATCTGGGTTCTTTGTTGCATGATTAAAATACATGTATGACCGATTTATCAGTCTTTTTCATTGGTCATGTTTAGATGAATGATCTCTAAGAGGGAGTTGTGTATGTTGGTCGGACTTAACTTTGCAAGTAGTCTATCTCAGTGACAAAAAGGATAAAAAGCATTGTAGTGTGTTACATCCACTGAATATAAAAATATAGTTTCCTACTTGTCTTGGTGATGAACTGGAGGTAAAGAAAATATACTATCAACATTTATGTCATCTTGCTTAATGTAATGCTCTATTTTTATCTTAGATTCATGTTGGGTAGTGATCTTGGAGTGGAGTATTAATTATAGATGCAATTAGATAATAGTATATAGACATAAGAAGGTAATGCCTATTTGCAATCGTGGCTTGTATGATTGATCATCAACACTACAATTTAATCGATACACATCTATAGTTTATTTTACCATACCTATGTTACTTTGGAGAGGTGCCACTAGTGAAATCATGATTCTCGGTCCTTTGTTTCTCATAAATACAACCTCATTTACTTTATTCTTTTATTTAATATTCTAAATTTTATTTCCTTTGTTAATAAAATTCAATTCTTACCACTCGATACATTAAATGTTGTAACTAGCAAAAGATAGTGAGATTGACAATCTCATTAGTCTAAGTTGGGGGCCAAGATAAGTTCTCCAGTTGTGTGCGGGGTTGATCATCGGCTTGTAGGGGAACTCTACATATTTGATACTGTGGTCTTCAAATAGTGAGGGAGGATTCTTCTAATACTACAAACATTTGCTCTTAAGAGCCCAACAAATATTCATCTAACACGCACATCAATATTAGTCAGGGATATCATGATACAATCATCTTCCCCTATACAAAATTCCAGCCAAAATGCTATTTGGAGACCATCCTTAACCCCGTGTTTAGCTCCAACACGAATCAAATTCCTTGCCTTCAGGATTAATTTATAGAATTGGTACCCCTTTTGGCACAAATTAATCAAAGTAAGGATGTGTCTACCCAAGTACTTTTTCCCGACCATGTCAAGCCACAATCCTCCCTCTTATTGTGGATCTTCCAGGCCAGTTTCACTACAAAGCACCTATTCAAGTGTTCATGAGTTTAGAGTTTTTGATCCGAGTCCTCCTTGCCATCTTAGGTAACAAATAATGCCCCATCTGATAATCTACTTCTTTTCTTTTAGCCAAATGAACCTCAATCCAAACTTTATCAAAATCTACATGGACCCTGTCCCGGAGAAGGTGGCACGCCATGATGTGCATTGTAAGAAGACAAGAATTAATAAGCATCGTCTTCCACTTGAATACAAATTCTTGCATTTTCATGATTCAACCCACTCAGATACCTTCTCGGAAAGTAAGCAAAAATTGGTGATGCTAAACTTCCTAGGCGAGATGTCCCAAGGCAGCTCATGGGAATGCTATCCAACTTATAGTTCATCTTATTAATGGCTTGGTGCAACTCCTCGAGGTCACGTCCCATAACAATAGCCTCACTTGTACGAAAGTTGACTTTTGAGTCATGACATGGACTCAAAGCACAACAATAAGAATTTGAGGTTGATGATATCCAAGGGATTGTTATGACCAAGGATCAATATCGTGTCTGCATATTGCAGCCATAGAAGTTCCTCGAGACAAGGTGTGGGAAAATTCATCTAGTTTTTTTATGCTCCCCGATATTTAGCTCAAGGTTATTAAGCTAAATACTAGAAGCACACAAAAAATACAGTCAACTAAAGCAGGGCCTAATTCATGTGCCAAGACCGAAAGGACCCGTGAATAAACATGTTGATATGCTTGCACACACTAGAAGCACACAAAGAGTACACAATTCAAGCAAGCCTAATTATTGGGTCAAGGTATATAAGACCTACGAAAGATATGCTTTACAAAGTTCCTTCGTCCTCTATGGAATTCGTGTAGTCATGACACTTGAAAATTTGACAAAATAATTCCAAACACCATGTCTAAAATTCAAAGCTTCTGTTTGTTATGCTAAAATAATTCATAAATGTGAGACACAACATCAAAAGCAGGTATAACAACATATGTGGGACCTCAACCAGCGCACCACTGCTTCTGCTATCGACATTGGTAAAGGCTTTATTTAT
>NC_041389.1:597225730-597321886 GCF_002162155.2 Triticum dicoccoides | reverse complement strand
ACACACACACCAACCCAAGAATTTTGCAGAGACTTTCTTTCCTGAAAGGACCTAAATTTTTAGATCGAAGGGAGTATATAGGTAACACTCTTGTTAGGTTAGGCCAAATTCACACCTTGGGCATCGAATGAAATCTTTGCAAAATCCACGGTTGCTCCAAAGACTTCCCAACAGTCTCGCCAATCAAGCAAACGAATGAGTAGTCAAACTACACGTCAAAGATTCTGCTCACAACTCTCACACATTCAGATGCTAGCGACCAGAGCAGATCACAGGACAAGCTGAGGACAGCCGCCTCGGTCGGTCCATCGTCCCACATCGCTAGATTCTAGCTGTCTTATTTTATCAGACTCCCCATAAAACCGTTAGCGAGTTTACCAGACACGAGATCGAAAATGGGTGTCGTTGTCGTCCTGGGAACGGAGAGAGTATCCATCTGGAAAGCTCACACACTCACATGGACCATATGAGCCTCCAAGAATCCAAATTTTAAAACGGCAAGCATCGATCGGGCCGGCACCAGTAGCTAGGCAGCAAGCCAGCTGGGAGGCAGCTTCGCGCTAATCCTGGATTAGTGTCCTAACTAATCCTGTGGAACCCGCTCGAAATCCACACTGATTGAGTGGTATTCTACGATTGATCTCGTGGTAGTACTATAAGACTTAGGGTTTTGGGAAACTGCACGACACCCGTTAAGGGTGTGGCTATCTCATATATATAAGGGGTACACCAAGGTGTACGATACAATATACAAGACATATACAGAAGCTATATGTAAATACAGTCTAACACCCTCCCTCAATCTTAACTATGCCCTGAAGTACAAAGTATGTTAAGATTGCACCTGCAGCCTACAAACTGAGGTTGTGGAAGAGGCTTCGTGAAAATGTCAGCAAGTTGATCTTTGGAGGAGATGAACTTGATGTGGAGTAGCTTCTGTGCAACACGTTCCCGTACAAAATGATAGTCAACTTCTATGTGCTTTGTCCGAGCATGAAACACTGGATTAGATGAGAGATATGTGGCTCCAATATTATCACACCAAAGGACATGCGGCTGAGTTTGAGGAACTCCCAACTCTCTCAATAAGGACTGTACCCATATGATCTCAGCTGTAGCATTTGCAACGGCTTTATATTCTGCTTCAGTGCTACTCCTGGACACTGTAGCTTGTTTGCGAGCAGCCCAGGCGATCAAGTTAGGACCAAAGAAGACAGCATGTCCCCCCGTGGATCGCCTGTCATCTGGATTACCAGCCCAGTCAGCATCTGAAAAAGCAGAAAGCGTAGGAGACGGTGCTGGCTGAAGGAGCAAACCATATGAGGCAGTAAAGCAAACATAACGAAGAATCCGCTTCACCGCTGTCCAATGAGAAGTCCGAGGAGCATGAAGAAATTGGCAGACACGATTGACTGCATATGAGAGATCTGGCCGAGTGATAGTTAAATACTGCAGGCCACCAACAACGCTACGATACTCAGTGGCGTCATCAGAGGTGAGAGGATCTCCATCAAACGCAGACAAACGATCAGTAGCAGACATAGGAGTCATGACATGTTTGCATTTAAGCATACCTGCCCGTCGCAACAAGTCCATCGAATACTTATGCTGTGTGAGTGTCAAGCCAGCAGAAGAACGTGAAACTTCCAGCCCAAGGAAGTAATGCAACGTTCCTAAATCCTTCACCGCAAAATCTCCACTCAAGGAAGATATCAGACGGTCAGCAGCAGCATCCGAGGAGCTAATGAGGATGATGTCATCAACATATACCAGAAGATACATCGTCACCTGAGGTCGATGCAGAAGGAAGAGCGAGGTGTCAGCAGTAGAGGGAACAAAACCAAGTGACCGAAGAACAGAGCCCAATCTGGCATGCCAAGCACGAGGAGCCTGCTTCAACCCATAGAGCGCCTTGACCAGGCGACACAGATGATGAGGACGAGCAGGATCAACAAAACCAGGGGGCTGACGCATGTAAACCTCCTCATCCAGAACACCATGAAGAAAGGCATTCTGAACATCCAGCTGACGAAGAAACCAACCCCGAGTAACAGCCAAGGACAACAGAAGTCGAATAGTTGTTGGTTTGATCACCGGACTGAACGTATCCTCATAGTCAAGACCATACCTTTGCTTGAACCCTTTCGCCACTAACCGTGCCTTATAGCGTTCAATAGAACCATCAGCATGCTTCTTAACCTTGAAGACCCACTTGGAATCAATGACATTGACACCAGAGACCGGAGGAACAAGCTGCCAAGTACCATTTGTCAACAATGCCTGATACTCTTGCTCCATAGCTTGACGCCAATGAGGAATCCCGAGAGCAACCTGGAAGTGACGCGGTTCAGCCGAAGGATCTTCCTTGACATGAGCAACACATGCCGCAAGCCAGGCGACCGTCCCATCTTTGCGTTGCTTGGGACACACAATACCGGATCGACTGCGAGTATGTGGTCGAAGAGGAACGGCCGCAGGTGGTGCAACCAGTGGCAACGGCCCCGGCGATGAAGAAGTATCCGACGCAGCCGGTGACAATGCAGCAGCGACAGGCGAGGACGAGGCCGACCCAGGCGAGGCCGACCCTGGCGACAGACTCGACTGGATGGGCGAGTCAGTCGGCTCAAGGCCAACCGAGGCGCGGCAGCCCAGCCCAGGCGAGCTCACCGGCTCAGGAGAGGCCGGCCCAGATGGGAGCACCAGCTCGGGGGAGGCCGGCCCCGATGGAATCACCGGCTCGGGGGAGGCCGACGCAGGGGAGACCAGCCCGGGCAAGGCCGGCCCAGGTGGAACCGACCCAGCCTCAGAAGAGGCCGGCACAGACGGAGCCGACGCTGAGGCGCCCAGTCCAGGCATGCATGGCGCATGCACAAGGCCATTCGCCACGTCGGGTGCAGTTGATGGCTCCGGCTCCTCCAACAACTCCAGGCGAACTCCACGACCCGTTCCTGCAGCATGATTAGGCAACAACGCAGGAGAATATGCAATATCAACAAATTGACTCCAGTCTAACAAGTACGTTTGACTCCAGTGTGCATGCAATATAGTCGCATGGCTAGCTACGTAGCTAGGTTACCTTTTTAAGTGGCTCGAGGCGTGCATGGATTAGGTTAATCCAGGCGGTACTACTAGCTGGGGTCCAAGACTGGATACACACTGTACTTCCATATGCCCCGAGTGTCCGGGACCATCACCGGCCAGCACTAGCTGCACTTGTCTAGTGCCAGTAGCTCTGATCATGCATCGAGAATATCGATCGAAATTGACCCGGGAGCTCACGGAATCCGTTCGATCGATCACACACGCCACAGTAGGACGTATAGTACACTAGTAGGTTACTAGTATCGTTCAACTGATCGAAACGCAAAGTTAATGACACCCATGTCTCGCGGGCTTGGTCGGTCGGGTTCCAGCGCATGCGTACCGTACTGCCAGTGTCTTGTTACACGTTTCTTTAGCGGCACTACGGGTACTAGCCACACTATTACATGTGTACACTCCACCCATGAATGAATAGTTTGGTTGCAAAACCCTAGGGTAATTAATTTGTTAATTTGGCAGTAGCTGCTAGCTGATTGTATGCGCCTGGCAAAGTTGATACGATCCGATTTGTCTCGGACAAGACGATCGCATTGTGCCGGTCGATCCTCGGACAGTTTCCAATGATATGGCATGCAGGAGGCTTCTCATGGGGGACACGGCCGCAGCGCCAGCGTCCTCGTGTTCACTTCACGCCGGAGCTGGCGTCGTAGTACATACATACCTGGCTCGACCGCTCCCATTTGATTTGTGCCCCCGATCGAATTTTATCACGTTGTGCCGGCCGGGCCATGCATGGATTGATTCGCTTCGATGATCGGGTTGGTCAAATTAATGGTCGTTTGTCGTTGTGGCAGCAGCGCTAGCTAGGGTACGTAGTAGTACGTGGTTGTTAACTTGCATGCGGCGGCCGGGCCAGATTATTCAGTGTGCCTAATATAATCTACTACTAATGTTAAGCTCGTTGTCACATTCTGCGCCATGGAAGTAGCGAGCCGTGGCAACAAAAGTATTGCCGTCAGCCCGTCACTAGCTGGCTAGGTCTGGATGGATCCTGTGACTGTTTTTCTTTTCAGTGAGAGCGAGCTCAAATGTAATAGTGGATTAGGTGTCCTGTTGGGATCAGAACAATCAATCAGCAGGGGCTGAGTAGTGATCACTAGCAGGCATCATGAGACGAGACGCACGTCGTACTGTCATCCTTGACGAATGGACGACCGACCGAGAGGACGTGCCAATTAATCGGGTCGACGACAATGCGATGTGATGCCTAGTCGCGACCGATGGTCAATGGAGATGGGCACGCACCGGCACCTGCACCGGCATCCATCGGCCGCGCGCCCCTTTACTCATTAGAACGTGGCCACCATATCAGTATCTCACCGGCCTTGGTCGCTCGCCCGCCGTGCCGTCGTCCTCGCCGGCCGGCACAGCTATACAGCTATACTGTATGGACCCGGACCGACATGCCTCTCCCTGACCCTCAGCTCGTTGCATGTCCGCCGCCGGCTGCCGCGTGCATACCGTACTGGTGCATGGGCTGTCGAACCTTCCCTGCCTGCTCAACCTACGTTCTTCTTTTCAGTCTGGGACTTCGTTAAATCTTAGTCGATACTATATCCGTGAGATCTTATATTGAGATCTGTGCAAAACTTTTTTTTATTTTTTTTTCTCTAGCATGTTATATCATTTGACTTAGACTTGGTTAAATCTCAGTCGACTGAGACCTAGCCACATCCTTTTTTTTTTAGGGTTTCAACCTACGTTCTATTGCACGCAGCAAACTACGACGTACGAACGTCTGCACTCATTACAAGGAAAAAAGAAACGAAATTTCCAGAGAATGCATCCCCCGCTTCTCCAATCACAATAGATGTAGCATTGCCCGCAACAGCGTACCGACGTGTAACGTACCGGCCGGTGGAACGTAATTCTCGACCGACCAACGTAGGAGTACACTTATTCAGTGATCGGTGCACCGGCCCCGCGCGGCGCATATGCATGCATGGATGCATGCATGCCGCCTTTTGTTGGGATGCGTTAATCTCCATCGTGCCAATCGTCCTAGAAAATGCATTTTTGGCGGATAATCGTTCACGAGTTTAGAGTATAATCAGCTAAGAGGATCATCGTACCAAGTACAAGAAAGCTTATTCATAAAACTATGTCTAGCTAACTCATGAGTACTGGCTTCTCGAAGACAATGTAGCTAGAAATTCAAAGATCAAACCATGATTACAACACTGATGGACCCAATATTCTTTTGACAATGGCCGTGTTCGGTTCTCTTTGCTGGAAAGGCCCCATTACTTGGGACGTGGAGTTTCTACACCGAGGAGCAAATGCTCCTGGTGTGACCGGTAAAAAAAAATCAAAAAATTGTCAAAAAATTTTGATTTTTTTTTGTGGCATACTTATACAAATGTTTGTTGTGCACGTAAAATTTCATCGTGAAATCACATTGGTGGAAGGTGTGGTAAAAAACAAAATCGATGCTCTGAAAATGTTACTTACAAAAGCATTTTGAAGCTTTGATTTTGTTTTTTTTTTGGCACGACTTCCACGAATGTGATTTCATGATGAAAATTTTCATGCACAAGAAACACTTGCAAAAGTATGTCACAAAAAAAATTCAGAATTTTTTGAATTTTTTCTATTTTTTTGATTTTACTGTTCACACCAGGAGCATTTGCTCCTGGGTGTAGAATGGTACTTTCGCATTACTTGGGCCTTTTCAGGTGACATGCCTTTCTATCACCGGGAGGTGGACAATTGGAGGAGTGGTGCCTTCTGGCATGATGTTTGCATTGGTGAACGCTCACTCAAAACCAAATTTTGGTTTCTTTTTGTGATTTGTCAGCAGCAAGACTCTTCAATTGCTCAGGTCTGGAATTGTCTATTTTGATGCTAACTTTTAGAAGATGTGTGAGTGAACAACTATTAGATTTCCTCATCATTACGAGGGGAGTTGTTTTGACAATTGAGATTGATTTGCTTGTTTGGTACCTTGAGCCTTTTGCCTTTTTACAAGAGGATAAATTTTGGAGGGGTAGTTCACTCCTTTAAAGATTGTATTTGGAAAATTAAAATCCCTCCGAATATTCATGTATATCTGTGGCTGATCTTTAATAATAAAACCTTGAGGCGGGATAATCTTGCCAAAAGGTACCATGTGGCTGACCCAACATGTGATTTTTGTACTGAGAATGAAAGCGTTGAACACCTTTTTGTTGACTGCATTGCGGCTGTTGATATTATCGATTTTCCGATGCCTTGGAAGAAGAAAAATAGAGCTGTTGTTGTTAACATGATTATATCTACTGCCTTGTGGAGCTTATAGTTGCTTCGAAACTGATCGGGCCTATAGCTAGCAACCAGAAAAATATGACGATTTTGTTCAAAAGAAAGACAAAAGTGGACCGGCCAGTACTCGCTGCATGGCCTGCATGCAGCCCGTTTGACCTTTCGCGTGATGTTCAGTTCCAACTCCGCAAGGCAGAAAGGCCTTCCCCATGCGAGAATGGCAGAAGTGTACGAAGGGGAAGTTATGGTTTCTGAAAGTGAAGGGAGGTTTACCGCCTTTTCTGACTTCTGAGACCGAATTGTTTGTGGATTTATTAGTACTCTATTTTTTTTGCGAGAAAACTTTCAATCTATTCATCTTCCATCACGGCAGTACAACAAACACTAGAAATAATAAAAATTACATCCATATTCATAGACCACCTAGCGACGACGACTACAATCACTGAAACGAGCCAAAGACGCGCCGCCGTCATCACCCCTCCCTTGCCGGAGTCGGGCACAACTTGTTGTAGTAGACAGTCGGAAAGTCGTCGTGCTAAGGCCCCGTAGGACCAGCGCACCAGAACAGCAACCGCCGCTGATGAAGAATAACGTAGATCGAAAGGATCCAACCTGAAGACACACGAATATAGACGAACCACAACCAGATCCGAGCAAATCCAGCGAGGATAGATCCGCCGGAGACACACCTCCACACGCCCACCAACGATGCTAGACGCACCATCGGAACGGGGACTAGGCGGGGAGACCTTTATTCCATCTTGAGGGAGCCGCCACCGTCTCGTCTTCCTGAGTAGGACACAAACCCTAACAAATTTTAAAGAAACGACTAACAACGGAGCCCTCCCGCCGTCCCTTGCCAAGATCCACCACGCCCCATGGCCCTAGGGCCACCGGAGACGAGGCGGACCTGCGGCTGAGCCGACGAGAGGCACGAGCCCTAACTTTTCTTGGAGGTGGAGGCGGCGGCTAGAAAGAGGCTTAGTATATTTCTGTCTCAAAGTTTCACGACAACTTGGTTCTACTGAAACCACTCCATCATACGGGGCCGGTCCCAGACGGCCGAGGTTTTCTCAGCAGAACAGACAGAGGGAACATCACAGAGAAAAACGACAGATCAGCACCACCAACACCGGCCAACCACGCCGTGCCGACCGTAGTGTGAACCGGACCCCGGCCCTATCCTACACTACACGGCGCGCTATTGCCGCGAACGGGCGGCCCGCCTGGATCGATCGATCGATGATTTGGCCGCACGCACGTACCAGCACGTAGATGGAAAGCCGGGACCAGGTGTTGGGGCTTCTACCGTGCCAGGAGGACTGGAGGAGGGACACCGGAGATGGGGCGCGTTGACTCTCTAGTCTGTACGTACTCCCATGCATGCTTGGCCGGTCTGCATGCAAGTATAGTATACAGAGGATGCCAAACTAATCATCCATAGGTGCGGGCTCTGGGTGTTGCCGCGTGCTTGCTAATCCCTCGTGTACGCTTTTGAGGGACCACGGCGCAGTCCGTGTCACGCACCGTGCCGCCCATGCCCAAGTGACCGTTTTCTTTGTGGGCGCACTTGTCACACCGGGGGCATCGAGGAGTCAGCGAAAACCTAGATCCAGACCAGGTTCAGGACATTAGCCGTGGCAGGTCTCGTTCCTTCTTTTTTTACGGGGTTAAAAGGGATTTCATAGCTCAAGGTGGAGGAACATCCTCCTGTGCAGGTACATCAGCACGGCCTATCCGAGCCAAATCGCCATTCTTGCTTCTTCTCTTTTTTTACAAGGGTAAAGGGAGTTTTATTGCAAAGTCACAGAGTTACAGTCGAGAGGCTACAAGTTCTCGATACAAGGTGGAGTTGAACGAAGCCAAACAGTCGTGGCTCGCTCCGTTCGGCTGTAACAAGCCAAACGATCGGCAACTCTATTCTGAAAACGACTAATCTTCTAAGGTACAAACTCCCTACTACCAGCTAAATGTTTAATCTCTAGAACTAATTGGCCATAAGCTGACCGCCGCAGAGCATTTGTGGTCAGGCAAGATAAAGCTTCCAGGGAATCCGATTGCAACACCACCGGTGAGTTTGAGTGATGTATGGCAAGAGCCATACCTTGCATCATTGCATGTAGCCCTGCCTCAAGTGGGTCGTTGCAATGGAAAATATATCTGTAAACCGCACATAAGATTGAACCCCCACTGTCCCGGAGAACACACCCGGCTGCCGCGGAGCCATCCTGTGGGTTATACGAACCATCGACGGACAGGGCCACCATATCCCTAGCTGGAGCCGGCCATAGCACAGCGGGCTCAGCCATTTTTTGGCGCGTCACCACTTGTGGCACCGAGGGCATTTTGCCTTTGATAATCTCCTTAGCTGAAAACTTGCCCGCGAGGTTGATGGATTTATAGTAGCTATCCAAGAACTCAACCGATGCAGGCACGGGTGGAGCTTCCTTACCGTGATAGCAGTCATTGCGTATCTGCCATATCCGCCAAATTAGCATAATTACCATGTCTCGGACCATCTCTGAACAGGAATCAAGTAGGAGCATTAGCCATTCCTTCCCAGTGTGGATTAGGAGATCATCATCTGGAAGAGGCCATCTCGTACGCATGTTGATCCAAAAAATTCTTGCCTGAGTGCAAGTGATCAAGGCATGAAAGGTAGACTCCTCCTCCACCCCACAAATAGGGCAGAGTGAGCGGGAGGCCAAATGTCGGTAATTCTTGCACTGTTGAGTAGCTAGGGTACCCGTAACCACTCGCCATGTTGTGATCTTCATTTTCTGTGGTACGTTGGACGACCAAATCTAGTTCCACAGCAAGCGATTCCCCTCAGGGTCTGAACTAGAAGAACCACCTGCAAAGGCAATGTTATGATCACATGTGGCTAGTCTGTATGCACTCTTCACCGTGAAGGTCCCGCTCTTCTCCGGGAACCAGGACAAGAAATCATTCCGCATGCGGGGCGAAGCTCTGATCTTTGTGATATACTATACGTCCATGGGCCAAAAAAATTCACGAAGACGATCCACCCACCAAGCCCCGTTTCATCAAGAAAATCAACTACCCCGTTCAGGCGACAAGTGCCTTTTGGAGTGATGGGGCGAAACGACGATGGCCGGGGATCCAGGTACCCCTCCAGGTGCGTATGCCAGCCCCGTTCCCCACCCTCCAAATTACACCTCTCCTGAGGAAGTCAAGGCCATGCAATATACCTTTCCACACTGATGAACCATTGCCCGAGAACACTGTATCCAGCAGCTCTCCAGAGAGATAATACTTTGCCTTTAGAAGGCGAGCACAAAGACTCTCCGGCGTGTCCAACAAATGCCGCGCTTTTTTAGCAAGCAATGCCCGGTGAAAGGACTTCATGTCTCGAAACCCCATGCCACCCATGGACTTAGGTAGCCTCAGTTTATCCCAGCTCATCCAAGCCATCTTTTTCTTGCCATTCTCCACTCCCCACCAATATTGACGTATCATACGAGTTAGTTCGTCACAGACCGATGCAGAAAGCTTGAAGACACTCAAAACATAAGCAGGAAGGGCCTAGGCCGCAGCTTTAATAAGAATCTCCTTATTACCAGCGGACATATATTGCTCGCTCCAATCTATAAGCTTCTTCCGTTAACACTCTAGGATAGTTTCAAAGTTACCTTTGTGGATTCTTCCTTCCGGGACAGGAAGACTGGTATTTGGGCTCAAACACTTCTTTGAGTAATTTACAAAATAGTTTTAACCTCCTAAACCACATTTGGCAGACAGTTATTTGAAAAAAGGATGGAGCACTTTGATGGGTTGATCAATTGTCCAGTCGCCGCCGTATACGTGTTCAACACACCTTTAACCAAGAGAGCTTGCTGCTCAGAGGCACGGAAAAGCAGGAGGGAATCATCCGCAAATAGGAGATGTGAGATGACCGGGGCACCCCTACAGATCTTGACCCCTTGTAAACCTTCCTGGTTCATCGCCTTGTTCAGAATGATGGACAGAGCGTCATTCACAAAGAGGCAAAGGAAGGGGGATAAAGGATCACCTTGGCGTAGACCTCTCGAGGGAGAGAAGGACTCAAATAGCTTGCCATTAAATTTGACAGGATACTTCACTGAGGAGACACATGCCATAACACGAGAGATCCACTGATCAGAAAAGCCCCATTTAGAGAGCGCCCTTTCCAAGAAGTACCAATCAACGCGGTCGTACGCCTTTGACAGATCAAGTTTGTATGCACATAATGCTGATGAATTATCCTTGACTGACTGAATATGATGAATGCACTCAAAGGCAATAATGGAATTATTAGAAATTAGCCTCCCTGGAATGAATGCACTCTGATTTTCAGAGATAAGCTCATACAGTAGCGGTCGAAGCCTGCTCACCATGCATTTAGACACGATCTTGTACACCACATTACATAGACTAATGGGGCAGAAATCCTTTAGTTATTTATGGTGGGGCACTTTTGGAATTAACATGATCGTCGTGTCGTTAACACCATCTGGCATGATGCCAGTAACAAAAAACTCCTGAACTGCAAACACTATTTCCTCCTTCAAAACAGCCCAGTTCCTTTGATAAAAACCTTGCCGGGAAACCATCACAGCCTGGAGCTTTTAGGGGGACGATTTGAAAAAGGGCATTTGAAATCCCCTCCTCCGAGTATGGTTTACACAAGGTGTCATTCATCTCAGCTAACACCTTAGGAACAATATTGTCCAGCACCACTTGCGGATCCAGGGTAGAATCTTTAGTGAAAATCTCCTTGAAGTAGGAGTTGGCCATCCTCTCCATATCGGATGGCACGGTGCACCACGAGCCGTCAGCCATCAACAGTCGCTGAATTTGGTTGCGACGAGCCCGCCAAACCGCTCGTCGGTGTAGATATTTAGTGTTGCATTCTCCTTCTCTCAACCATTCAATTCTAGACCGTTCAAGCCAGAGCATCTCTTCTCTATAAAGAAGCTCATCGAGTTGATTCATTTTAGATTGAATCTGTGCTCGGTCCGCGCCTGACAGTTGAAGGTCAGCCAACTACTAACGAATTTTTTCAATGTCCTTCGGAACATTACCAAAGTTCATTTTGCTCCAATGCCTCAAGTCAGTCATCACCTCCTTCAGCGAGTTAGCCACCGAGCCCAAATTACCGGTTGGCCGGTGTTTGACCCAAGCTTCCGAGATGATAGTGGTAAGTTTAAGGTCTCTCTCCCACATTATCTTATACCGTGGAGTTGACATCCTATGCCTTGGTTCTTGCACTCCTTCCAAGTTGATCAACAGAGGACTATGGTCAGAGCAGGAGGTGGCCAGGTGCACCACCCGTGCTGCAGGATAGATGTCCCTTAGTGCTTCATCCACGCAGGTCCGATCGAGGCGGACCTGAACATTGCGAAAACCCTCTTGACCATTATCGTATGTGTATGGGAGGCCTGAGAACCCGGGATCCTCAAGCTCACATGTTTGTAGGCAGTCCCTGAACGCTAACATTTGTGTCTCCGCTCGAGCTGATCTTGACAAATGCTCGTGCTGCCAGAGTGCTTCATTGAAGTCGCCGCAAACGACCCATGGTTCTCGCGACACAGCCCGCAGACGACATAGATGATCCCACATCCATTATCAATTCTCCACTCTTGGCTCCCCATAAAGAAAATTACCCCTCCATGAGATACCAGAGCCTCCTTCAAGTATTCGAACGTCAATGAACCTACTACAAGATTCCAAAACTGTAACAGTGAGATTTTCATCCCAGAACAAAGCAACCCCTCTGCTTCTTCCATCACTACTGACACCGTGGAAGCCTTTTAGGCCCAGCCTCCACTTCATTTTCTCTATCTTGGTTGCCTCATGTCTAGTCTGACAAAGGAAGACTAGCTTGGGGTTATTGGCTTTTGAGAGGGCCAAAACCTCCCCCCTCCCCGCAGTTCCAAGACAAAACATTCATTGCGTCCGGCGGTCCTCCTCTAGGGAGGCCACCGATATCTTGTTTTGGTCCTTCTCCATTGCTACTTTCAATCTTTTGCTACTGGAATTGATGTTTGTGGGTGAGTCGTCCTCCTCCAAATCCCTACCGCTGCCATCTGTGATAGCCAGCACCGGTTTCAATGTGTCGAGGGCATCTCGGGAGTTAGCCAAAGCTTCCTCCATATTCAACCTCTTCTTCGGGATCCTGTCCACCTCCATTCTCTCCCCAGGTGTTTTAACTAGGCTAGAAGCGGTATCCGCGACTTCGGGATCAATAGGGTCCAGCTCAGACACGTCACCGTAATCCCTAGGGGTCGCCACTTTGCTGGGTTCAGTGCCTGCTGCCCTAGCAGCTCGATGTTCTGGCCGTGGCTTGTTCGGGGCATCAACATAGATCTAGTCACCGAACTTGAGCGCCTTCTCATCGTGAACCCCCGGTCCACATTCTTTGTGATCATGGCTAATGAGGCCACATAGCTTACAAAATTTGGCAAGTTTTTCATAACGAACCAAGTACACCTGACGTTCCTTGGCACGAATAATACTGACATATTTTGTAAGATCCAGGTGGATATCATGCTTAACCCTCACGCTTATGTAATCACCCCTTGTATTCCCATTCAAGTGCATATCCATAATCTCACCTGATTTCTTCAGAAGCTTCTCCACAATATTCTGTTTGCAGAATGGGTCCGACAGCTTGTGGATTTGCAGCCAAAATGGCAGGTGATGGAATTCTACCTCCTCTGCTTTGCTGAAACCATCATACGGGCACAAGAGCACCGCCATACTACGAAACAACCATGGACCCTGAAACATGATGTGTTCCCAATCCCCCAAGCAGGATGCTTGGACGACAAAACAATTAGGGCCGACTGGCCAAAATCTAACACTTTGCGTCGGGTTCCACGCGGCCCTCATATCCTTGTAAAAGGCAGAAGGGCTGAAATTTTTGTTTGTATGAACCCTAGCAAGGGCAAGCCAACAAACGCTTTCCTGGATCACAGGGTCGTCCTCATTAATCTCAACATCAGCAAACTCTTCATCGTTGAGATCCAGCTGATCAAGGAAATCTCCAGATCCGATCTTGCAGCCACGGAGGCGTCGCCGCCATTCGTGGTGGAGTTGGCATCAGAAAGAGACGCCATCCCAGAGTCCTGGACTCGTCGCACGATCGCCAAGGGGGTTGACGATTGCAGATGTGGCTTGCAGTAGTCGGGGAAGGGTATAGGCGCTTGGAACTTAGAGGTGATCGAAATCGCCTAGGAGGAGAGAAACCCTAGCCATCTCGGGCGTAGGGGAAAGGTGTGCTGCCGTTCTTGCTTCTACTTGACCAAAAGAAGCTAAGCTATGACTAATGACATTTTGGTGCCTACTAATATGAGCAATAGAGTTATCCCTTTCACCTAAAAGTCTCCTCACTTCATTCACTATCATCACGTGTTGGGACTTATTATTCGCGGTTGATGTAGTCGAACACCTTCGCGATCCAACCGATCAAGTACCAAACATACGGCACCTCCGCGTTCAGCACGCGTTCAACTCGATGACGTCCTTGCCTTCTTGATCCAGCAAGACGGGCGAAGTCGCACATGAGTTTCGGCAGCACAATAGCATGGTGACGGTGGTGATGCAACTATCTCCGTAGGGCTTCGCTGAGCACTACGAAAATATGACAGAGGATGAACTAGAGGGAGAGGGGCGCCGCACACGGCTTGGGGATCATGGTGTGTTGTGCCCCTCTCCCTCCACATATATATATATATAGGTGGGGGAGGAGGGGATGCAGCCTAGGGCTCTCCCAAGGAGCAGGTGGCCACCTTGGGCACCTACCCTGCCCCCCCTTCCTTCTTGGGTGCGCGGGGGAAGGCAGGAAGGGATGTCTCCCCCCTCCTTTCCTTTCTCTTAGGTGGAGGGGAAGGCAGGAGCGGCTAGCCCTCCCCCTTTCCTTTCCTAGGGCTGGCGGCCATGGAGAGGGCGCGCCAGCCCCCTTTTGGGCTGGTGTGTTGATACATCTCCATCGTATCTACTTTTCCAAACACTTTTGCCCTTGTTTTGGACTCTAACTTGCCTGATTTGAATGGAACTAACCCGGACTGACGTTGTTTTCAGTAGAATTGCCATGGTGTTATTTTTGTGCAGAAATAAAAGTTCTCGGAATGACCTGAAACTCCACAGAGAATATTTTTGGAATTAATAAAAATACTAGCGAAAGAATCAAGACCAGGGGGCCCACACCCTGTCCACGAGGGTGGGGGCGCGCCCTACCCCCCTGGGCGCGCCCCTACCTCGTGGGCCCCCTGATGCTCCACCGACCTCAACTCCAACTCTATATATTCACGTTCGGGGAGAAAAAAATCAGAGAGAGGGATTCATCGTGTTTTACGATACAGAGCCGCCGCCAAGCCCTAAACTCTCTCGGGAGGGCAGATCTAGAGTCCCTTTGGGGCTCCAGAGAGGGGAATCCGTCGCCATTGTCATCATCAACCATCTTCCATCACCAATTTCATGATGCTCACCGCCGTAGGTGAGTAATTCCATCATAGGATTGCTGGACGGTGATGGGTTGGATGAGATTTACCATGTAATCGAGTTAGTTTTGTTAGGGTTTGATCCCTAGTATCCATTATGTTTTGATATTGATGTTGCTATGACTTTGCTATGCTTAATGCTTGTCACTAGGGCCGGAGTGCCATGATTTCAGATCTGAACATATTATGTTTTCATGAATATATGTGAGTTCTTGATCTTATCTTGCAAGTCAATAGTCACCTACTATGTGTTATGCTCCGGTAACCCCGAAGTGACAATAATCGGGACCACTCCCGGTGATGACCATAGTTTGAGGAGTTCATGTATTCACTAAGTGTTAATGCTTTGGTCCGGTACTCTATTAAAAGGAGGCCTTAATATCCCTTAGTTTCCAATAGGACCCCGCTACCACGGGAGGGTAGGACAAAAAATGGCATGCAAGTTATTTTCCATAAGCATGTATGACTATATTCGGAATACATGCCTACATTATATTGATGAACTGGAGCTAGTTCTGTGTCACCCTACATTATAACTATTGCATGAGGAATCGCATCTGACATAATTATCCATCACTGATCCAATGCCTACGAGCTTTTCACATATTGATCTTTGCTTAGTTAATTTACTGTTGCCACTATTACAATTACTATGAAACTACTACTCTTACTTTTGCCACTGTTACCGTTACTTCCATACTACTTTGCTACTAAATACTTTGATGCAGATATTAAGTCATCCAGGTGTGGTTGAATTGACAGCTCAACTGCTAATACTTGATAATATTCTTTGGCTCCCCTTGTGTCGAATCAATAAATTTGGGTTGAATACTCTACCCTCGAAAACTGTTGCGATCCCCTATACTTGTGGGTTATCAAGACTATTTTCTGGCACCATTCCCGGGGAGCATAGCTCTATTCTTTGAGTCACTTGGGATTTATATCTGCTGATCACTATGAGGAACTTCGAAGACGAAAGAACTAAGATTTTCCCTCAACTACGAGGGGAGGTAAGGAACTACCATCTACCTCTGCACTTGATTCACCTTCTGTTTTGAATAAGCTTGCGACACCTAAACCTGCTTCTGCTATTAATTCTCATATGTCGCATGTTATTGATGATGCCACTTCTGCTATGCATGATACTTATGATGAAACTACTTCTATGCTTGATAATATTGTGCCATTAGGTGAATTTCTTGATGAACAACTTGCTAGGGCTAGAGAGAATGAAATTATTGAAACTGATAATATTGATGAAAGTGATGATGAAGATTCTCCCCCTAAATATGAATTTTCTGTTGTGCCCGAGGGTTATGTTATGGATGAAGAAACTGCTGGAGATTTTCCTACTTGCAATGATAGATCTGATCTTAAGAAATTGTTAGCTAAGCTGGAAGAAAAGTCTCTGAATGCTAGAATGAAATATGACCCTGCTTTTGCTACTTCACCTATTTTTGTTACTGATAAGGATTATGATTGCTCTGTTGATCCTAAGGTAATTACTTTGGTTGAATCTGATCCTTTTTATGGCTATGAATCTGAAAATGTTGTGGCACATCTTACTAAACTGAATGATATAGCCACCCTATTCACTAATGATGAGAAAACTCGTTACTACTATATCCTCAAGTTATTTTCTTTCTCATTAAAGAGTGATGCTAAAACTTGGTTTAATTCTCTTGATCCTGGTTGTGTGCGTAGTCCCCGGGATATGATTTATTACTTCTCTGGTAAATATTTCCCTGCTCATAAGAAACAAGCTGCTTTAAGGGAAATATATAATTTTGTGCAAATTGAAGAAGAGAGTCTCCCACAAGCTTGGGGGAGGCTTCTCCAAGTACTTAATTCTTTGCCTGATCATCCTCTCAAGAAAAATGAAATACTTGATATCTTTTATAATGGACTAATCGATGCTTCCAGAGACCACCTGGATAGTTGTGTTGGTTGTGTTTTCAGGGAAAGAACTGTTAATCAAGCTGAATTGTTATTGAATAATATGTTGACTAATGAAAACAATTGGGCAATTCCTGAACCAACTCCTAAGCCAACTCCGAAGAAAAGGTGTATTTTATTTCTCAGTCCAGAAGATATGCAAGAGGCAAAGAAATCTATGAAAGAAAAGGGTATTAAAGCTGAAGATGTTAAGAATTTACCTCCTGTTGAAGAAATACATGGCCTTAATTTACCACCTATTGAAGAAATACATGGTCTTGATAACCCGACACAGGTAGTAAAGGTAAATTCTCTCTATAGATATGATAAAGCTGGAATCCTGTCTACTAAGTTTGCTAGTCAATGCTTGGATGAGTTTGATAATTTTATTGTTAAACAAGAAAACTTCAGTGCTTGTGTTGGTAGACAATTGAAACGTAATGCTTACATGATTGAACACTTGAGTGATTATATGTCTAGAGTTAAAGGTGAACTTAAACTTATTAGTAAACATGCTTCTATGGTTACCACTCAAGTAGAACAAGTTCTTAAAGCTCAAAATGATTTGCTCAATGAATTAAATAATAAGAAAAATGAGAATGCTATTAGACTTATGACTAGAGGTGGTAGAATGACTCAGGAACCTTTGTATTTTGAGGGCCACCCTAAGAGAATTGAGAAAGATTCTCAGAGAAATAATGTTGATGCACCTAGTCCTTCTAAAAAGAAGAAGAAAATGATAGGACTTTGCATGCTTCTAGTGAACCTGTTGTAGACACACCTGAGAATCCTAATTATATTTGTATTTCTGATGCTGAAACACAATCTGGTGATGAACATGAACCTAGTGATGATGTTAATGATGATGTTCATGTTGATGCTCAACCTAGCAATAACAATGATGTAGAGATTGAACCTACTGTTGATCTTGATAACCCACAATCAAAGAATCAACGTTATGATAAAAGAAACTTCGTTGCTAGGAAGCACGGTAAAGAAAGAGAACCATGGGTTCAGAAACCCATGCCTTTTCCTCCTAAACCATCCAAGAAAAAGGATGATGACGATTTTGAGCGCTTTGCTGAAATGATTAGACCTATCTTTTTGCATATGCGTTTTACTGATATGCTTAAAATGAATCCTTATGCTAAGTACATGAAATATATTGTTACAAATAAAAAAAAGATACCAGAAGCTGAAATTTCCACCATGCTTGCTAATTATACTTTTAAGGGTGGAATACCTAAGAAACTTGGAGATCCAGGAGTACCAACTATACCATGCTCCATTAAAAGAAACTATGTTAAAACTGCTTTATGTGATCTTGGAGCCGGTGTTAGTGTTATGCCTCTCTCTTTATATCGTAGAATTGAATTGAATAAGTCGACACCTACTGAAATATCTTTGCAAATGGCCAATAAATCAACTGTTATACCTGTCGGCATTTGTGAGGATGTGCCTGTTGTGGTTGCAAACGTTACTATCTTAACAGACTTTGTTATTCTTGATATTCCCGAGGACAATAGTATGTAGATTATCCTTGGAAGACCCTTTTTGAATACTGTAGGGGCTATTATTGATTCCAACAAAGGCAATGTCACTTTTCATGTTAATGGTAATGAGCATACGGTACACTTACCGAGGAAACAACCTCAAGTTCAGAGTATAAATTCTATTGGAAAAATTCCAACGATTACTATTGGAGGTTTTGAATTTCCTCTTCCTACTGTCAAGAATAAATATGATATTCTTATTATTGGGGATGTACATATCCCCATTGAGGTAACCTAGTGTTATTCGAAAATTCTCCGGTTTCATGCGATTCGGAATTAGTTTGTTAACAAGACTTGATCAACCTTGTTAGTGGATTCCTTTTGATGAGCATGAGATGGATGAAGTTAGAAAGCAC
Source organism: Triticum dicoccoides (assembly GCF_002162155.2). Taxonomy (NCBI): domain Eukaryota; kingdom Viridiplantae; phylum Streptophyta; class Magnoliopsida; order Poales; family Poaceae; genus Triticum; species Triticum dicoccoides. The sequence continues at coordinate 597,303,211 of NC_041389.1, read as the reverse complement.
AACTCTCTGTACCCTCATTTTACTTTCTGTTATTTAGATTAAATAAAGCAAAAATAGTATTTTCTATCTGTTTTATGAATTATCCTTGCAATAAAAAATACCCAAAAAATAAAAGTTCTCCAAATGCCCTGAAAATGAAATATGATTTTTTTCTAGAATATTTAAGAATTATTGGCACTGAGAACACATCAGGGGGAGCTAGCACCTGGCCACGAGGTTCTAGGGTGCGCCCACCCCCCTAGGGCGCGCCCCCTGCCTCGTGGGCCCCTGGTGGCCCCCCTCCACTTATTCCAGCACCCACACACTCTTTCTTCCTCTAGAAAAATCACCAACCAGCTCAAGCACGAGTTCTAGCTCATCTTGCTGCCGTTTTCAATCTCCTTGCTCAAAGCTCCATTCACGAAACTACTTTGGGGGATTGTTCTTCAGTATGTGACTCCTCCAATGGTCCAATTAGTTTTTGTTTTAATGCTTTGTTCATTGCAAATTTTTGCTGCTAAGGTGACCCTGTTCTTGAGCTTGCATGTTAAATTTATATGGTCCCAAGTAGTTCTAATGCATGATATAATCTCTAGGCACTTGTGGGAGTAGTTGCTATCAATTTTGTTGAGTTTGGTTCACTTTTATTTTGAGTTACTAAAATTTTCAGAAATTTTTCAGAGGAGGAAATATGCATTGAAAATATACCAAGGTGGTTCCTCAAGGAAGCAAGGACCAAGGCTCGCGATACCTGAGCCTGATGATGAACCACCGAGGGAAGCTCAAGTGCGGCCTTGTGAATGGCCATCAGAGGAGTTTATGGTCCAAGCAGGCATCAAAGATGAATTTGACGCATATGTGTGTAATGCTGAACTCGAGGGCTTCATGCTAGATAAGTGCCCTCGGTATTACCACTTAACTGATTCCTTTGTGGGAAGGTTCAAATTTACATCTTCACGCAATTCTCACACTGTCCTATTTGATCTTTATAATAAATCTTATACCATGGACTTAGAAGATTTTAATACTGCTTGTAAACTTCCGCAATGGGGTAGTGTTAGTGAACCTCGCAAATCTGAATTTAAAGATTTTCTTGCTAGTATACCATGGGGGAATCTAGAGAAATAGCACAAGCTACCATAGGGAGCATTCATTTTCCTTCTATACATTATTTTGCTCTCTTGATAGGTAGATGCATAAATGGTAAGGACGAGGCATGTCAGATGTGTGTTCTAGATATTAGTGTTCTTAAGAGTGATGTGCTAGGAGATAAACAATATAACTTGGGGGCCATTGTTGCACGAAGGCTGCATCTTAATGGTACATGTGGAGATTTTTTTGGTGGGATTTATGCAACTCGTGTAGCTAATTATCTTGGGGTACCCATACATGAAAATTATAGAGAGTTGCCTCCTGCTTATCTAGATTATAGTGCCATGGTTAGCCATCAGTTTCTTGAGAGGAATGAACAGTTCCTCCAGTACGACTAATCTTTGACAGACGGCGTACTGTACATATTGCTCTCCCTGCTCCTACTTTCTTTGACTTTCAGGCAAAAAGGAGATACTTTATAACCAGGGAGGAGGTGAACGAATATGAGAGGAGGACGGCAGCAGCTCGCCTCCAAGTTGCAGCTCGCCAGGCAGTAACTGTTGCGTCTTAGTATGACCCCAGTTACGACTTTGGATATCCGCCAGGCCAGCCGTGGCAATAGATCAACTTAGGCCAAAAGCCTAAGCTTGGGGGAGTACGTATTTCTCACCGACATTACATTCATGTTCACACACTCATTCCAGTTGTCGGTGCTCATACTTTTTCATTGTACTATCCATGCTAGTTTATTTTCTTTTCTAAGTCTTTTTCTTGTGTGTTTGAATAACCTTAAGGAAAACCAAAAAAAATTAGTTGTAGCTTTTAGCTAGTTTACTTTCCATGCTTGTAGTAGTAGTAACTAAAAGAAAACCCAAAAAGATTTCCCGTTCTTCTTTTGCTTGTTGGGAGCTTTCCCGTGTAAATAGTTTTATTTCTTTTCTTTCCTTTGGGGGTCGAGAGGAGAAGACCATGATGAAAATGTTGAGTGGCTCTCATATGCATTATTACTGATTTAACCAAGAGCCCATATTACATTGTCTTCTCCCTTGTATTAAATGCTTGCAGATTCCAGCTTAGTCCAATGCACATGCACTATTATTATTATCATCCACACCATTCGGTCGTGCAAGTGAAAGGCAATAATGACGATATATGATGGACTGATTGAGATGAGAGAAGCTGGTATGAACTCGACCTATCTTGTTTTTGTAAATATGATTAGTTCATCGTTCTTGATTCAGCCTATTATGAATAAACATGTTTGCAATGATAATTAGAGATTATAGTTGCTTATGCCATGCTTAATTAGCTAAGAGTTTATAATGGTTTACCTTGCGTGCCAACATGCTATTAAAATGGTTGTGATGTGGTATAATAGGGTGGTATCCTCCTTTGAATGATTCGAGTGGCTTGACTTGGCACATGTTCACACATGTAGTTGAAACAAAACAACATAGCCTCCACAATATTTATGTTCATGGTGGATTATATCCTACTCATGCTTGCACTCAATGTCTATTAATTTTAATGCATGTTCATGACTGTTGTCGCTCTCTAGTTGGTCGCTTCCCAGTCTTCTTCTAGCCTTCACTTGTACTAAGCGGGAATACTGCTTGTGCATCCAAAATCCATAAACCCCAAAGTTATTCCATATGAGTCCACCATACTTTCCTATATGCGGTATCTACCTGCCGTTCCAAGTAAATTTGTATGTGCCAAACTCTAAACCTTCAAATGAAATTCTGTTTTGTATGCTCGAACAGCTCATGTATCAACTAGGGTTGTCTATATCTTCCATGCTAGGAGGGTTATTCTCAAGAGGAGTGGACTCCGCTCCTCACTCACGAGAAAATGGCTGGTCACCGGGATGCCCAGTCCCATGCTCAAAACAAATCAAAATAATTGCAAACAAAACTCCCCCAAGATTGTTGTTATTTGGAGGCACCCGTTGTTTCGGGCAAGCCATGGGTTGATGATTGTTGGTGGTGGGGGAGTATAAACTTTACCATTCTGTTTGGGAACCGCCTATAGTATGTGTAGCATGGAAGATATTGATATCTCTTGGTTGTTATGTTGACAATGAAAGTATGCCGCTCAAAATATTATTTATCTCTATTTCAAAATCGAGCTTTGGCACCTCTACAAATCCCTGCTTCCCTCTGCGAAGGGCCTATCTATTTAATTTTATGTTGAGTCATCATCCTCTTATTAAAAAGCACCAGTCGAAGAGCACCGCTGTCATTTGCATGCATTACTATTAATTTATATTGAGTATGACTATGACTGGATCTCTTTTACCATGAATTACAATGTCTAGTCAGTCCTTGATCTTCAGGGGTGCTCTGCATTTATGTTTTGCGGTCTCAGAAAGGGCTAGCGAGATACCATCTTGTTATATCATATTATGATTGTTTTGAGAAAGTGTTGTCATCCGAGATTTATTATTATTGCTCGCTAGTTGATTATGCCATTGATATGAGTAAACATGAGACCTAAATGTTATTGTGAGTGTGGTTAGTTCATAATCTTTGTTGAAAACTTGAATGCTGGCTTTACATATTTACAACAACAAGAGCAAACAGAGTTTGTAAAAGTTTTCCTTTATCGCTTTCAGTTTGCCAACTGAATTGCTTGAGGACAAGCAAGGGTTTAAGCTTGGGGGAGTTGATACGTCTCCATCGTATCTACTTTTCCAAACACTTTTGCCCTTGTTTTGGACTCTAACATGCATGATTTGAATGGAACTAACCCGGACTGACACTGTTTTGAGCAGAATTGCCATGCTGTTATTTTTGTGCGGAAATAAAAGTTCTCGAAATGACCTGAAACTCCACGGAGAATATTTTTGGAATTAATAAAAAATATTGGTGAAAGAATCAAGACCAGGGGCCCACACCCTATCCACGAGGGTGGGGGTGCGCCCTACCCCCCTGGGCGCGCCCCTTGCCTCGTGGGCCCTCTGATGCTCCATTGACCTCAACTTCAACTCTATATTCACGTTCGGGGAGAAAAAAATCAGAGAGAAGGATTCATCGTGTTTTACGATACGGAGCCATCGCGAAGCCCTAAACTCTCTTCGGAGGGCTGATCTGGAGTCCATTCGAGGCTCCAGAGAGGGGAATCCGTCACCGTTGTCATCATCAACCATCCTCCATCACCAATTGCATGATGCTCACCACCGTGCGTGAGTAATTCCATCATAGGCTTGCTGGACGGTGATGGGTTGGATGAGATTTACCATGTACCTGAGTTAGTTTTGTTAGGGTTTGATCCCTAGTATCCATTATGTTCTGAGATTGTTGTTGCTATGACTTTGCTATGCTTAATACTTGACACTAGGGCCTGAGTGCCATGATTTATGTTTTCATGAATATATGTGAGTTCTTGATCCTATCTTTCAAGTCAATAGTCACCTACTATGTGTTATGATCCGGTAACCCCGAAGTGACAATAATCGGGACCACTCCCAGTGATGACCGTAGTTTGAGGAGTTCATGTATTCACTAAGTGTTAATGCTTTGGTCTGGTATTCTATTAAAAGGAGGCCTTAATATCCCTTTGTTTCCAATAGGACCCCGCTGCCACGGGATGGTAGGACAAAAGATATCATGCAAGTTCTTTTCCATAAGCACGTATGACTATATTCAGAATACATGCCTACATTATATTGATGAACTGGAGCTAGTTCTGTGTCACCCTATGTTATAACTATTGCACGAGGAATCGCATCCGACATAATTATCCATCACTGATCCAATGCCTACGAGCTTTTCACATATTGATCTTTGCTTAGTTACTTTACCGTTGCCACTGTTACAATTACTACGAAACTGCTACTATTACTTTTGCCACTGTTACCGTTACTTCCATACTACTTTGCTACTAAATACTTTGCTGCAGATATTAAGTTATCCAGGTGTGGTTGAATTGATAACTCAACTGCTAATACTTGAGAATATTCTTTGGCTCCTCTTGTGTCGAATCAATAAATTTGGGTTGAATACTCTACCCTCGAAAATTGTTGCGATCCCCTATACTTGTGGGTTATCATGTGTGCCTCCCCTTGGCCCATTAGGCCCATATACCTCCTGGGGCCTCCGAGACCCCCTTCCGGTGATTCGATGACTACTCGATACATTCCGAAACCTTTTCAGTGACCAAATATAATCGTCACATATATCAATCTTTACCTCCGGACCATTCTGCAGCTCCTCGTCATGTCCGTGATCTCATCTGGGACTCCGAACAACATTCGGTCACCAATTCACATAACTCAAATAGTACTATATCGTCAACGAACGTTAAGCATGTGGATCCTACGGGTTCGAGAATGATGTAGACATGACCGAGACAACTCTCCGGTCAATAACCAATAGCGGAACCTAGATGCCCGTATTGGTTCCTACATATTCTACAAAGATCTTTATCGATGAACCTTTATGACAATTGCGTAATTCCCTTTGTCATCGGTATGTTACTTGCCTGAGATTCGATCATCGGTACCTTCATACCTAGTTCAATCTCGTTACCGACAAGTCTCATTACTCGTTTTGTAGTGCATCATCCCACAACTAACTCATTAGTCACATTGCTTGCAAGGCTTCATATGATGTGCATTACCGAGAGGGCCCAAAGATACCTCTCCGATACTCGGAGTGACAAATCCTAATCTTGATCTATGCCAACCCAACAAACACCTTTAGAGATACCTGTAGAGCATCTTTGTAATCACCCAGTTACGTTGTGACGTTTGATAGCACACAAGGCATTCCTCCGGTATCCGAGAGTTGCATGATCTCATAGTCGAAGGAACATGTATTTGACATTAAGAAAGTAGTAGCAATAAACTGAACGATCATACGCTAAGCTAACGGATGGGTCTTGTCCATCACAGCATTCTCCTAATGATGTGATCCCGTTATAAAATGACTACTCATGTCTATGGTTAGGAAACCTTAACCATCTTTTGATCAACGAGCTAGTCTAGTAGAGGCTCACTAGGGACACAGTATTTGTTTATGTATCCACACATGTATTTAAGTTGTCGGTAAATACAATTCTAGCATGAATAATAAACCTTTATCATGAATAAGGAAATATAGTTATAACAACTTTATTATTGCCTCTAGGGCATATTTCCATTAGAGATTTTGGTGATCGAAAACCTCTGTAGTGGGACGGACCTTGGCGGGATGTTGACCATCCTCTTCAAGCCCTTAGCAAAGGAGAACACCTTTCGGACCACGGGAGACGACGTCGGCCATAGCCGAGCATGCCGAGTTGTCGAGGTTTGTCTTTTATTCCACCTTCACTTCGTGGTCAGACTTTTACTTCCTCATTCCGAGTCGACTAATTGAATTCAATTAACAATGTCGCAGTACTGGCGTACCTTCGCCCGAATGGTCAGATCATGAGCGCGTCAGCATGGGGAACCTATGAGCGCTGTGTTGGAGCACCTGCTAACCGAGGACCCATATGTGGTCATGGTCAAGCCAAAGAAGACAAAGGGGCCCAAGAAGACTGTTTACTTCCTTTGGTGATTCAGAAATGGAGCAAAAAGGATTCCATAGGTGACCCAGAGTTATTGAACCCACGGGAAGATGGCGCCCTTTAAGCCAGGGTCTCAAACATGTTTTTGTTAAAGAAACAATTCCAGGTTTTTACCGGATCAAAATCAAACTGTTGGGGAACGCGGTAATTTCAAAAAAAATCCTATGCACATGCAAGATCATGGTGATGCATAGCAACGAGAGGGGGAGTGTATCTTCATACCCTTGAAGATCGCTAAGCAGAAGCATTTATTAACGTGGTTGATATAGTCGTACACCTTCACGATCCGCCCCGATCAAGTACCGAACGTACAGCACCTCTGCGTTCAGCACACGTTTAGCTCGATGACGTCCTCGCCTTCTTGATCCAGCAAGACGGGCGAAGTAGTAGATGAGTTCCGGCAGCACGACGGCGTGGTGACGGTGTTGTGAAGAACAATCTCCGCAGGGCTTCGCCAAGCACTACGGAAACTATGACGGAGGATAAACTAGAGGGGACGGGGTTGCCGGCACACGGCTTGGTGTTTCTTGATGTGTCTTTGGTGCTAGCCCTGCCCCTCTATTTATATGTTGAGCCTTGGGGTCGAAACTTGGAGTAAAGGCCTCCACAAAGTCGGTTTCACCCGAAAGGCAAGAGTCCTTCTCGGACTCCAGGGCCAGACGCCAGGGTTCCTGGCGTCTGGACCCAGACGCCAGGGACCCTGGCGTCTGGCCCCTGGACTCTGCAAAACTTCCTTTTGCGCTTTCCAAAAACCTTTTGGGCTTTTGCCTTTGGCCCAAATAAAGTGTTCTCGTACCCAAACATTTCGGGAAACATCCGGAACCCCTTCCGGTGAATTCCGGAACCCTTCAAGAGACCAAACACTATTATCCCATATATCAATCTTTATCTCCGGACCATTCCAGAGTTCCTCGTCATGTCCGTGATCATATCCGGGACTCCGAACAGCATTCGGTCACCAACATACATAACTCATATAATACTATATCATCAATGAACGTTAAGCGTGTGGACCCTACGGGTTCGAGAACTATGTAGACATGACCGAGACACCTCTCTGGTTAATAACCAATAGTGGAACCTGGATGCCCATATTGGCTCCTACATATTCTATGAAGATCTTTATCGGTCGAACCGCATAACAACATACGTTGTTCCCCTTATCATCGGTATGTTACTTGCCCGAGATTCGATCGTCGGTATCTCAATACCTAGTTCAATCTCGTTACCGGCAAGTCTCTTTACTCGTTTTGTAATGCATTATCCCGCAACTAACTCATTAATCACATTGCTTGCAAGGCTTATAGTGATGTGCATTACCGAGAGGGCCCAGAGATACATCTCCGACAATCGGAGTGACAAATCGTAATCTCGATCTATGCCAACTCAACAAGTACCATCGGAGACACCTGTAGAGCACCTTTATAATCACCTAGTTACGTTGTGAAGTTTGGTAGCACACAAAGTGTTCCTCCGGTATTCGGGAGTTACATAATCTCATAGTCATAGGAACATGTATAAGTCATGAAGAAAGCAATAGCAATATACTAAACGATCAAGTGCTAAGCTAACGGAATGGGTCAAGTCAATCACATCATTCTCCAATGATGTGACCCCGTTAATCAAATGACAACTCATGTCTATGGCTAGGAAACATAACCATCTTTGATTCAACGAGCTAGTCAAGTAGAGGCATACTAGTGACACTCTGTTTGTCTATGTATTCACACATGTACTAAGTTTCCGGTTAATATAATTCTAGCATGAATAATAAACATTTATCATGAATTAAGGAAATAAATAATAACTTTATTATTTCCTCTAGGGCATATTTTCTTCAGTCTCCCACTTGCACTAGAGTCAATAATCTAGTTCACATCACCATGTGATTTAACACATATATTCACATCTGTATGTGATTAACACCCATAGCTCACATCGTCATGTGACCAACTCCCAAAGGATTTACTAGAGTCGATAATCTAGTTCACATTGCTATGTGATTAACACCCAAAGAGTACTAAGGTGTGATCAAGTTTTGCTTGTGAGAGAAGTTTAGTCAACGGGTCTGTCACATTCAGAGCCGTATGTATTTTGCAAATATTCTATGTCTACAATGCTCTGCACGGAGCTAATCTAGCTAATTGCTCACACTCTCGATATGTATCTAGATTGAGACTTAGAATCTTCTAGATCGGTGTCAAAGCTTGCATCAACGTAACTCTTTATGATGAACTCTTTGTCACCTCCATAACCGAGAAATATTTCCTTATTCTACTAAGGATAATTTTGACCCTTGTCCAGTGATCTACTCCTAGATCACTATTGTACTCCCTTGCCAAACTCCGGGCAGGGTATACAATAGGCCTGGTACATAGCATGGCATACTTCATAGAACCTATGGCTGAGGCATAGGGAATGACTTTTCATTCTCTTTCTATTTTCTGTCATGGTCGGGTTTTGATTCTTACTCAACTTCACACCTAGCAACACAGGTAAGAACTCCTTCTTTGACTGTTCCATTTTGAACTACTTCAAAATCTTGTCAAGGTATGTACTCATTGAAAAAACTTATCAAGTGTCTTGATCTATCTCTATAGATCTTGATGCTCAATATGTAAGCAGCTTCACCGAGGTCTTTCTTTGAAAAACTTCTTTCAAATATCCCTTTATGCTATCCAAAAATTCTATATCATTTCCAATCAACAATATGTCATCCACATATAATATTAGAAATGCTAGAGAGCTCCCACTCACTTTCTTGTAAATACAGGCTTCTCCAAAAGTCTGTATAAAACCATATGCTTTGATCAACTCATCAGAGCGTATATTCCAACTCCGAGATGCTTGCACCAGTCCATAGATGGATCGCTGGAGCTTGCACACTTTGTTAGTACCTTTAGGATCGACAAAACCTTCTGGTTGCATCATATACAACTCTTCTTTAAGAAATATCCATTTAAGAAATGCAGTTTTGACATCCACTTGCCAGATTTCATAAAATATGGCAACTACTAACATGATTCGGACGGATTTAAGCATCGCTGCAGTTGAGAAAATCTCATTGTAGTCAACACCTTGAACTTTGTCGAAAACCTTTTTGCGACAAGTCGAGCTTTGTAGATAGTAACACTACTGTCAGTGTCCGTCTTCCTCTTGAAGATCCATTTATTTAATATGGCTTACCGATCATCGGGCAAGTCCACCAAAGCCCACACTTTGTTCTCATACATGGATCCCATCTCAAATTTCATGGCCTCAAGCCATTTCGTAGAATCTGGGCTCATCATCGCTTCCTCATAGTTCGTAGGTTCATCATGGTCTAGTAACATGACTTCCAGAATAGGATTACCATACCACTTTGATGCAGACCATACTCTGGAAGACCTACGAGGTTCGGTAGTAACTTGATCGGAAGTTTCACGATCATCATCATTAGCTTCCTCACTAATTGGTGTAGGAATCACTGGAACAGATTTCTGTGATGAACAACTTTCCAATTCGGGAGAAGGTACAATTAACTCATCAAGTTCTACTTTCCTCCCACTCACTTCTTTCGAGAGAAACTCCTTCTCTAGAAAGGATCCATTCTTAGCAACGAATATCTTGCCTTCGGATCTGTGATAGAAGGTGTACCCAACAGTTTCCTTTTGGGTATCCTATGAAGACGCATTTCCCCGATTTGGGTTCGAGCTTATCAGGTTGAAGCTTTTTCACATAAGCATCGCAGCCCCAAACTTTAAGAAATGACAACTTTGGTTTCTTACCAAACCATAGTTCATAAGGTGTCATCTCAACGGATTTTTGATGGTGCCATGTTTAAAGTGAATGCAGATGTCTCTAATGCATAATCCCAAAATGACAGTGGTAAATCAGTAAGATACATCATAGATCGCACCATATCCAATAAAGTGCGGTTACGATGTTCGGACACACCATTACGCTGTGGTGTTCCATGTGGCGTGAGCTATGAAACTATTCCACATTGTTTTAAATGAAGGCCAAACTCGTAACTCAAATATTCTCCACTACGATTAGATCGTAGAAACTTTATTTTCTTGTTACGATGATTCTCCACTGCACTCTGAAATTCTTTGAACTTTTCAAATGTTTCAGACTTGTGTTTCATTAAGTAGATATACCCATATCTGCTCAAATCATCTGTGAAGGTCAGAAAATAACGATACTCACCACAAGCATCAACACTCATTGGATCACATACATCGGTATGTATTATTTCCAATAAGTCAGTAGCTCATTCCATTGTTCCAGAGAACGGAGTTTTAGTCATCTTGCCCATACGGCACGGTTCGCAAGCATCAAATGATTCATAATCAAGTGATTCCAAAAGTCCATCTTTATGGAGTTTCTTCATGCGCTTTACACTGATATGACCCAAACGGCGGTGCCACGAATATGTTGCACTATCATTGTCAACTTTGCATCTTTTGGCATCAATATTATGAATATGTGTATCACTATGATCAAGATTCAGTAAACCATCAACATTGGGTGTATGACCATAGAAGGTTTTATTCATGTAAATAGAATAACAATTTATTCTCTATCCTAGATGAACAATCATGTCGCAATAAACATGATCTAATCATATTTATGCTAAACGCAAACACCAAATAACATTTATTTAGGTTCAACACTAATCTCGAAAATATAGGGAGTGTGCGATGATGATCATACCAATCTTGGAACCACTTCCAACACATTGTAGGGGAACGTAGCAGAAATTCAAAATTTTCTACGCATCACCAAGATCAATCTATGGAGTAATCTAGCAATGAGGGGAAGGGGAGAGTGCATCTACATACCCTTGTAGATCGCTAAGCGGAAGCGTTCAAGAGAACGGGGTTGAGGGAGTCATACTCGTCGTGATCCAAATCACCGGAGATCCTAGTGCCGAACGGCCGACACCTCCGCGTTCAACAAACGTGCAGGCCGGTGACATCTCCCATGCCTTGATCCAGCAAGGAGAGAGGGAGAGGTTGGGGAAGACTCCGTCCAGCAACAGCACTACGGCGTGGTGGTGGTGGAGGAGCATGGTATTCCAGCAGGGCTTCTCCAAGCACCACGAGATATGAGGAGAAAGAGAGGTAGGGCTGCGCCAGGGAGAGGTGGAAACTCTTGTGTCTGCCAGCCCCAAAACCTCAAGTATATATAGGGGAGAGGGAGGGGGTGCGCCCCCTCTAGGGTTCCCACCCCTAGGGGTGTGGTAGCCCCAAAACCCATCTAGGGTGGCGGCCAAGGGGGGAGAGGGGGAAACTTTCCCCCCAAGCAAGGTGGGGCGCCCCCTCCCCAAACCCTAGGTGCCTTGGGCCCTTGTGGGGGGGCGCACCAGCCCACCTGGGGCTGGTCCCCTCCCACACTTGGCCCATGCAGCCCTCTGGGGCCGGTGGCCCCACTTGGTGGACCCCCGGGACCCTCTCGGTGGTCCCGGTACATTACCGATAACACCCGAAACTTTTCCGGTGACCAAAACAGGACTTCCCATATATAAATCTTTACCTCCAGACCATTCTGGAACTCCTCGTGACATCCGGGATCTCATCCGGGACTCCGAACAACATTCGGTGACCACGTATATCTATTCCCTATAACCCTAGCGTCATCGAACCTTAAGTGTGTAGACCCTACGGGTTCGGGAACCATGCAGACATGACCGAGACGTTCTCCGGTCAATAACCAACAGCGGGATCTGGATACCCATGTTGGCTCCCACATGTTCCACGATGATCTCATCGGATGAACCACGATGTCAAGGACTCAATCAATCCCCTATTCAATTCCCTTTGTCTAGCGGTATTGTACTTGCCCGAGATTCGATCGTCGGTATCCTGATACATTGTTCAATCTCATTACCGGCAAGTCTCTTTACTCGTTCCGTAACACATCATCCTGTGATCAACCCCTTGGTCACATTGTGCACATTATGATGATGTCCTACCGAGTGGGCCCAGAGATACCTCTCCGTTTACACGGAGTGACAAATCCCAGTCTCGATTCGTGCCAACCCAACAGACACTTTTGGAGATACCCGTAGTGCACCTTTATAGCCACCCAGTTACGTTGTGATGTTTGGTACACCCAAAGCATTCCTACGGTATCCGGGAGTTGCACAATCTCATGGTCTAAGGAAATGATACTTGACATTAGAAAAACTCTAGCATACGAACTATACGATCTTTGTGCTAGGCTTAGGATTGGGTCTTGTCCATCACATCATTCTCCTAATGATGTGATCCTGTTATCAACGACATCCAATGTCCATGGTCAGGAAACCGTAACCATCTATTGATCAACGAGCTAGTCAATTAGAGGCTTACTAGGGACATGGTGTTGTCTATGTACCCACACATGTATCTGAGTTTCCTATCAATACAATTATAGCATGGATAATAAACGATCATCATAATCGTTTATTATCCATGCTATAATTGTATTGATAGGAAACTCAGATACATGTGTGGATACATAGACAACACCATGTCCCTAGTAAGCCTCTAGTTGACTAGCTCGTTGATCAATAGATGGTTACGGTTTCCTGACCATGGACATTGGATGTCATTGATAACGGGATCACATCATTAGGAGAATGATGTGATGGACAAGACCCAATCCTAAGCCTAGCACAAAGATCGTGTAGTTCGTATGCTAAAGCTTTTCTAATGTCAAGTATCTTTTCCTTAGACCATGAGATTGTGCAACTCCCGGATGCCGTAGGAATGCTTTGGGTGTATCAAACGTCACAACGTAACTGGGTGGCTATAAAGGTGCATTACAGGTATCTCCGAAAGTGTCTGTTGGGTTGGCACGAATCGAGACTGGGATTTGTCACTCCGTGTAAACGGAGAGGTATCTCTGGGCCCACTCGGTAGGACATCATCATAATGTGCACAATGTGACCAAGGGGTTGATCACGGGATGATGTGTTACGGAACGAGTAAAGAGACTTGCCGGTAACGAGATTGAACAAGGTATCGGTATACCGACGATCGAATCTCGGGCAAGTAAAATACCGCTAGACAAAGGGAATTGTATACGGGATCGATTGAGTCCTTGACATCATGGTTCATCCAATGAGATCATCGTGGAACATGTGGGAGCCAACATGGTTATCCAGATCCCGCTGTTAGTTATTGACCGGAGAACGTCTCGGTCATGTCTACATGTCTCCCGAACCCGTAGGGTCTACACACTTAAGGTTCGATGACGCTAGGGTTATAAAGGAAGTTTGTATGTGGTTACCGAATGTTGTTCGGAGTCCCGAATGAGATCCCGGACGTCACGAGGAGTTCCGGAATGGTCCGAAGGTAAAGATTTATATATGGGAAGTCCTGTTTTGGTCACCGGAAAAGTTTCGGGTTTTATCGGTAACGTACCGGGACCACCGGGAGGGTCCCGGGGGTCCACCAAGTGGGGCCACCGGCCCCGGAGGCTTGTATGGGCCTAGAGTGGGAAGGGACCAGCCCCAGAGTGGGCTGGTGCGCCTCCCACCCTTGCCCAAGGCGCAGCTAGGAGGGGAGAGGGGAAACCCTAGGCGCAGATGGGCCTATAGGCCCATCCTAGGGCGCGCCCCCGCTCTCCCCTCTTGGCCGCCCCTCCAAGTCCCATCTAGGGCTGGCCGCACCCCTTGGGGTGGGAAACCCTAAAGGGGGCGCAGCCCCCCTTCCCCCTATATATAGTTGAGGTTTGGGGCTGCTAAACACATGAGAACTTCTCCCTCTTGGTGCAGCCCTGCCTCTCCTCCTCCTCCTCTCCCGTGGTGCTTGACGAAGCCCTGCTGGATTGCCACACTCCTCCATCACCACCACGCCGTTGTGCTGCTGCTGGATGGAGTCTTCCTCAACCTCTCCCTCTCTCCTTGCTGGATCAAGGCGTGGGAGACGTCACCGGGCTGTACGTGTGTTGAACGCGGAGGTGCCGTCCGTTCGGCACTAGGATCTCCGATGGTTTGAATCACGACGAGTACGACTCCATCAACCCCGTTCTCATGAACGCTTCCGCTTAGCGATCTACAAGGGTATGTAGATGCACTCTCCTTCCCCTCGTTGCTAGTTTCTCCATAGATAGATCTTGGTGATACGTAGGAAAATTTTGAATTTCTGCTACGTTCCCCAACACTGCGTGCCTCAGCACTCATTGGACTGCACACATCAAAATGTATTACTTCCAACAAGTTTCTTTCTTGTTCCATTTTACTGAAAACAAGGCTTTCAGTCATCTTGCCCATGTGGTATGATTTGCATGTCTCAAGTGATTCAAAATCAAGTGAGTCCAAACGGTCCATTTGCATGGAGTTTCTTCATGCATATACACCAATAGACATGGTTCGCATGTCTCAAACTTTTCAAAAACGAGTGAGTCCAAAGATCCATCAACATGGAGCTTCTTCATGCGTTTTATACCAATATGACTTACATGGCAGTGCCACAAGTAGGTGGTACTATCATTACTATCTTATATCTTTTGGCATGAACATGTGTATCATTACGATCGAGATTCAATAAACCATTCATTTTAGGTGCAAGACCATTGAAGGTATTATTCAAATAAACAGAGTAACCATTATTCTCCTTAAATGAATAACCGTATTGCGATAGACATAATCCAATCATGTCTATGCTCAATGCAAACACCAAATAACAATTATTTAGGTTTAACACCAATCTCGATGGTAGAGGGAGCGTGCGATGCTTGATCACATCAACCTTGGAAACACTTCCAACACATATCATCAGCTCACCTTTAGCTAGTCTCCGTTTATTCCGTAGCTTTTATTTCGAGTTACTAACACTTAGCAACCGAACCGGTATCTAATACCCTGGTGCTACTAGGAGTACTAGTAAAGTACACATTAACATAATGTATATCCAATATACTTCCGTCGACCTTGCCTGCCTTCTTATCTACCAAGTATCTAGGGTGGTTCTGCTTTAGTGTCCATTCCTCTCATTACAGAAGCACTTAGTCTCAGGTTTGGGTTCAACCTTGGGTCTTCACTAGAGCAGCAACTGTTTTGCCGTTTCATGAAGCATCCCTTCTTGCCTTGCCCTTCTTGAAATAGTGGTTTTACTAACCATCAACAATTGATGCTCCTACTTGACTTCTACTTTTGCGGTGTCAAACATCGCGAATACTTCAAGGATCATCATATCTATTCCTGATATGTTATAGTTCATCACGAAGCTCTAGTAGCTTGGCGGCAATGACTTTGGAGAAACATCACTATCTCATCTGGAAGATTAACTTCCACACGATTCAAGTGATTGTTGTACCCAGACAATCTGAGTACAAGCTCAACGATTGAGCTTTTCTCCCTTAGTTTGTAGGCCAAAAAGCTCGTCGGAGGTCTTATACCTCTGACGTGGGCACGAGCCTGAAATCCCAATTTCAGCCCTCGAAACATCTCATATGTTTCGCGACATTTCAAAATGTCTTCGGTGCCTCATTTCTAAACCATTTAACATTACCCATTGAACTATCACGTAGTCATCAAAGCGTGTGTGTCAGATGTTCGCAACATCCACAAACGACGTTCGAGGTTCAGCACACCTAGCGGTGCATTAAGGACATAAGCCTTCTACGCAGCAATGAGGACAATCCTCAGTTTTCGGACCCAGTCCGCATAATTGCTACTATCAACTTTCAACTAAATTTTCTCTAGGAACATATCTAAAATAGTAGAACTAAAGCGTGAGCTATGACATAATTTGCAAAAACCTTTTGACTATGTTCAGGATAATTAAGTTCATCTTATGAACTCCCACTCCGATAGACATCCCTCTAGTCATCTAAGTGATTACATGATCCGAGTCAACTAGGCCGTGTCCGATCATCACGTGAGATGGACTAGTCATCATCGGTGAACATCTTCATGTTGATCGTATCTACTATACGACTCATGCTCGACCTTTCGGTCTCTTGTGTTTCGAGGCCATGTCTGTACATGCTAGGCTCGTCAAGTCAACCTAAGTGTTTCGCGTGTGTAAATCTAGCTTACACCCATTGTATGTGAATGTTAGAATCTATCACACCCGATCATCACGTGGTGCTTCGAAACAACGAGCTTTCGCAACGGTGCACAGTTAGGGGGAACACTTTCTTGAAATTTTAATGAGGGATCATCTTATTTACTACCGTCATTCTAAGCAAATAAGATGCATAAACATGATAAACATCACATGCAATCAAATAGTGACATGATATGGCCAATATCATTTTGCTCCTTTTGATCTCCATCTTCGGGGCTCCATGATCATCATCGTCACCGGCATGACACCATGATCTCCATCATCGTGTCTCCATGAAGTTGTCTTGCCAACTATTACTTCTACTACTGTGGCTAACAGTTTAGCAATAAAGTAAAGTAATTACATGACGTTGTTCAGTGACACGCAGGTCATACAATAAATAAAGACAACTCCTATGGCTCCTGCCGGTTGTCATACTCATCGACATGCAAGTCGTGATTCCTATTACAAGAACATGATCAATCTCATACATCACATATCATTCATCACATTCTTTTTGGCCATATCACATCACATAGCATACCCTGTAAAAACAAGTTAGACGTCCTCTAATTGTTGTTTGCATGTTTTACGTGGCTGCTATGGGTTTTTAGCAAGAACGTTTCTTACCGTCGCAAAAACCACAACGTGATATGTCAATTGCTATTTACCCTTCATAAGGACCCTTTTCATCGAATCCGATCCGACTAAAGTGGGAGAGACTGGCACCCGCTAGCCACCTTATGCAACAAGTGATGTCAGTTGGTGGAACCTGTCTCACATAAGTGTACGTGTAAGGTTAGTCCGGGCCGCTTCATCCCACAATACCGTCGAAACAATATTGGACTAGTAACGGTAAGCATATTCAACAAAATCAACGCCCACAACTACTTTGTGTTCTACTCGTGCATAGAATCTACGCAATAAACCTGGCTCTGATACCACTGTAGGGGAACATAACAGAAATTCAAAATTTTCTACGCATCACCAAGATCAATCTATGGAGTAATCTAGCAACGAGGGGAAGGGGAGAGTGCATCTACATACCCTTGTAGATTGCTAAGCGGAAGCATTCAAGAGAACGGGGTTGAGGGAGTCGTACTCGTCGTGATCCAAATCACCGGAGATCCTAGTGCCGAACGGACGGCACCTCCGCGTTTAACACACGTGCAGCCCGGTGACGTCTCCCATGCCTTGATCCAGCAAGGAGAGAGGGAGAGGTTGGGGAAGACTCCGTCCAGCAGCAGCACAACGGCGTGGTGGTGATGGAGGAGCGTGGTATTCCAGCAGGGCTTCACCAAGCACCGCGAGATATGAGGAGAAAGAGAGGTAGGGCTGCGCCAGGGAGAGGTGGAAACTCTTGTGTCTGCCAGCCCCAAAACCTCAAGTATATGTAGGGGAGAGGAAGGGGGGTGCGCCCCCTCTAGGGTTCCCACCCATAGGGGTGCGGCAGCCCCAAAACCCATCTAGGGTGGCGGCCAAGGGGGGGAGAGGGGGAAACTTGCCCCCCAAGCAAGGTGGGGCGCCCTCTCCCCAAACCCTAGGCGCCTTGGGCCCTTGTGGGGGGCGCACCAGCCCACCTGGGGCTGGTCCCCTACCACACTTGGCCCATGCAGCCCTCTGGGGCCGGTGGCCCCACTTGGTGGACCCCCGGGACCCTCCCGGTGGTCCCGGTACATTACCGATAACACCTGAAACTTTTCCGGTGACCAAAACAGGACTTCCCATATATAAATCTTTACCTCCGGACCATTCCGGAACTCCTCGTGACATCCGGGATCTCATCCAGGACTCCGAACAACATTCGGTAACCACGTATATCTATTCCCTATAACCCTAGCGTCATCGAACCTTAATTGTGTAGACCCTACGGGTTCAGGAACCATGCAGACATGACCGAGACGTTCTCCGGTCAATAACCAACAGCGGGATCTGGATACCCATGTTGGCTCCCACATGTTCCACGATGATATCATCGGATGAACCACGATGTCAAGGACTCAACCAATCCCGTATTCAATTCCTTTTGTCTAGCGGTATTGTACTTGCCCGAGATTCGATTGTCGGTATCCCGATACCTTGTTCAATCTCGTTACCGGCAAGTCTCTTTACTCGTTCCGTAACACATCATGCCGTGATCAACCCCTTGGTCACATTGTGCAATTATGATGATGTCCTACCGAGTGGGCCCAGAGATACCTCTCCGTTACACGGAGTGACAAATCCCAGTCTCGATTCGTGCCAACCCAACAGACACTTTCGGAGATACCCGTAGTGCACCTTTATAGCCACGCAGTTACATTGTGACGTTTGGTACACCCAAAGCATTCCTACGATATCCGGGAGTTGCACAATCTCATGGTCTAAGGAAATGATACTTGACATTAGAAAAACTCTAGTATACGAACTATACGATCTTTGTGCTAGGCTTAGGATTGGGTCTTGTCCATCACATCATTCTCCTAATGATGTGATCCCGTTATCAACGACATCCAATGTCCATGGTCAGGAAACCGTAACCATCTATTGATCAACGAGCTAGTCAATTAGAGGCTTACTAGGGACATGGTGTTGTCTATGTACCCACAGATGTATCTGAGTTTCCTATCAATACAATTATAGCATGGATAATAAACGATCATCATGAACAAGGAAATATAATAATAATAACTAATTTATTATTGCCTCTAGGGCATATTTCCAACACACACATCGTCACTTCACCCTCAACTAGTCTCTTTTTATTCTGTAACTCCTGTTTCGAGTTACTAATCTTAGCAACCGAACAAGTATCAAATACCCAGGGGTTACTATAAAAACTAGTAAGGTACACATCAATAAAATGTATATCAAATATACCCTTGTTCACTTTGCCATCCTTCCTATCTACCAAATATTCAGGGTATTTCCGCTTCTAGTGACCATTTTCTTTGCAGTAGAAGTACTCAGTTTCAGGCTTTGGTCCAGCTTTGGGATCCTTCACGGGAGTGACAACTTGCTTGCCATTCTGGTTGAAGTTCCCTTTCTTTCCCTTTGCCTTTTTCTTGAAACTAGTGGTCTTGTCAATCATCAACACTTGATGCTCTTTCTTGATTTCTACCTTCGTCGATTTCAGCATCACGAAGAGCTCGAGAATCGTTTTTGTCATCCCTTGCATACTATAGTTCATCACGAAGTTCCAGTAACTTCGTGATGGTGACTAGAGAAATCTGTCAATCACTATCTTATCTGGAAGATTAACTCCCACTTGATTCAAGCGATTGTAGGACCCAGACAATTTGAGCACATGCTCACTGCTTGAGCTATTCTCCTCCATCTTTTAGCTATAGAACTTGTTGGAGACTTCATATCTCTCAACTCTGGTATTTGCATGAAATATTAACTTCAACTCTTGGAACATCTCATAGGGTCCATGACGTTCAAAATGTCTTTGAAGTCCCGATTCTAAATCGTAAAGGTGCACTAAACTATCAAGTATTCATCATATTAAGCTAGCCAAACGTTCATAACGTCTGCATCTGCTCCTGCAATAGGTCTGTCACCTAGCGGTGCATCATGGACATAATTCTTCTATGCAGCAATGAGGATACACCTCAGATCACGGACCTAGTCCGCATCTTTGCTACTAACATCTTTCAACTTAGTTTTCTCTAGCAACACATAAAAACATAGGGAATCTATAATGCGAGCAATTGATCTACAACATAATTTGCAAAATACTATCAGGACTAAGTTCATGATAAATTAAAGTTCAATTAATCAAATTACTTAAGAACTCCCACTTAGACAGACATCCCTCTAATCATCTAAGTGATCATGTGATCCAAATCAATTAAACGTGAAATGGAGTAGTTTTCAATGGTGAACATCACTATGTTGATCATATCTACTATATGATTCACGCTCGACCTTTCGGTCTCAGTGTTCCGAGGCCATATCTGCATATGCTAGGCTCGTCAAGTTTAACCCGAGTATTTCTGCGTGTGCAAAACTGGCTTGCACCCGTTGTAGGGGAATGTTGAGCTTATCACACCCAATCATCATGTGGTGTCTCAGCATGACGAACTTTGGCGACGGTGCATACTCAAGGAGAACACTTATACCTTGAAATTTAGTGAGAGATCGTCTTATAATACTATCGTCAATCAAAGAAAAATAAGATGCATAAAAGATAAACATCACATGCGATCAATATAAGTGATATGATATGGCCATCATCATCTTGTGCCTTTGATCTCCATCTCCAAAGCACCGTCATGATCACCATCGTCACCGATGCGACACCTTGCTCTCCATCATAGCATTGTTGTCGTCTCACCAACTATTGTTTCGACGACTATCGATACCGCTTAGTGATAAAGTAAAAACAATTACAGGGCGATTGCATTGCATACAATAAAGCGACAACCATATGGCTCCTGCTAGTTGCCGATAACTCTGTTACAAAACATGATCATCTCATACAATAAAATTTAGCATCATGTCTTGACCATATCACATCACAACATGCCCTACAAAAACAAGTTAGACGTCCTCTACTTTGTTGTTGCAAGTTTTACGTGGCTGCTACGGGCTGAGCAAGAACTGTTCTTACCTACGCGTCAAAACCACAATGACATTTTGTCAAGTTAGTGATGTTTTAACCTTCACAAGGACCGGGCGTAGCCATACTCGATTCAACTAAAGTTCGAGAAACTGACACCCGCCAGCCACCTGTGTGTGAAGCACGTCGGTAGAACCAGTCTCGCGTAAGCGTACGTGTAATGTTGGTCCGGGCCGCTTCATCCAAGAATACCGCTGAATCAAAGTATGACATGCTGGTAAGCAATATGACTAGTATCACCCACAACTCACTTGTGTTCTACTCGTGCACATAACATCTTCGCATAAACCTGGCTCGGATACCACTATTGGGGAACGTGGTAATTTCAAAAAAAAATCCTACGCACACACAAGATCATGGTGATGCATAGCAACGAGAGGGGGAGTGTATCTTCATACCCTTGAAGATCGCTAAGCGGAAGCGTTTATTAACGCGGTTGATGTAGTCGTACACCTTCAAGATCTGCCCCGATCAAGTACCGAACGTACGGCACCTCCGCGTTCAGCACACGTTCAGCTCAATGACGTCCTCGCCTTCTTGATCCAGCAAGATGGGCGAAGTAGTAGATGAGTTCTGGCAGCACGACGGTGTGGTGACGGTGTTGTGAAGAACAATCTCCGCAGGGCTTCGCCTAAGCACTATGGAAACTATGACGGAGGATAAACTAGAGGGGACGGGGTTGCCGGCACACGGCTTGGTGTTTCTTGATGTGTCTTTGGTTCTAGCCTTGCCCCTCTATTTATATGTTGAGCCTTGGGGTCGAATCTTGGAGTAAAAGCCTCCACAAAGTCGGTTTCACCCTAAAGGCAAGAGTCCTTCTTGGACTCCAGGGCCAGATGATACGTCTCCGTCGTATCTATAATTTTTGATTGTTCCATGCCAATATTCTTCAACTTTCATATACTTTTGGCAACTTTTTATACTATTTTTGGGACTAACATATTGATCTAGTGCCCAGTGCCAGTTCCTGTTTGTTGCATGTTTTATGTTTCGCAGAAAAACAATATCAAACGGAGTCCAAACGGGATAAAAAAGGACGAAGGATTATTTTGGAATATTTGGGATTTTCCGGAGGAAGAATCAACGCGAAACGGTGTCCGAGGTGGCCACGAGACAGGGGGCGCGCCCTCCCTCCCCCCCCCCCGGGAGCGCCCTGGACTCTCGTGGGCCACCCGTAAGGCGGTTGACGCTCTTCTTTTGCCGCAAGAAAGCTAATTTTACAAGAAAAATCTGGGCGAAAGATTCACCCCAATCGGAGTTACGGATCTCCAGATATAAAGGAAACGGTGAAGGGGCAGAAACAGAGAACGCAGAAACAGAAAGATAGATCCAATCTCGGAGGGGCTCTTGCCCCTCCCAAGCCATGGGAGCCAAGGACCAGAGGGGAAACCCTTCTCCCATCTAGGGAGGAGGTCAAGGAAGAAGAAGAAGGGCCTCTCTCCCCCTTGCTTCCGGTGGCGCCGGAGCGCTGCCGGGGGCCATCGTCATCACCGCGATCTTCACCAACACCTCTGCCATCTTCACCAACATCTCCATCACCTTCCCCCATCTATATTCCAGCGGTCCACTCTCCCGCAACCCGCTGTACCCTCTATTTGAACATGGTGCTTTATGCTTCATATTATTTTCCAATGATGTGTTGCCATCCTATGATGTCTGAGTATATTTTCATTGTCCTGTCGGTGACTGATGAATTGCTATGATTGGTTTGAGTTGCATGTTTTATTATTGGTGATGTCCTATTGTGCCCTCCGTGTTGCGCGAGCGTGAGGGATTCCCGCTTTAGGGTGCTGCAATACGTTCATGATTCTTTTATGGTGGGTTGCTTGAGTGACAGAAGCATAAACCCGAGTAAGGGGATTGTTGTGTATGGGATAAAGGGGAGTTGATGCTTTAATGCTATGGTTGGGTTTTACCTTAATGAATCTTTAGTAGTTGCGGATGCTTGCTAGAGTTCCAATCATAAGTGCATATGATCCAAGAAGAGAAAGTATGTTAGCTTATGCCTCTCCCTCAAATAGAATTGCAATAGTGATTACCGGTCTAGTAACATAGTCAATTGCTTAGGGACAATTTCACAACTCCTACCACCACTTTTCCACACTCGCTATATTTACTTTATTGCATATTTATCTAAACAGCCCCTAGCTTTTATTTACGTGTTCTTTATTATCTTGCAAACCTATCCTATCACACCTACAAAGTACTTCTAGTTTCATACTTGTTCTAGGTAAAGCGAACGTCAAGCGTGCGTAGAGTCGTATCAGTGGCCGATAGGACTTGAGAGAGTATTTGTTCTACCTTTAGCTCCTCGTTGGGTTCGACACTCTTACTTATCTAAAGAGGCTACAACTATCCCGTATACTTGTGGGTTATCACCAAACGCCAGGGTTCCCGCCATCTAGACCTAGACGCCAGGGACCCTAGCGTCTGGCCCCTGGACTCCACAAAACTTCCTTTTGCGCTTTCCAAAAACCTTGTGGGCTTTCCCCTTTGGCCCAAATAAAGTGTTCTCGTACCCAAACATTTCGAGAAACATCCGGAACCCCTTCCGGTGAATTCCGGAACCCTTCCGGAGACCAAACACTATTATCCCATATATCAATCTTTATCTCTGGACCATTCCGGAGTTCCTCGTCATGTCCGTGATCTTATCTGGGACTCCGAACAACATTCGGTCACCAACATACATAACTCATATAAAACTATATCATCAACGAACGTTAAGCGTGCGGACCCTACGGGTTTGAGAACTATGTAGACATGACCGAGACACCTCTCTGGTCAATAACCAACAGCGGGACCTGGATGCCCATATTGGCTACTACATATTCTACGAAGATCTTTATCGGTCGAACCGCATAACAA
Source organism: Triticum dicoccoides (assembly GCF_002162155.2). Taxonomy (NCBI): domain Eukaryota; kingdom Viridiplantae; phylum Streptophyta; class Magnoliopsida; order Poales; family Poaceae; genus Triticum; species Triticum dicoccoides. The sequence continues at coordinate 597,279,094 of NC_041389.1, read as the reverse complement.
CATACATTGTTCCCTTTGTCATCGGTATGTTACTTGCCCGAGATTCGACCGTCGGTATCTCAATACCTAGTTCAATCTTGTTACCGGCAAGTCTCTTTACTTGTTCCGTAATGCACTATCCCACAACTAACTCATTAGTCACATTGCTTGCCGAGAGGGCCCAGAGATACCTCTCCGGCAATCGGAGTGACAAATCCTAATCTCGATCTATGCCAACTCAACAAGTACCATCGGAGACACCTGTAGAGCACCTTTATAATCATCCAGTTATGTTGTGACGTTTGGTAGCACACAAAGTGTTCCTTCGGTATTCGGGAGTTGCATAATCTCGTAGTCATAGGAACATGTATAAGTCATGAAGAAAGCAATAGCAATATACTAAACGATCAAGTGCTAAGCTAACGGAATGGGTCAAGTCAATCACATCATTCTCCAATGATGTGACCCCGTTAATCAAATGACAACTCATGTCTATGGCTAGGAAACTTTTTTTTGCACGGTAATACGTGTCTCATTCATATCATAAATATTAAAGTACAAGTCACGTAAGGACCGACATGACAAAATTGAAAAGATAGCAGAACATCTCTGAGCTTGACACCAACGCCCATAACTTGCCTCCGGCACCACGACAGCAGACACCGAAGAAAAGACTGATGGATCACCTCCTCACCCGAGCTCGACGCGGCTCCATCGCTGATATGCAGCTTTGCGGACCTCCAAGGTGGCTCACCAAAAGTGAAGCCCTTACCGTTGAACGAATCAGACCGAGGCAACTAAGGGAGTCCTGGATTAGGGGCTCCTCGGACAGCCGGACTATATACTTATGTCGGGCTGTTGGACTATGAAGATACAAGATTGAAGACTTTGTCCCGTGTCCGGGTAGGACTCTCCTTTGCATGGAAGGCAAGCTTGGCAATTTGGATATGTAGATTCCTTTCTCTATAACCGACTCTGTGTAACCCTAGCCCAAACCAGATGGTTTAGTCTGTAGGACAAGAACAATCAGAATCATAGGCTAGCTTCTAGGGTTTAGCCTCTACGATCTCGTGGTAGATCAACTCTTGTAATACTCATATCATCACGATCAATCAAGCAGGAAGTAGGGTATTGCCTCCATAGAGAGGGCCCGAACCTAGGTAAACATCGTGTCCTCCGCCTCATGTTACCATTAGCCTTAGACGCACAGTTTGGGACCCCCTACCCGAGATACGCCAGTTTTGACACCGACATTGGTGCTTTCATTGAGAGTTCCAATATGACATCACCATAAGGCTCGAGGGCTCCTTCAATCATCTACAACAATGTGGTCCAGGGTGAGGTTTTCCTCCCCGGACAGATCTTCGTATTCGGCGGCTTCGCACTACGGGCCAACTCGCTTGGCCATCTGGAGCAGATCGATAGCTATGCCCCTGACCATCAGGTCAGGTTAGGAAGCCTAAACTACACTGTTGACATCCGCAGAGACGTGATATTCGACGGATTCGAGCCCATGACAGGTGCACCCTACATCCACGATGAGCATGACCTAGATCTGCCATCGGCGGTGTTCAGGAGATTGCACCCGAAGCTGCCGTGGCTTTACATCCAGAGCAGATCGTGCCATTCGAGGATGGGAGGATGGACCCCGCCACGGAAGCTGCACACTCTACGGTGATAGATCCGAGCACAAATTTTACCTCCGATGAGATTTGTGCCATCGGACCCTCGGACTCATCTCCGTCCATAGGCTCCGAACTACGCGTATCCGTGCCCATCAGATCTGACTAGGCACCGATCATGGAGTTTAGCACCGCAGATATCTTTCAGCACTCGCCCTTGGGCGACGTGCGAAACTCATTAAGATCTCTCTCCTTGGGAGGAGGCCCTTGGCCGAACTATGTCCGACTTGAGTGGGAAGCGGATGATGAAGGAATTCATTGCCCACCCACCACCCACTTAATAGCCACTATTGATGACTTAACCGACATGCTTGATTTCGACTCCGAAGACATCGACTGTATGGACGACGATGCCAGAGAAGAACAGGAACCACCGCCCACAGGGCGCTGGACAGCCACCTCATCATATGACATATATATGGTGGACACACCCAACGGAAACAATGGCGAAGATCAAAAGGATGCAATGGAGGATAACCCTCCTGAGAAGCAGCCAAAGTGCCAACGTCAGCAGCGCCGCTCTAAACCCCGCCATAGCAAAAACAGTGATACCGGCTCAAGAAAGAATAACACCCCGGACAACGCCGAAGACAATGCAGACCCAGTGATGGAGCAGGATGAGCAGGGAGACAGCAAGCACAGTCCAGGGTCGCTGTCCGATCACAGCGATGCTGAAGACAAAACTTATAAACATGTCTCCAGAGAGGAGAACAGTCCGGATGAACATGCGTACATCATCCTGGAAAAACACTTGGAACAAGAGCACCTCCACAAGAGACTTATTGCCACCGCGAGGAGCTTGAAGAAGCAGAAGCAACGGCTTAAAGCCGCGCAGGGTACACTGAACCACAGATGGAACGAAGTGCTCGACACTAAGGAAAAATACGATGGTGATCGCCAAACAAAGAGTTATCCAAAACGTAAGCTGCTGCCCGAATTCGACGATGAGGCTATCGTGCCCATTTCGCCGAAAAACAATACGGTCGATCTGCCAGACCGACCACCTCGTGGCCGAGACAGAGCGGGTAATAACACCGCACATAAATCAGCACCCCCTCCCAATAATAAAGGAAGGGAGGTTGCAGCCAAGTACTAGAAACGTGATCTACGTGAGCACCTGGACAAAAGAGCTGGCATAACCAGGTCCATCTACGGATCTAGGAAACGTGTCCCAATGCAGGACCACGGCCACAAAACCGACTATACTGATCAACTACCAGTTCGGAATCAACACCGAACACTACAGCCGTCGGACCCATGCCACGACACAGTCAAGTATAGGGGCGCCGCACACCCCGTGTGTTTCACCGATGAGGTGCTGGATCATGAATTTCCAGAGGGGTTTAAACCCGTAAACATCGAGGCATACGACGGAACAACAAACCCTGCGGTCTGGATGGAGGACTTTATTCTTCACATCCACATGGCTCGCGGAGACGATCTCCACGCCATCAAATACCTGCCCCTCAAGTTGAAAGGACCAGCTCGACACTGGTTGAAAAGCCTCCCCAAAAATTCCGTTGGAAGCTGGGAGGAACTCGAGGACGCTTTCAGGGCTAATTTTCAAGGGACCTATGTCCGACCTCCGGATGCACATGATTTAAGTCACATAATCCAACAACCCGGAGAGTCATCCCTTAAGCTTTGGAACAGTTTCTCACCAAGAAGAACCAAATCATCAACTGTCCGGATGCCAAAGCCCTAGCAGCTTTCAAACACAGTATCCGGGATGAATGGCTTGCCAGACACCTCGGCCAGGAAAAGCTAAGGACGATGTCAGCCCTAACAACTCTTATGACCCGCTTTTGCACGGGCGAGGATAGTTGGTTGGCCCGCAGCAGCACCAGCGATCCAGGCACATCCAAAATCAGGGATGGCAACGGAAAACCACGACGCCATAAATGTCTAAGCAATGAAGACAGCCCAGACAATACAGCGGTAAATGCCGGATTCAGGGGCTCTAGACCCGGTCAACGGAAAAAGCCATTTAAAGGCAGCAAAGATGGTCCGTCCAGCCTAAATAAAATTCTAGACAGCTCCTGTCAGATTCACGGCACCACCGAGAAACCTGCGAATCACACCAACAGAGAATGTTTGGTCTTCAAGCAGGCCGACAAGCTAAACGCCGAACACAAAGGGAAGGAGCCGCCAAGTGAAGATGACAACGAATCTCGCCAACCGAACACTGGGGGACAGAAAAAATTTCCACCGGAGGTTAAAACAGTGAACATGATTTATGTCATCCACATCCCAAAGAGGAAGCACAAACACGCACTCCGAGATGTATACATTGTAGACCCCATCGCCCGCAAATTCAACCCATGGTCGGCCTGCTCAATCACTTTCGATCGCAGGGATCATCCGACTAGTATCCATCACGGGGGTTCGGCCGCTTTGGTGCTCGACCCAATAATCGACGGATACCACCTTACCAAAGTCCTCATGGACGGTGGTAGTAGTCTCAATCTCATATATCAGGATACTGTTCGCAAGATGGGGATAGACCCATCAAGAATCAACCAAAGCAATACTACCTTTAAAGGAGTAATACCAAGCGTAGAGGCCCGCTGCACGGGCTCTTTAACGTTGGAGGTTGTATTCGGTTCTCCCGATAACTTTCGAAGCGAAGAACTAATCTTCGACATTGCTCCGTTCCGAAGTGGCTATCATGCACTACTCGGAAGAACGACCTTCGCCCGTTTCAATGCCGTCCCGCACTACGCCTATCTTAAGTTCAAGATGCCCGGTCCATGTGGCGTCATTACAATAAGCGGAAACACGGAGCGTTCTCTTCGTACGTAAAAATACGTGGCGGCTCTAGTAGCCGAATCACAGAACGGCCTTTCCAATCCGAGCAACTCATCGGTCTCCAAGACCATGGACACAGCTAAACGGGTCCGGCGCACACCTAGGTGTAGTAGCTCAGATAAACCTGAGCTCGATTAGCGGCTACGCCCTCACAGCAACAGCCAATAATAAGACTGTACGGGTCTACCTGTATACATATAAATATACAATCAAAATCCCCTAAGTGGCGCGGGGGGCTGCTCGCATGTAAAAGGTCTATAATTTGGCTTGACCCTATTTACACTCAACAGATTGAATTTTCATGGTTCATTAAGATAAACCAACTTTACGCATGGTGACACCAGATTCTTTTACCTGGGTTTTTCCTTTTTTTCTACAGATGACCATCGTGCTATACACTTCAAGGATACGACACAATGGAGACAAAGGCGCAGACGTGCAGCAGGGCCCCGTTCAAAGGTTTCTTTTTTAGATTAAGCCCATGTGTAAACCTTTTTATTGTCTCTTGTTGGCTCACACCCTCCTGGCACTTAAAATGACCAAGAGGGATACCGGCGTTATTGGCAAACTTATGATTCGCCGCACTAAAATAAACGTTGCAGAGGTAGCAACTAGTGTGTTTTTGAGATCTATGCTCTCACCACAAGCGCTCCTTTGTCACGCTGGATTGATGCACGTACCTTGAAATTCAGGGCTCATTATCGAGGGTTGTATTCAGCACAGTATATGTTGTAAAGTCTGAATACCTTCGGGAGTGTTCGGCATCGCGAGTTTGGCCTTATATGCATCAGCTCCGAATCATGTCTTTGGTCAAATGTTGGGTTTGCCCAGCTCCTGGGTTTTGCTACCTTACGTTCCGTTTTATCGGCCAAGGCGGCCAAGGGAGAACTACTGCGATTGTGCCCTGGTTCATCCGGATGAGCACCTCAGTAGAGAAAGCCGAAAACTAACTGTCATGATATAGTGAGAGCTGGTCAACCACTCAGTGACTTAGCGACATCTTCGTGATTCCTCCGCATTAATGAAGGACCGGTTTCCCGGTCACGTATGTAAACACACCGTATTCGGATAAACGCGGACATACCAGGGGCTATATAGTAGCCCCACCGTCAAACTCCTACGGCTAAGTGAAAGTGTTAAAGCTATATAGTCTGATTGCCTTGTTCCCCACACTATCACCTCCTTAACGGACCAAGACGTTGGATCAAGTGTGATTATGTGCTTTTCCGAACACCCCCGCGTTATACGCGAGGGGGCTGAAGCCGACGACTGCAAACTTTCAGGTTATATACATATATACATAAAATGGCCGCACAGGAGGCACTACAATACTTCATGGGCAAAGGTATAAATATAGCCTTTATTATCAAAAGCACTGTCCTTACAATCAAGATACATGTCACTCGAACATGGTATTCTTTGAGCATTGAGCCTCTATTAAACGGGCACCTTCTAAGACTTCTTCAAAATAGTGCTCGGGTGAGTCCTAGCCCCCGGGTGGACCCCTGGTTGCAATGTCGGTGGCCTCCATCCTCGCCCAGTATGTATTAACACGGGCAAGGGCCATCCGTGCACCCTCTATGCACGCCAACCGCTTGACAGTGTCGATATGCGGCATAGCACGAATAAATTGTTGCACCAACCCAAAATAACTATCCGGACTTGGTTCCTTCGGCCACAGGTGATCCACGACAGCCTTCATGGCAAGCCCGGAAAACCTATGGAGCTTGGCCCATTCGGCCATTTGCTCGTTCAACAGCAGCGGACGCCTCGGAGTACTGAACTGTGACCAGAACAACCTTTCCGCTTCATGATCTTCTTGATCTCGGAAATACTGTGTCGCATCGGCAGCACTCGTTGACAAATCTAAGTATGTGTCGGGAGAACTCCACAATTGATCGAGAGGGGCATACTTCGGATCACCGAACTTAGTTCGCAGTAAAAAGGGCTTCCCAGCCGCGATCTCACCGGCTTGCCGGAGCTCCTCCCGAGCCGCTCTGATCTCAGAGCGAGTTTCCTTTGCTTCTTGTAAGGCCTTCTCAAGGTCAGCCGTTTTTACTTGATTCTCGTTCTCGAGAAGCTCATATCGGCTAGCAGCCTCCTGTAGCTCAAGGGCCATGTTGGCCATTCTATCCTCACTCCGGTGATGAGCAGCCTGTTCGGCTTTCAACTCACTAGCTGCCTTCTCGGCAGCAGCATTACTTCTCCTAGCTTGCTCCTTGGCCTGGACAAGCTCAGCCCGAAGGGTCTCCACGGCGGCAGCACCATCTGCAGTCAAGGCATATTATAAATCCCAGCATCATGCTTTTATTAATATTCATTGACCGCCCAAATATACATACCTTGTGCCTCGTCAAGTTGCTAGTTCACAAGCATGATGTCTTCATCCGCCAAATCAAGTTGCCACTTCAGTTCGGCAAATTCAGCAGCCCGGGCAGCTGTCGAGGCTGCAGCTGCCTGTGTACAAAGTTGGCAAAATCATTACCTGAGATTATTTCTATTTTTGATCTTCTGATCGCCCCGTTCGGGTGGCAACCAGAGTCTCAGGAGCTACTATCTATACACAGTGCACTTTGCGTCTATGGTACAATCAAAAAAATTCATATTACGTACCTCAAAGCCTCTTAGCAGGCTCGTAAAAGCTTCATTCAACCCGCTTTTTGCAGACAAAATCCTCTCAACCACCGTACCATTAAGGTACGATGTACCTCTGAGATGGGCACTTGCCGCAGAAGACCCGTCAACGTGTCTGGCTGCATGTCGGACAGTCCGAGGCTTTTACTGTTGGTCTCTCTAGGAGCCGAACGCCCCGGACCTCGGGCGGCCGAAGAGTTACCTTCTGGCCTTTGCGGATCGGGAGAGATCCTCCGGGACGACACCTCAGGGTCGTCCGCCTTATGAGGCGGAGAAGTAGGAGGACGCGTTTCGCTCTCCATGATCTCCGGAAGAAGATCCCCTGAGGACGAAGATTGTTTGGGGAGGCTATGGGCTGAACTGCAAAACATGTGTCTCAATCATTATTATCAAGAAAAGAATGGGGTATGCCTACTAAGCACCTTTGTTCACTTACGGCTCGGTTAACGGCTGGCCCCTTGTGGGTGATGTGCAGCAATGTTGCCTTCTGGGGCAAGGCCCCCTGATAAAGATTTCTTCCCTCGTTTGGAGGCCTCTGCTTCCATGTCTTCGGGGGCGGCCCTTTTCTTCCTATAGGGGGAGGGGATACTAGATTCTCCTCCCCGTTCACCCTTTGACACAGGAGTACCAATTTTCCCAGTTACGGTGCGTAACGTATCTCCAGTATCAAGTCCGCTTTTGGCTTCTCCACTCCTCTCCCGGTCCTTCCCTGATGGCACCTGATAAGGTGCACGAGCCAACGTCCTGGTCAATACAGGATCCGCCGAATCTTCAGGAAGAGGGGCCGAACACCTGATCCTCTCTGCCTTTCTTATCCAGCCCTGGCCGAGGATGATTTTTCATAATAACATCGTGTCAAATATAACGACAGTATGTTCGGTTATGTAATTACTTACCTAGGTATCTGGATGGTTGCAATCGAGGCTTGCATCCTCCGTTGTGTCTGGACACTTTATTCGTGATCCGAAGAATGACTGATACATCCCTTCGAGCGTCATGCCAAAGAAGTGCTGAACAGTTCGCGGTCCTTCCGGGTTGAACTCCCACATACAGAGAGGTCGACGTTGGCATGGCAGGACCCGACGAACTAGCATTACTTGGATTACTTTGACAAGACTGGTGTCCTTCTTGATGAGATCCTGAATGCGGCTTTGCAATGTCCGCACGTCATTAGCCGGTCCCCAGTCCAGCCCCTTGTTGACCCATGACGCAAGTTGCGGTGAAGGAGCGGAGCGGAAGGCTGGGGCGGCCGCCCACTTTCTACCTCGGGGTGTTGTGATATAAAATCACTCCCGTTGCCATAGGTCAGAAACTTCCGGGAAGGAACCCTTTGGCCATAAAACATCAGCCCCTTTGCTTATTATAGCGCCTCCGCACTCCGCGTGTCGGCCATCGATCGTCGTCGGCTTCACATTGAAGGTCTTGAGCCATAAGCGGAAGTGTGGGGGAATGCGGAGGAAGGCCTCACACACAACAATAAACATTGAGATGTGAAGGAAAGAATCTGGAGCTAGGTCATGAAAATCTATCCCGTAATAGAACATAAGCCCTCTAACAAAGGGATTAAGACCGAAGCCTAACCCTCGGACGAAGTGGGAGATGAATACGACGCTCTCGTTGGGTTTGGGAGTAGGGATAACCTGCCCTTGAGCAGGAAGCCTGTGAAGGATCTCGGCAGTCAAGTATCTAGCCTCCCTAAGCTTTATGATGTCCTCCTCTGTGATAGAAGAGGCCATCCACTAGCCTTGAAGGATCCAGACATGGTTGGAGGTCCGAAGCGCTTGGGCTGAGCCTTGGGTGTTGGAACTCGAGGTAGGGGAAGGGAAGGATCAAGCATGGAAAGAAAGAAACAGGTCTTGGCCTCTTTATAAAGGGGATGAATATCAAGCATCCTTCGCGCGGCCGTTTGGAACTTGCCTAATTCAAGAAGTCATACTAAAGGGACGGTTGGGTTACCCACGCCCGTATTGATGAGAATGTCGTAATAAGGGGACACGATCTCTGCTTCGACAAGACATGCCAATAAAAACCGCCTCGCAAGATGTGTAGTAGCAGGTTGAGAAAACGGTTCGAATAATGACTGGGCCGTGGCGTGGTGTCACGCTATGGAAAAGCTGTCAGGAGATTAGACTCGTGGAATATTATACTCTCTACGGTGGTATGTGGAATTTATTTTGCAGAGCCGGACACGATTCTTGTGTTCAAGATCTACTTTGGAGTATTCGGAGAAGGAACCCGTCTTGCAATGCCGAAGACAATCTGCGCGCCAGACTCGTCGTCATTGAAGCCTGGTTCAGGGGCTACTGAGGGAGTCCTGGATTAGGGGGTCCTCGGACTGCCGGACTATATGCTTATGCCGGACTGTTGGACTATGAAGATACAAGATTGAAGACTTCGTCCCGTGTCCGGGTGGGACTCTCCTTTGCGTGGAAGGAAAGCTTGGCAATTCATATATGTAGATTACTTTCTCTGTAACCGACTCTGTGTAACCCTAGCCCCCTCCAGTGTCTATATAAACCGGAGGGTTTAGTCCATAGGACAAGAACAATCAGAATCATAGGCTAGCTTCTAGGGTTTAACCTCTACGATCTCGTGGTAGATCAACTCTTGTAATACTCATATCATCAAGATCAATCAAGTAGAAAGTAGGGTATTACCTCCATAGAGAGGGCCCGAACCTGGATAAACATCGTGTCCCCCGCCTCCTGTTACCATTAGCCTTAGACGCACAGTTAGGGATCCCCTACCCAAGATCCGCCGGTTTTGACACCGACAGCAACACCCCAGACACGCCATCGAACTCTAGATCTGACACCCCATCGCAACTAAGATGTCGCAAAAGGAAACCATACCTGCCATCCACGAACCACGAACCCAGCACATGTTCTGTCTTCCAGATGTCGTCGATGCAGAACACAATCTGCATCCGCTCCTAGACTACCTCCCAAGCTCCGCGCCGATGCTGGAGCAAACATCATTGCAACGGCGGAGCCCGAGGACACAGGTCCACCACGAGGATGCCGCCGCCGCCACGCCATCCTTGCTTGAACAGATTGGTTTCCAAATCCATCCCCAACCATAGGACCGATGGCCTTGTCAAGGAAGGATCTGAAGAATCTTTATTCAGTGATGTCATCGTCACCGCCAAAACAAAGACGATGAACAGCCTAAAAATCTAAACTACGAAGGAGTAAAAATGATCCACACGCGTGGATCCGGCGACCCCCCTCACCACCGACGACCGAGGTCGCCGGCGGAGGGGAGCCGCCAGAGGACGGCGCTGGAAGATTGGATCTCCTGGCGGCGGCTAGGGTTCCAGCCGCCAGGGGCAGGAGGAAAACGATTAGCCGCGTGTAAGTAGCCGTGTATTATCTCTGGCTAGGAAACATAACCATCTTTGATTTAACGAGCTAGTCAAGTAGAAGCATACTAGTGACACTCTGTTTGTCTATGTATTCACACATGCACTAAGTTTCCAGTTAATACAATTCTAGCGTGAATAATAAATATTTATCATGAATTAAGGAAATAAATAATAACTTTATTATTGCCTCTAGGGCTTATTTCCTTCACAAACAACCAAAGGAAAAAACTTATAATAAAAATAAGCATGGGTATGAAATCTTAATGCTTACAATTATATACTTGTGGAGAGGCCAGATATAATCTTAATTTTGCGCTGAAAGTCGCCCATCGAGATGTGCTTGTTACGAACCGTAGTGGGGGATGTGTCCAAATTACGTCTTGACCGGCATGTGTCATGCTTCAAGAGCCGGTTGTCAAATCGAAGGCCCTATCCGTCTCACGGGGTTGCCTCGATAATCAAGATTGCAATGATCACACAAAAGCATTGGGTGTTTAATGACTACACCTCGTGGATCCCCAGAGATAGAATATGTGTTACCGTATTAAACCTTTTTGTCACCGGTGTTCAGAATAACACTCCTGTATGTGGTGTTTTTGTCTTTGCACATAAGGTTACAGGAGAGTTCAACCCTCACCACGGTGCCCTCCCGGCTTATACGGAGTGCGCTAGGAGAGGTATGATAACGGGCTGGTATAAATGCGAACATTAGAGGGCAAGCACGACCGACGTTTCATGGCCATAGCTAGGTGATAATGGAGTGGAGCGTTTTTGGCGGGGGGTTTTTTTGAAATATTCAAAATTCAAACTTTCCGGTTTCAAAAAAATCAGAAAAAAATACAAGTATACAAGGATGAAATGTATATGTGTGTAAAAATTCAGGGTGAAATACGACCTATGCAAAAAAAACAAATTCATGGATTTGAGGATTAATAGTATCATGTGTTGAAAAGCCTTAGATTTTATTTTTTTGCACGGCCCTCATTCCAACGTATTTCATCTTGAAAATTTACACACATGTACATTATGCCTCCATGTAAATGTGTATTTTCTTCATAATTTTTTGAAACATAGAAATATGAATTTTGAAAATTGCAAATGGAGGCCTCCATGGCCTTCAAAAGCAATTTTCGGTGATAATGGCCGTATTTAACTAGATATTGCATCGTTGAAGATCGTGGGCTACATCCCTCGTCATCCGCTAGCATGCGATGTCCGACCGGAGGTCTCTAAATCTGATCGGGTGAAGACGGTTAACTAGTCATTGTCTCAAAAAAAAAAAAGACTGAAAGAAGCCCCCAATTATCATCTTATGAGTTGTAATCGTTATGGACCTGGGCTTCTGGTTAGGCCATATGTCGTGGGCCGCTCCAGCAGAAGACAAGCACACCTAAAAAAACAGAAGGCAAGCTCAAGACGATCGCCTCGGATGGTTATCAAAGCTAAATTCTACTAATTCTCAAAAAAAAAAAGCTAAATTCTACTTCCTCTGTAAACTAATACAAGAGTGTTTAGATCACTTCAGTTTACAGAGGGAGTACTTGTTACTTTTTTAGTCAGACCTCCAAGAAACCGTTAGTGAGTTACCAGACACGAGGTAGTGAACCACCATCGTTGTCGTGCCGGATACGAAGCCCCGGTCCCTCTGGAAAGCTCACATGTGAGAGTCGTGGACCATATGAAACCACTTCTCCCTCCAAGAATCACAATTTTAAAACGGCAATCATCAGTGACCACTAGGCATCTAGGAAGCAGCCTCGCTCTAATCCTGGATTAGTGCCCTGTTAAACGCCGATCTCGTGGAGCACGGATTGATTAAATACCCTGGTCAAAGTTAATCCTCACATTTCTTCACTGGTAACCTAGAGCGTGGTGCTTTGACTCCACGCTCCACACTGTGCAAGTGCCATACGAGGAGTACTGCAAAGCCAGGTTTTTACGTGGCTCGATGTGTTCATGGATTAGATTAGCCTTGTGTCACATCCCTGGTCCTGTTATGCACTAGGCTAGACCTTCGTGTGAGCATCATGTTTTAATTCAAATGAAATTTAAATTGAGGAATTTTCAAAAGCCTCAGAAGACCTTTAAAAATAACCAACATTTAAATCTCATCAAATGAGTCCAAAGAAATGTTCCTGTTACTCTGTGAAAATATTGGTAAGAGGTATAATTCAAACCAATATTTTTGGAATCACAGAACTATTTATTTTTGGGCCTTTGACTTAAACCGATGACATATTTGAGTTGCATCTATTTCTATTATATAAGAAATAAAGTTCAAATATTTTGTAAGTTGCCTGTGACCTTGGACTAGTTCCTGAGCTCACATACAATTTACAGAAAGTTTTAAAAAAATGATTTGATATTTTAAATCAAATCAAAACCAATTGCAGAAAATAAAAAACAAAAACAAATAAAAGAAAGAGAGACACTCACCTGGCAACCTACTGTGCGGCCCGGCACTGTAGCCTGTGCTGGCCCAGCTCACCTCCACCTCCCTGTCGTCTTCCTCCCCAGGCCAGTAGGCAGAGCGCATGCTCGCCGCGCGTGCACACGCGCCCGGCCACCTCCACCCTGCCTGCCTGCGTCCCAGACGCCTAGACACCTCCAACGTTGCCACGCTACCCCTCTGGAACCCCCTCGCCCACTTCCTCGTCCTCATCCCCTCCTCTCTCTCGTTCTACACTTCATGCCCGAGCGCCACCATCGCCACCGACGCCGTTCGCCGCGGCCACTGGCCACCCCTCGCCCTGCCGCTGAGCTCAGGAGCTCCGCCTCGACCCCCTCTTCCTCCCCACCGATCCACGCCCCTACGGAAGCCCTGCAGCGTCGTCCTCAAGCTCATCTTCAACCTTCGGCCGCTGTCAACCTCATCGTCGATTCGCCGCCGTTCGAGCTTCCCCGAGCTCGCCGAGGCCACCGCTGCACCCGCTGTGAGCTCCGCCATCGTTTCCCCCTCTCCCCGTGCCCTACCTCCCTCTCTAGCCGCCGTTCGCAACGAGCCGAGAGCTCTTCGCCGCCGGCCATGTCGCCGCCGTGGCTACGGCTGTTGAAGCTCGCAGTAGACCACATCACTGCACTGAGTGCTCCCCACGAGCCCGTAGCGCGCCCCAGCTCGCCTTCCCGTGCCCCCTAGCTCTCGCTCGCGTCACACCCGAACGCCGGCGCCGCCACGAGCTCAACTCCGGCGAGCTCGCTCCACCCTGGCTCCTCCCGCTCGCACCATTCGATGCGGACGAGTCTCCTAGTTCCGTAGATGGCCTCGGCCTTCGATTTGGTCGCCGTGGGACAAAACCCGAATGCCTCCGCCGTCTCTGGCCTCGCCGGCGACGAGCCGCGGGTCAACTCCGGCGAGTTGACCCGGGTTTGACCCCTATTTGACCCTCCCCTGGGTCATTGACATGTGGGGCCAGCCCCTGCTAATTACCAAGGTTTAGGATTAGTTTAGCGTTAACAAACTCTGTTAATTAGACTAGACACTGACACGCGGGTCCCAGCCGTCAGGTTTGACCTGGGCTGACGCCTTTGACCTGATGACGTCACCTTGACGTCATGTTGACGCGGTTAATCTTTTTCTGTATTTATTTAATTCAGGAAATTCCAGGAAATAGCCAAAACTTCTAAAAATCATAGAAAATCAACCGTAGCTCCAAATCAAACAAGTTATATATGAAAAATGATCAGAAAAATCCAATCTATCCATCTATACCATTTCCATGCATGTTAGAACAACTTATACCTGCTGATCAGGTCAAATCAATTAAATGGCATTTAAACTCTCACATATGGAGTTTGAATTTGAACCTAGTGTTCAAACCAACCCCATTTAACTTGTTGCTAGATGCATTAGCCCAAAACACATTCATATTGCCATGTCATAGCATGCATCATACTGTGCATTGCATTGATCGTGTTTCTTCTGTGTTTGCCGGTGTTGTTCCCCCTCGGTAGACGTTGTACCGATGATGTGATCATTGACACTGATGAAGACTCAATGTTATCTTCAGAAGTGCCAGGCAAGCAAAACCCCCTTGTTCATTCCGATACAACCCACTCTCTCGCTCCTGCTCTCTTTTACTGCATTAGGACAACATCGATTCATTTGTTACTTGCTGCAGTAGTTGAACCCCTTTATCCTCTGCATGACCTGTCATTGCCACAGTAAATAGATGAAACCCACTAGTATGAGTAGGAGTTGTTTGAGCCCTGTTGTGCCTACTCATTCATGTTTGTTTGCCATGCCTGCTACTGCTTAGAGTTGAGTCAGGTCTGATTCATCGGGAATGAATCAGAGGTGTGTGAACATGTCCTACTGTGTGTGAGCTAAGTGTGTGAACACGATTTGGTAAAAGGTATCGGTGAGAGGCCATGTAGGAGTACATGGTGGGTTGTCTCATTGAAGCCGTCCTTAGGAACTGAGTTCTGTGTTTGTGATCCATGATTCAGCTACTACCATGCATTGGGCCCTGAAATATGACCCCGCTCGACTTCTTATTCACCCTAGTCCTCTGTCCAGGAGTTGCAAGTAGTTTCTGGTGTTTGTAGCCTACTGGAGGCTGTGGACAGTGCTGACCGTAGGGGTGGGCTGTGATGCGGTAGGTACGTGGCCGGGAATACCGGGCACCCGTTAGGTGTCACGGAACCTTGTACACATCGTTCGGGGCCGTATGGGAAACCTCGGTCGGACTCCCTGCGGATGGAACCTGGATAGGCGATAAACCTGGACTAGAGACTTGAGTGTTTAGGTAGGTCGTGGTCTACACCCACGTCGGCTTTCGCTTGAAGTCTGCCGAGCACATGTCGTGTGCAGACGCTAAGTGGTGGAAACATATATGAAGAAGTACACCCCTGCAGGGTTAACATTATCTATTCGAATAGCCGTGTCCGCGGTAAAGGACTTCTGGGTTGCTTATATCAGTTCATAGACAATTGAAAGTGGATACCCTAAAATACGCAAGATAAGCGTGAGTGCTATGGATGGCGTTCTCGTAGGGAGACGGGAGCGGATCCATAGTGGTGTATTGATATGGTAAATATGTGGACTCGTGTGCGCCACCTCAAAAGAGTTACTTGCAGTCGTAGTTCAGGATAGCCACCGAGTCAAAGCTGGCTTGCTGCAGTTAAACCCCACCATCCCCTTTGTTGATAATGATGCATACGTAGTTAGTTCTGATGTAAGTCTTGCTGGGTACATTTGTACTCACGTATGCCTATTTTATGTTTTTGCAGAGTGACTTCAGTCTCACTAGTAGTTTCGCGTGGACTTCGACGTTTAGCTTGTTACCTCAGCTACGATCTTGTGCCCTCGGCAGGATTTGGTAGTTAGTCAGGCTTCTCAGCCTTTTTCATTTATAGATGTCTGTACCCACACATGTTAAGCTTCCGCTTGTGATTTGATTTGTATGCTCTGAATGTTGGGTCGTGAGACCCATGTTTGTAATATCTCGCTCCTCGGAGCCTATTGAATAAAATACTTGAGTTGTAGAGTCATGTTGTGATGCCATGTTGTATTTGCACATATCGAGCATATTGTGTGTATGTTATTGAAATGCTTGGTATGTGTGGGATCTGACTATCTAGTTGTTTATCCTTAGTAGCCTCGCTTACCGGGAAATGTCTCCTAGTGTCTCCACTTGGTAGCTTGCTACTGCTCCGGAACACTTAGGCTGGCCGGCATGTGTCCTTCTTTGTTCCTGTGTCTGTCCCTTCGGGGAAATGTCACGCGATGAATACCGGAGTCCTGTTAGCCTGCTACAGCCCGGTTCACCGGAGTCCTGCTAGCCTAGTGCTACAGCCTGGATTCACTCACTGATGACCGACACGTTCGAAGCTGGGTCATGGATGCCTGTCCCTGTATGTTTGTGCCACTTTGGGATTACGACTAGCCATGTCAGCCCGGGCTCCTTATCATATGGATGCTAGCGACACTATCATATACGTGTGCCAAAAGGCGCAAACGGTCCCAGGCAAAGGTAAGGCGACACCCGTGGGAATACCGTGCGTGAGGCCGCAAAGTGATATGAGGTGTTACATGCTAGATCAATGTGGCATTGAGTCGGGGTCCTGACAGCTTTGGTATCGAAGCCTGACTGCCTGTAGGATTACCAAGCCAAACTGGTCGAAGTTGTGTCTAGAAATGCTTTAATTATGTAAGGGAATTGATTGTGGGATGGAACGTAAGGCTCTTTTTACTCCTTATACCTCATGGCCTTCTGATCTGAGTCATCCTCTTCTCTTCTACGGGGATTAAGAACTAGGCTATCTCCTCTTTCTATCAGGATCACGTGTTACTAATCTGTAGATTTGTAAGATTGTTGGATGTAAGCCTCAGTCCAGTTCCTACCACTTCTGTATGTTAACTGATGATCTCGAAACCTTGATATTGTGCTTCTGAGTGGCTATGCCACCATTTCTGTAGTATGTCTCCAAACTTTTGAGCATTTACAGCCGTTATGTTGTCCGAGTCATCCCAGGTTTCTAAACAATCTGATGCACTTGCAAATCCTTTCCCTCTGGTTTTTATGTTCCTTTGGGCCAGGTTAATCACACTAATTACTGAGTTGAGGTATTCTATTGCCTCGACATATATGTTGGAATTATCATTATGACCCTAGGTGTCCTAGGGGATCATCTAGTAATCTAGCCATGATTTGTGTCCCAGTGTGATGATTCTGGCCTTTATTCTCGAAAGCATCCCGTGATGCTACTTAGTAGTAGATATTCTATTCCTGGGTTCTTGAACCCGAGATTCACTCTACTTACTTCATGTTGATAGTGTTTGCTAGTTCCTTTAGGATATTAGTAACTTTGCGATAGTCCTCGAGGTCCGTGGTATTTCCTTCTTCCAAATACTATGAACCGCTTATGGCAAATGTTTATTGGATCAAAAGATCACAATTAGAGTACTCTTGAGGAGTTCTCCATTCATAAATCGTGACTCTACCAGTCCTACCTCTCACTCCATGAGTTGATCTTGAATACTCGATCTTCAAGGAGATCGTCTTCTGTAGAGTCTCTTTCTGTCGTCATCGTGTTGGATGAAGACCTTGCAAGCAAAGACGTCAAGATTGTTTTGAGTCAACAGATCAACACCTCGAGAAGACAGTTGGATCTTGGAGCTCATGTTAATAGTTTGTGTCCCCTTTGTCTTATTACCTCACGCCTTGAATCTCGGGGCGAGATTCTTGTTTAGTGGGGGTGAGTTGTCACATCCCTGGTCCTGTTATGCACTAGGCTAGACCTTCGTGTGAGCATCATGTTTTAATTCAAATGAAATTTGAATTGAGGAATTTTCAAAAGCCTCAGAAGACCTCTAAAAATAACCAACATTTAAATCTCATCAAATGAGTCCAAAGAAATGTTCATGTTACTCTGTGAAAATATTGGTAAGAGGTATAATTCAAACCAATATTTTTGGAATCACAGAACTATTTATTTTTGGGCCTTTGACTTAAACCGATGACATATTTGAGTTGCATCTATTTCTATTATATAAGAAATAAAGTTCAAATATTTTGTAAGTTGCCTGTGACCTTGGACTAGTTCCTGAGCTCACATACAATTTACAGAAAGTTTTAAAAAACATGATTTGATATTTTAAATCAAATCAAAACCAATTGTAGAAAATAGAAAACAGAAACAAATAAAAGAAAGAGAGACACTCACCTGGCAACCTATTGTGCGGCCCAGCACTGTAGCCTGTGCTGGCCCAGCCCACCTCCACCTCCCCTGTCGTCTTCCTCCCCAGGCCAGTAGGCAGAGCGCGTGCTCGCCGCGCGTGCACACGCACCCGGCCACCTCCACCCTGCCTGCCTGCGTCCCCGACGCCTAGACACCTCCAACGTTGCCACGCTACCCCTCTGGAACCCCCTCGCCCACTTCCTCGTCCTCATCCCCTCCTCTCTCTCATTCTGCACTTCGTGCCCGAGCGCCACCATCGCCACCGACGCCGTTTGCCGCGGCCACCGGCCACCCCTCGCCCTGCCGCTGAGCTCAGGAGATCCGCCTCGACCCCCTCTTCCTCCCCACCGATCCACGCCCCTACGGAAGCCCTGCAGCGTTGTCCTCAAGCTCATCTTCAACCTTCGGTCGCCGTCAACCTCATCGTCGATTCGCCGCCGTTCGAGCTTCCCCGAGCTCGCAGAGGCCACCGCTGCACCCGCTGTGAGCTCCGCCATCGTTTCCCCCTCTCCCCGTGCCCTACCTTCCTCTCTAGCCGCCGTTCGCAACGAGCCGAGAGCTCTTCGCCGCCGGCCATGTCGCCACCGTGGCTACGGCTATTGAAGCTCGCAGTAGACCACATCACTTCACTGAGTGCCTCCCCACGAGCCCGTAGCGCGCCCCAGCTCGCCTTCCCGTGCCCCCTAGCTCTCGCTCGCGTCACACCCGAATGCCGGCGCCGCCACGAGCTCAACTCCGGCGAGCTCGCTCCACCCTGGCTCCTCCCGCTCGCACCATTCGATGCGGACGAGTCTCCTCGTTCCGTAGATGGCCTCGGCCTTCGATTTGGTCGCCGTGGGACAAAACCCGAATGCCTCCGCCGTCTCTGGCCTCGCCGGCGACGAGCCGCGGGTCAACTCCGGCGAGTTGACCCGGGTTTGACCCCTATTTGACCCTCCCCTGGGTCATTGACATGTGGGGCCAGCCCCTGCTAATTACCAAGGTTTAGGATTAGTTTAGCGTTAACAAACTCTGTTAATTAGACTAGACACTGACACGCGGGTCCCAGCCGTCAGGTTTGACCTGGGCTGACGCCTTTGACCTGATGACGTCACCTCGACGTCATGCTGACGCGGTTAATCTTTTTCTGTATTTATTTAGTTCAGGAAATTCCAGGAAATAGCCAAAACTTCTAAAAATCATAGAAAATCAACCGTAGCTCCAAATCAAACAAGTTATATATGAAAAATGATCAGAAAAATCCAATCTATCCATCTTTACCATTTTCATGCATGTTAGAACAACTTATACCTGCTGATCAGGTCAAATCAATTAAATGGCATTTAAACTCTCACATATGGAGTTTGAATTTGAACCTAGTGTTCAAACCAACCCAATTTAACTTGTTGCTAGATGCATTAGCCCAAAACACATTCATATTGCCATGTCATAGCATGCATCATAATGTGCATTGCATTGATCGTGTTTCTTCTGTGTTTGCCGGTGTTGTTCCCCCTCGGTGGACGCTGTACCGATGATGTGATCGTTGACACTGATGAAGACTCAATGTTATCTTCAGAAGTGCCAGGCAAGCAAAACCCCCTTGTTCATTCCGATACAACCCACTCTCTCGCTCCTGCTCTCTTTTACTGCATTAGGACAACATCGATTCATTTGTTACTTGCTGCGGTAGTTGAACCCCTTTATCCTCTGCATGACCTGTCATTGCCACAGTAAATAGATGAAACCCACTAGTATGAGTAGGAGTTGTTTGAGCCATGTTGTGCCTACTCATTCATGTTTGTTTGTCATGCCTGCTACTGCTTAGAGTTGAGTCAGGTCTGATACATCGGGAATGAATCAGAGGTGTGTGAACATGTCCTACTGTGTGTGAGCTAAGTGTGTGAACACGATTTGGTAAAAGGTATCAGTGAGAGGCCATGTAGGAGTACATGGTGGGTTGTCTCATTGAAGTCGTCCTTAGGAACTGAGTTCTCTGTTTGTGATCCATGATTCAGCTACTACCATGCATTGGGCCCTGAAATATGACCCCGCTCGACTTCTTATTCACCCTAGTCCTTTGTCCAGGAGTTGCAAGTAGTTTCTGGTGTTTGTAGCCTACTGGAGGCCGTGGACAGCGCTGACCGTAGGGGTGGGCTGTGATGCGGTAGGTACGTGGCCGGGAATACCGGGCACCCGTTAGGTGTCACGGAACCCTGTACACATCGTTCGGGGCCGTATGGGAAACCTCGGCCGGACTCCCTGCGGATGGAACCTGGATAGGCGATAAACCTGGACTAGAGACTTGCGTGTTCAGGTAGGTCGTGGTCTACACCCACGTCGGCTTTCGCTTGAAGTCTGCCGAGCACATGTCGTGTGCAGACGCTAAGTGGTGGAAACATGTATGAAGAAGTACACCCCTGCAGGGTTAATATCATCTATTCGAATAGCCGTGTCCGCGGTAAAAGACTTCTGGGTTGCTTATATCAGTTCATAGACAATTGAAAGTGGATACCCTAAAATACGCAAGATAAGCGTGAGTCTATGGATGGCGTTCTCGTAGGGAGACGGGAGCGGATCCATAGTGGTGTATTGATATGGTGAATATGTGGACTCGTGTGCGCCACCTCAAAAGAGTTACTTGCAGTCGTAGTTCAGGATAGCCACCGAGTCAAAGCTGGCTTGCTGCAGTTAAACCCCACCATCCCCTTTGTTGATAATGATGCATACGTAGTTAGTTCTGATGTAAGTCTTGCTGGGTACATTTGTACTCACGTTTGCCTATTTTATGTTTTTGCAGAGAGACTTCAGTCTCACTAGTAGTTTCGCGTGGACTTCGACGTTTAGCTTGTTACCTCAGCTACGATCTTGTGTCCTCGGCAGGATTTGGTAGTTAGTCAGGCTTCTCAGTCTTTTTCATTTATAGATGTCTGTACCCAGACATGTTAAGCTTCCGCTTGTGATTTGATTTGTATGCTCTGAATGTTGGGTCGTGAGACACATGTTTGTAATATCTCGCTCCTCGGAGCCTATTGAATAAAATACTTGAGTTGTAGAGTCATGTTATGATGCCATGTTGTATTTGCACATATCGAGCATATTGTGTGTATGTTATTGAAATGCTTGGTATGTGTGGGATCTGACTATCTAGTTGTTTATCCTTAGTAGCCTCGCTTACCGGGAAATGTCTCCTAGTGTCTCCACTTGGTAGCTTGCTACTGCTCCGGAACACTTAGGCTGGCCGGCATGTGTCCTTCTTCGTTCCTGTGTCTGTCCCTTCGGGGAAATGTCACACGATGAATACCGGAGTCATGTTAGCCTGCTACAGCCCGGTTCACCGGAGTCCTGCTAGCCCAGTGCTATAGCCTGGATTCACTCGCTGATGACCGACACGTTCGATGCTGGGTCATGGATGCCTGTCCCTGTAAGTTTGTGCCACTTTGGGTTTACGACTAGCCATGTCAGCCCGGACTCCTTATCATATGGATGCTAGCGACACTATCATATACATGTGCCAAAAGGCGCAAACGGTTCCAGGCAAAGGTAAGACGACACCCGTGGGAATACCGTGCGTGAGGCCGCAAAGTGATATGAGGTGTTACATGCTAGATCGATGTGGCATTGAGTCGGGGTCCTGACACCTTGCGGCATTGATTATGGTCCCAGGTTGGAGCATATCGATTGGGTCGCACAGCAGATCTACCGTAGCCACTACCCAGTGTCCTGGACCAACGCCAATTTTGGTTAGGTTTCATCAAGCATCGAGACCATCGACCAAATTTTGACTTTGGAACTGATCCATACTCCGTTCAAGATCGATGTAGATCGCCACTGGTACGCCATTTTCATGAGCATGGTGCAATGCAAAGCTAATTGGCCCCTATCTCCTGGGCTTTTTTTTGAACATCGTTGCAGACACAAGCGCTCTGGGCTTGGTCGGTCATGATCAATACACACGGTACCTATTGGGCAGTGTCTTGATACGTTTCTTAGTGGAGCAGTGTACGCGAAATGATACGATCCGATTTGTCTCGGACAAGACGCTCAATCTCGTATTATGGTCGATATCACGGATTCACGGTGGCACATTCTGGTTCTGGCGGGTGGTTACAAGGGGAGACATGGACGCAGAGCCAGCCTTCTGGTGTCCAGTGGTCGGACGGCTTGTATGCATGCCAGTTGGAGCCACTCCCGAACGACAGGCTGATCGAATTTTATCACGTCGCATGGCGGTCGATTGATTAGCAAGCTTCTCGGGTTAGACGAACTAATCAGCAGTACTGGAGTAGATGCTAAGCTGTGGCCAAATTATTGAATTGCCTAAGTGCCTAACTGGACACATAGTCTAGTGATCCTATTCCTATGACCTCGTTGCCACATTCTGCACCACGTACAGTAGCAAGCGCCAGGCTTTTTTTTTCATTGATAGATCTGCCAGCGGGAACGTGAAAGAAAACAAACCAATGAGGCCATCTTCAACGTGGACCCTCTTATTGGACGTAAGAGTTGTACGATGTATTGATTCGGTGCAATGTGTACGGTATATATAAGTACAATGTCGGGCCTCTACCTTAATCTATACAACAAACTAGAGAGGTGGGCCTAATGTACAAAAGACAATATACATGCATAAATAATATCCTCAACACCCCCCGCAGTCGAAGCGACACCGCGGCTGACGCAAAGACTGGATCGGAACTCCTCAAATGACGCCGTAGGCAAGCCCTTGGTCATGATATCTGCAAATTGTTGAGAAGTAGGGACATGTAAAACACGAATATGACCAAGAGCCATCTGTTCCCGAACAAAATGAATATCCAACTCAATATGCTTGGTCCGTCGATGATGCACCGGGTTAGCGGAGAGGTAGACCGCCGAGTCGTTATCGCAGTAGACCACCGTGGCACGGTCAACAGGGCAAGACAGCTCCTGAAGCAGCTGACGAAGCCGGGAACACTCAGCGAGGCGTTGGCCATCGCACGGTACTCAGCCTCAGCACTGGAGCGTGAGACCGTAGGCTGTCGCTTGGACGACCACGAGATAAGTGAGGGTCCAAGGTAGACACAATAGCCCGAGGTGGAGCGACGTGTGTCAGGGCAGCCCGCCCAGTCTGCATCGGAGTAGGCTGTGAGGGCGATGTCGGCGGAGGCGTGAAGCGTGACTCCAAGATCCATAGTGCCACAAACGTAGCGGAGAATCCGCTTGACAGCGGCCCAGTGAACATCCCGAGGAGCATGCATATGAAGACACACCTGCTGCACTGCATACTGGATCTCTGGTCGAGTCAAAGTGAGGTACTAGAGAGCACCAACAATAGACCGATAGAAAGCAGCATCCGAAGCAGGGGAACCATCCGTGGCAGAGAGCTTGGCCTTCATATCAACAGGCGTGGCGGCGGGCTTGCAGTTAAGCATGCCAGTGCGCTCCAGGAGCTCATGAGCGTACTTCCGCTGATGAAGAAAGAAGCCATCCGGACGGCCCACCACCTCAACACCGAGGAAGTAGTGCAGAGGACCCAAGTCCTTGATGGCAAACTCAGCGCGAAGACGAGCCGTGAGCTGACTGAGAAGGCCAGCCGTACATGCCGTCAGGATGATGTCGTCGACATATAGCAGCAAGTAGGCCGTGTCGGAGCCCTGGTGATAAACAAAGAGCGATGCGTCCGAGCGAGTGGAGCGGAACCCAAGCTGATGAAGAAACGTCGCGATGCACTGGTACCAAGCGCGCGGGGCCTGCTTGAGTCCATACAAGGACCGCGAAAGCAGGCACATGTGGTCGGGAAGTGCCGGATCAACGAACCCGGTGGGCTGCTGGCAGAAGACCTGCTCCTCGAGGTGACCATGAAGGAAGGCGTTGGAGACGTCCATCTGGTGCACCGGCCAAGCACGGGAGATCGCAAGGTGGAGAACCGTGCGTATCGTGTCGGGCTTGACGACCGAAGCGAAGGTGTCGGTGAAGTCGATGCCAACACGCTGTGGGAACCCACGAACGACCCATCGCGCTTTATAGCGATCAAGGGTACCATCGGGACGGAGCTTGTGTTTGAAGACCCACTTCCCGGTAATCACGTTGGCGTGCCGGGGACGGGGAACAAGCTGCCACGTCCGGTTGCGCAACAGGGCGTCAAACTCCTCTTGCATCGCAGCCATCCAGAGCGGGTCACGAAGAGCGGCTCGGACAGAAGATGGCAACGGCGACGGCTCAGAGGTGGACGCCGCATGGACGTAGTCATTCGCGGCGTAGCGCGAGCTCGGGCGAAAAACGCCCGTACGAGCACGGGTGATCGGACCAGCCACAGGTGCCGGAGGCGCGGGGGCCGAGGGTGCCGGGGGCACCGGGGGCGCCGAGCGGGGCGCCGGGGGCGTCGAGGGGGCCGCGGGAACCGCGAGCGCCAAGGGGGCCACGGAGGCCGCGGTTGTAGGAGGCGCCGCATGCGGGTGGCGCGCCTCAAAGCCAGGGGGCGGGCCAAGAGAGGCGCGCGAGTGCCCTGGGAGCGGCATCGAGGATCCCGCGTCACCGGGGACGGGAGGAACAGCCGAAGGTACCTGTTGAAACGGAAACACATGCTCATCAAAGTAAACGTGCCGGGAGGTGAACACACGGTGGGAGACGGGATCATAGCACTGATATCCCTTGGAGTTGGAAGGGTAGCCGATGAAAATGCAAGCGACAGAATGAGGTGCGAGTTTGTGAGGAGCGGAGTCCGCAATGCTAGGATAGCAAAGGCACGCGAAAATACGCAAGTCATCATAAGATGGGGGCGTACCGAAGAGAAGATGGTGAGGTGCATAGTTCCACCGTGGGCGGCAAGGGCGAAGGTTAAGGAGAAGTGAAGTAGTAGCGAGTGCATCCGGCCAAAAACGAGGCGGCACATTAGCGTGGAACAGGAGTGTCCGAACGCAGTCGTTCAGAGTGCGAAGGACGCGTTCGGCTCGACCATTCTGCTGTGAAGTATACGGGCATGTGAGACGAAAAATTGTGCTGTGGTGCGACAGAAAGGTGCGAAAAGCAAGATTGTCGAACTCTTTTCCATTGTTAGTCTGAAGAGCAAGGATGGGACACCCAAACTGCATGCTGACATAGGAGTAAATGGCCGACAAAGTGGAGAGTGCATCCGACTTTCGTCGTAAAGGAAACGTCCACACATAGTGAGAGTAATCATCAAGAATAACCAGATAATATAAATAGCCTGAATTACTAGGAACGGGAGAGGTCCACACATCACTATGAATCAACTGAAAAGGAAAAGAAGCTATGATGGTGGAGTTATTAAACGGAAGACGAACATGTTTGCCGACATGACAGGCATGACAGGTGTGATCCTCTATCTTATTACAACTGAAACTGAAACTCCTAAGAATATGACGAAGTGTGATGGGGTTGGGATGACCCAAACGAGCGGGCCAGAGATCGACGCCTGCGGAGAGAGCAACCGGTGCAGTGGTGGAGGTGGACGGCGGATGCATCGGATATAGCTCGTCGAGGCTGTCACATCGGTGAAGTACCATCCTGGATCGAGCGTCCTTGACACAAAAACCAAGCTCGTCAAATTCAACAGTAATAGGATTTTCACGAGTTAAACAACGAACGGAAACAAGGTTCTTAATAAGATGAGGTGACACAAGAATGTTAGACAAAGTAATAGGCATAGAAGTAGAAGGAAAAGAAGTATGCCTGACATGTGTGATAGGTAGTGTGGAACCGTCGCCAACAAGGATGCGGCGGTCGGTGGTGACAGGAGTGAAGGAGGCAAGATTACCAGGATGAGCAAACATGTGAGTCGTAGTGCCGGTGTCCATGTACCAATCACCGCCTCCAGTGTAGTTGTTCGGCGTAGGCGCAGCGTGTAGCGCGGCGAGAAGCGCTAGATCCCAAGGTGCCAGCGGCAGGGCCGGCGAGGGCGGCGGCGGGGCCGTAGGGAGACCATAGGCGCCGCTCAGCTGCGGCGGCGGGTATCCTCCGTACGGCTGCGGAGCCACGTAGTACGCCTGGTGCGCCGGTGGGCGCGGTACGGGAAGCGTCGGTGCAGGGGCCCGTGGAACCGGCATGGTGTATGCATGAATGACACCGGTCCAGGGGTTGTAGCCAGAGGCCCATGAGGGCGGCACCTGGAGTGGCGGCGGCGCCTGAAACTGCTATTGCGGCTGCTGCTGCTACTGCTGACCGCCACGGCGGCCACCACGCCGGCCCCCCCGGCGCTTGTCAGCGGGAGGGGCGGGGGGTGCGGGTGGGCCGCACGGCAAGGGCAGTAGCCCCGGCTGCCGGGGCACTGGGAAGGGCGCCGGATGGCGCTGCTGGGGTGCAGGGGCAGTGGGAGGCGCCGGAGGCCCGCCGCGGGTGGTGCCAGCGGCGACGGCGGTGTGGATGGCGTGCGCCTTCACCTGCTTCATCCGCTTCTCTTCCAAGCGGAGGTACGCAACGAACTTGGCGAAGGACGGGTTGGGGATGAGGCTGGGGTTCCCCGCGGTGTTGCCGAAGTCCTCGTTGAGCCCAGCGGTGAGCGTGTTGAGGAGGAGGTCATCATCGACCTTGGTGCCGATATCATGAAGCTCGTTAGCGAGAGTCTTAAGGCGGCGACAATAGTCGTCGATGGAGGTGTTGTCTTGATGACACCCAAAGAACTCTTGCTGCAGAAAACGCGACGCTGGAGCTTGTTGTTGGTGAAGAGCCCGTTCAGCTTGGTCTAGACGGCGCAGGCATCATCACCGTCTGTCACGACCGTTTGGAAGAGGTCGGGCGTGATGGTGAGGAAAAACCAGCGGATGATCGTGATGTTGATGGTGGACCAGTCGTGAAACTCGGGGACGAGGCTGGAGTCGACGGTGCCGTCCACGTGATCCATGAGATGGTACTCCCGTAACACGAGGGAGAAATACGTCTTCCACGTGTGGTAGGAGAAGTCCGTCTGGGAGAGAAGAACCGGCACGCGCTCAAAGATGTTGAGCTTGTGGATGTCATTGATGTCAGGAGGGTTGGCGTCGGCGAACGGGTTGGAGTTGGTGGACGCAGAGGAGGTTACGAACGACATGGCGATTGGACAGGCAGTAGACGACCTGGCGATTGGCGGCTAGCGGCTAGCGGGCGAGCAACTTGATGATTGGCGGGGCGGGCGATTTGCGATCGGCCGGTACGTGCGGTTGTGGCGACCTGGCGATTGGCGGGGCGGGCGAAAGCGACAGCGGGCGAGGATGGCGATTGGAGGGGCGGCGATATGCGATCGGCTGGGATGTGCGAAAGCGACAGCGGGCGAAAGCGACAGCGTTTGGGGATGGAAACAGGCGAAAGCGACCTGGCGAGAGGCTGTGGCGATCGGCTAGCGGGTTAGGAGAGAAAGAGGATGCGGCGGCGCAAGGGAGAAGGAGAAGCGTGGCGGCAGGATGGCAGCGGCGGCGGCGGCGGCAGCGGAAGCTAGGGTTAGGGAACCTAGAAAACTGATACCATATTGGATGTGAGAGTTGCACGATGTATTGATTCGGTGCAATGTGCATGGTATATATAAATACAATGTCGGGCCTCTACCTCAATCTATACAACAAACTAGAAAGGTGGGCCTAATGTACAAAAGACAATATACATGCACAAATAATATCCTCAACACCTCTAACGGCTCATAACCATCTGGATCGCGCGATCCGGACATGTTTTAACATCCAACGCAGTCCTGCATCTGTCCGCAGGCCGGTTCGGACGCGGTTTTTCTCGCAAACCGAAGACAAAGTGGTGGTGTTGTGGGTGTCCAGGCCGCTGCCACGTCCGTGTTTCGCAACCGTGGCCCACCCAAAGCCCTCCTACCTCGCTAGTGCGTGTTCCCGCCTGACGCCAGCTGCCCGCATTGACGCCGGCCTAAAATGGATGCGACCTATCACTACCGACATTGAGGCGGCGCACCGGCCGAGAGAGCGTGGCCCGCTGCACGCCCTGCTGAACACGCCTCCTCGCCACATTCAAATGGCTACAGATTGCCTGTGTACCTCCATTAAACATGCATGTGTGCCGACAAACCTACTCGAGCCACACGTCTGTTCGCGAACCAGCCGACTTTAAACACAGCATCAGTTGACTTCTCGTGTCGGCCCGCTATCTAAATGAGGCCGGACGCAGGATGGAGAATCGCACCACACCTCCGCTCCTCATCTTCTCCTTGCAACATGTCCTCCACAGTCACCATGTCATCCGGAGAGCAGGAAGAGGAGTTCTCTGGCATAAAAGCTGGCTAGGTAGCCCGCCGAGACCACCGGATACGAGCCAGGCAACTTACTGCTCCACCTCCCTCGATGCTCCAGTCCATGAGTACCATGGGCGAGGCTCCAAGCTGGTACGTGGTTTAGCAACTTGCCGCTCAAGCCAGCTCAGAGAGGAGTGAAATTTGGTCCAGGCCGGCAGGGGGAGCACGGGAGCACGAACATCATGGCTGCCGTGGACGAGGTCCTACCGTACAGCTCATCCCGGCCTGTGGCCGCGCCATATATCATTAACGTTTGCGGAACCGCGCCGTGCCAATGAAGAAAGAAGCCAGCTTTGCGGAGATTGACGAGGCGGCGGCTAGCACGTTCGCGGCCGCCGCCAACATCCAGGAGAAGTAGAACATGGGAGGCCGCCGTTGCTTGGTTCCCAGGAAGGCCACCGCCGACGCGTCGCCAGCGTGCACAGCCGGTATCTTGCTCTCTTCGCTGGCCACCGTCGTCCCACGCCCCTAAAACCAAACTTTATCTGTGCTTCACGGAAGCGAAGGCCATCCTTCCCCTCCGGCTGAAGCATATCCATCCGGCGCCACTCCGATAAGCGGCGCTGCCGAACAAGACGGAGGTTGTTCTTCTCCTTTCGCCGAAGCATATCTCTCCAGGGCTCCCGACATTCCGGCAAGCGGGCTGCCGGGCATGGTGAAGACATGTCGTGAGAGTGGAGATCCGCAACGACCGGCATTTTAGACTAGGTTTAGCCTAGTCTGGTATAGTTTAGCTAAAATATGTCTGAAATGTAAATGTTTTCGTTCGGTTTGAATGAAAATCATTGGGTTTGCATATAATTCGTCTGATTATTTTAAACATTGTTTGAATTGTATGCTGATAGCATTGGGTGACCAGCTCCTGCATCCGAACTGGAGACTGGACCAGATGTCATTAATGAAAAGAAGTGAGGTCTACGGTAGAGGAAGGCTAAAGCTTCAAGAGAGCCCTGTCACCAGAGCAGAGAGTCAATTTGCGGGTCAGTGTTGGAGTTGTCCTAAGACCAACTACAACCACGGTAACCTAAATTGATTTGCCAAACGCCCGCGGAAGCTCCCAAGCGCATTTGCGGACGGTGGCCGGTCAGACTCAATATTGCAACTTCAACAACCATAGTACAACCGACTAGAACGGCAAGCGGGGGTTGGCAATTTCACCCTTGCACCCCGAGGGTGGAATTACCATTTGGGGCCTCGAGTCCAGCCAATAGCTAACGGTCAGATTTCAAATGCATCCGACAACTTTACTTGAGGAATAGCAAAGTTGACTCCTCTGCTAGAGCAATTTCCCCGTAGCATAGAAGAGCTTTGTCTCTGGCTGGCAAGTAATTATTTTTCGCACGAAGAGATTTCTCTCATCTCACTTGGGATATTTTTTAGTTAAGCATCATACAGACATAAGTCTCGAAACTCTGATCACTCTTAGTAGTACGGTGATCCTATGACCCAATGAAAGAAAAATGAAACAAAGAAATAAATGCTACGTCTTCACTTCGTCTTAATTCCTGTGTTGCAGTCATTTGCTCTCGGATGCCTCGTGTGCCAATTGCTTCGACTCGGCAATGTTTTGGGGGGTCATCTCCGACGCACAAACTCTTCGATAGCAATCTTCTCGATTACCTTAGCATTCTTCTCTGCTTCGCAGATAATAATCTTCTGAGTTTATAGCAAACTTCTCTGAACTCCAGGGGCCTAATCTCTCTGTATGCACTAGTAAACACATTAGTTCCGTACTGTTTTTGTCCAACAATCTTCAAAACTCTCGGGGCACTCAATTACACCAACACATGATTTTGAATAGGCGGTCCAAAGTCCGAATAGACGACCCCGGATGCACAAAACTAAGACAATCTTGGTGGTGGCCGTGGCTGGTTTGACCGTCAATTCAATTTTTTCCGGGACGAAGGCAAAAATATTTGACTCATTGATTACTTAAACACAAAAGAGTTGCCCGGTTAATCAACAGAAAACCGGGCGAGATTCAAGGTGTCAACATCAGTTTGAACTAGAACCGATGGTGCAAGACACAAATCATCTCCGGATCAACGGAATGGGTCTGAGCGGGAACTGGAAAGCAACCGAAATTTAAATAATAACTCGTCACAAAACCAACCAGCAATGATCCAGGCATTCCAACCTAACAAGTGTACTGAATACGGCCGCAAAGGAAAAGTATTAGAGTCCTAGCCGGGACATGAGAGGAAGAAGACAGGAAACAAAGCTTTGGAGGTGTAAAGCACTTGAATTGACAACACAAGGTAGTGTGAACCAGACCCTAATAAACTCTAACCCGTAGACGGGGCCGGCCGGCGTTGGTCGATGCCGATGCCGCGGGCCGCCGGCCGGGACACACAGGACCACCACATATGTCGTGGCTTTACCGTACCAGGAGCGAGCAGGCACGTAACGCTGTCACGTGCAGGCAAGCACGTGTGGTGCCAGTGCCCAGATCTTGGTCTCCATGGACAGTGGTGCGTGCATGAGCCGTGAGACCCGTAGGACATGCGAGGCCTGCTGCGTGCGTCCGCTCCTTCTACCCTATAGCAAGCATCTACCCTATAGCAAGCACTGGCCATGGCACCGTGCGGTAGAGCACCGGCCCACGCCGAGGGGCGCATGAGAACGTGTCATGTGGAAAACGTGCACGGGTACAGCCGATGTACACGACGACGTGTCCTGTTCGGCTATTTCGTCGTCCCGATAACTGCCACACGTGTGGTGTATCGGATAGTTGTGCCACACGCCTCGTGTAGCATGGACAGCAACCAGCCCACACATCTACGTGTGGGTAAAACAACTAATGCCCACACACATCTTTTTTTCCCTCCCGAACCTTCTCACACGCGTGCGTGTGGGCGAAGTTGATAACGCCCACACGCCCGTATGTCAGGCCTCGTACCCTCCTGGTCCCACACGCGATGCATGACTGTCACATCCCTAGCTTCTGGCATTGCTCTAGGCTAGCTTCATGTGTGCATCATGTCTATATTTTTGAAACTTGAATTGAGGAATATTGGAAGCCTCAAAACCTAAATAAAAGAGGGGCAAAAACCCTAGAAATCTCATTCATTGCTCCAAAAGGCTCTTCTTAAATGTTTGATAATTTTTGGTAAGGGTTCTGGTCCCAACCAAAATATTGAACATTTTTAAGGATTTATTTTTAGGACTTTGAATTTAAATCATTAGCTATTTGAATTTGAATTATATTCATATAATTAGAATATAATTTCAAATACCCCTGAAATATTTTATGAGCTTTTGGAAAAGTCCATCTAGCCAAATAAAATTATTCAGAGGAGTTTTTGGCATTGTTTGAATTTGTTTAAAATTCAAAACAGTGGCAAAACGAAATTAAATAAAACAAAACAGAAGAAAAAAATAAAAGAGAGAAAGAACAGAGACTACCTGGCCTCACCCGTGCAGCCACCAGCCGGCCCAGCTCCCCCACCAGCGCGGCCCAGCCCACCTTCCCCCCCTTGTCCTCTTCTTCCTCTGCCAGAAGGCAGAGGCGAGGCGTGGCGCGCGCCCGAAGAGCGCCGGCCACCTCCTGCTTCGCGCTGGAGGCCTCCCCCTTCGAGCCTATCCATGCGTGGAGACGCCACGCAGCCGCCCGGAGCTGTCCAGCCCTCCCTCTCTTCCCCTGGACCCCGTTCCCTCCTCTGCTTCCCTCCCGCGCACACCACCGAACGGAGCCGTCGCCACCGACGCCGTTCGCCGCGGCCACCATCCCCCTCTCGCCTCCCCGACGCCTCCCAGAGCTCCGCAGTGCCTCCCTCGACCTCCTCGACGTCTCACGCGACCAGAAGGGCCCCGAGCAGCCGCCATCGTCATCATCCCCAAGCTTCGGCCCCGGCGCTGTTCTCCGTCGAATTCGGCCACTCCGGCGCGCCCCCGAGCCCACTGACCCTCCCTACAGCTCCGCGGTGAGCCTCTGTGCAGAACCCCTCTCTCTCCCCTCGTGTTTGCGAGCCCTAGGCCATAGTTCCGTCGAGACCGAGACCTCACCGGCGCCGGACTTGTCGCCGTCGTCGTTTTGGTTCACCTCCGTCCAAACCGAGCACGCAGACGTACTCAGAGCACTCCCAGGAGCCCGTAGCGCCCACCAACCCCTCCTCCCATGCACCATAGCGCCGGTCCCGCGAACCCCCGAGCTCCGGCCGCCGCCGGGGTCGGTGCCGCGCTCAACTCCGGCCACCCCACGCCCTCTCGTGGCTCCCCCTAGATGCGCGGGAGCACGGGCTTCCTCCTGGTGCCCTCAGGGTGCCCAACCGCAGCCTGTAGTGCCAACCCGAGCTACTCCGGCGAGGTTCCGCCGTCGCCGTGGTCGCCGGCGTCACACGCCGACGTGGCCACTTAATTAGGGCGTAAACACCTCGCTAATCACCCTATGAGCCACTGCCATGTGGGCCCCTGCGCCTAATTAGGATTAGTATTTTTTCTGTTTAGTTTAACTAACCACATGGGCCCCACCCGTCAGCTTTGACCACGCTGACATGGACGTTGACCGACCCCACACGTCAGTATTGACCTGCTGACGTGTCTGTTGACCCGGCCCCACCTGCCATTGACACTAACCAGCCTCAGTCACTGACCAGTGGACCCCACTGGTCAGGTTTGACCACCAGCAGCGTCTGTTGACCTGCTGACGTCATAGTGACGCAATGCTGACGCCATAATTCATTTTCTGGAATTATTTTAATTCTAAATATTCAGGAAAATTCAGAAAATGCCTAAAACTTCTAAAATTCATAGAAATTCAACCGTAGCTCCAAATTAAATAAATTATATATGAAAAATTATCAAAAAAATTCAAGGAATCCATCTGTACCATTTTCATGCATGTTAGAACAACTTATAGCTGCTGTTTAGCACAAATCATATAAAGGGCATTAAATAATCACATATGGAGTTTAAATTTGAATCTTGTATTCAAACCAACCCCATTTAATCTGGTTTTAGATGCATTAGCCCAAAACACATTCATTTTGCCATGTCATAGCATGCATCATATTGTGCATTGCATTGATCGTGCTTTTTCTGTATTGCCGGTATTTGTCCCCTCTCGATAGCCGTGTACCGATGATGCGATCGTTGACACTGATGAAGACTCAATGCTATCTTCAGAAGTGCCGGGCAAGCAAAACCCCCTTGTTCATTCCGATAAAATCCCACTCTCTCGCTCCTGCTCTCTTTTACTGCATTAGGACAACATCGATTCATCTGTTACTTGCTGCGGTAGCTGAACCCCTTTATCCTTTGCATGACCTGTCATTCCACAGTAAATAGATGAAACCCACTAGCATGAGTAGGAGTTGTTTGAGCCCTGTTGTGCCTACTCATTCATGTTTGTTTGTCATGCCTGCTACTGCTTAGAGTTGAGTCAGGTCTGATTCGTCGGGGATGAATCAGAGGTGTGTGAACATGTCCTACTGTGTGTGAGCTAAGTGTGTGAACACGATTTGGTAAAGGTAGCGGTGAGAGGCCATGTAGGAGTACATGGTGGGTTGTCTCATTGCAGCCGTCCTCAGGAACTGAGTTCTGTGTTTGTGATCCATGATTCAGCTACTACCATACATTGGGCCCTGAAATATGACCCCGCTCGACTTCTTATTCGCCCTAGTCCTCTGTCCAGGAGTTGCAAGTAGTTTCTGGTGTTTGTAGCTTACTGGAGGCCGTGGACAGCGCTGACCGTAGGGGTGGGCTGTGATGCGGTAGGTACGTGGCACGGTGTACCGGATGCCCGTTTGGTATCTCGGGAACCCTGTTCACATCGTTTGGGGCTGTGAGCGAAACTCCGGCCGGATCTCCTCATGGATGGAACCCGAATAGGCGATAAACCTGGACTAGAGACTTGAGTGTTTAGGTAGGTCGTGGTCTACACCCACGTCGGCTTTCGCTTGAAGTCTGCCGAGCACATGTCGTGTGCAGACGCTAAGTGGTGGAAACATGTATGAAGAAGTACACCCCTGCAGGGTTAACATCATCTATTCGAATAGCCGTGTCCGCGGAAAAGGACTTCTGGGTTGCTTATATCAGTTCATAGACAAATGAAAGTGGATACTTTAAAATGCGCAAGATAAGCGTGAGTGCTATGGATGGCGTTCTCGTAGGGAGACGGGAGCGGATCCATAGTGGTGTATTGATATGGTGAATATGTGGACTCGTGTGCGCCACCTCAAAAGAGTCGCTTGCAGTCGTAGTTTAGGATAGCCACCGAGTCAAAGCTGGCTTGCTGCAGTTAAACCCCACCATCCCCTTTGTTGATAATGATGCATATGTAGTTAGTTCTGATGTAAGTCTTGCTGGGTACATTTGTACTCACGTTTGCATATTTTATGTTTTGCAGAGAGACTTCAGTCTCATTAGTAGTTCCGCTTGGACTTCGACGTTTAGCTTGTTACCTCAGCTACGATCTTGTGCCTCGGCAGGATTTGGTAGATAGTCAGGCTTCTCAGCCTTTTTCATTTATAGATGTCTGTACTCAGACATGATAGCTTCCGCTTGTGCTTGATTTGTATGCTCTGAATGTTGGGTCTTGAGACCCATGTTTGTAATATCTCGCTCCTCGGAGCCTATTGAATAAATTACTTGAGTCGTAGAGTCATGTTGTGATGCCATGTTGTATTTGCACATATCGAGCATATTGTGTGTATGTTATTGAAATGCTTGGTATGTGTGGGATCTGACCATCTAGTTGTTTATCTTTAGTAGCCTCTCTTATGGGGAAATGTCTCCTAGTGTTTCCACCGAGCCATGGTAGCTTGCTACTGCTCCGGAACACTTAGGCTGGCCGGCATGTGTCCTTCTTCGTTCCTGTGTCTGTCCCTTCGGGGAAATGTCACGCGATGAATACCGGAGTCCTGTTAGCCCGCTACAGCCCGGTTCACCGGAGTCCTGCTAGCCCAGTGCTACAGCCTGGATTCACTCGCTGATGACCGACACGTTCGATGCTGGGTCATGGATGCCTGTCCCTGTAAGTCTGTGCCGCTTTGGGTTTACGACTAGCCATGTCAGCCCGGGCTCCTTATCATATGGATGCTAGCGACACTGTCATATACGTGTGCCAAAAGGCGCAAACGGTCCCGGGCAAAGGTAAGGCGACACCCGTGGGAATACCGTGCGTGAGGCCGCAAAGTGATATGAGGTGTTACATGCTAGATCGATGTGGCATCGAGTCAGGGTCCTGACAGCGTTGGTATCAGAGCTTGACTGCCTGTAGGATTACCAAGCCAAACTGGTCGAAGTTGAGTCTAGAAAATTCTTTAGCTATATAAGGGAATTGATTGTGGGATGGAACGTAAGGCTCTTTTTACTCCTTATACCTCATGCCCTTCTGATCTGAGTTATCTTATCTTTCCTGCGGGGATTAAGAACTAGGCTTTCTCTTCTTTCTATCAGGATCACATGTTACTAATCCGTAGACTTATAAGATTGTTGGATTTAAGCTTGAGTTCAGTTTCTACTACTTCCGTATGTTAATCGTTGATCTCAAAACCTTGATATCGTGCTTCTGAGTGGTTATGCCACCATTTTGTGAATGTCTCAAATCTTTTCTAAGCATTTACAGCTGTTATGCTGTCCGAGTCATTCCAGGTTTCTAAATAGTCTGATGCATTTGCAAAATCCTTTCCCTCTGGTTTCGATGCTCCTTTATGCCAGCTCAATCACACTAATTGTTGAGTTGAGGTATTCTACTGCCTCGACCTTTATGTTGGAATAATTAATATGACCCTAGGTGTCTCAGGGGATCATCTAGTAATTTAGCCATGATTTGTGTTCCCAGTGTGATGATTCTGGCCTTTATTCTCGGAAGCATCCCGTGATGCTACTTAGTAGTAGGTATTCTACTCCTGGGTTCTGAACCCGAGATTCACTCTACCTACTTCATGTTGATAGTAATTGCTAGTGCCTTTAGGATATTAGTAACCTTGCGATAGTCCTCAAGGTCCGTGGTATATCCTTCTTCCAATTACCATGAACCATTCTTGGCAGGGGTTCTTCTGAACCAAAAGATGACAACAAGAGTGCTCTCGATGAGTTCTCCATTCATAAATCGTGACTCTGCCAGTTCTACCTTTCTGCAAGGGTTATCCGGAAGAAATATGTTGAACTTCGTTCGACATGCTAATCCATGCATCCACAACTCAGAAAATTATATGTTCCTTTGAGTTGTTCTCTTTAGTTGCATTCTGACCCTCGTCTATCAATTGATAGTCAAGAGTATGCGTGTGTTCGTTCATCGATGCCTATGACTCTTGTGGTCTGTCAAGCCATTCTATTCCGGAATGACTAGGAGAAACAAACTCCAGTACCTCTTCCATATCTTGGATTGGTTCAAAGTAGTTGTATTCCGCAGATCAAATGCCAATCCAGCTTTTGGTTCTGCTCTACCTTGGAGTATTACATATTTTATATCGGGATTGTTATAGGAATTGCACACCATCCCATGAACTCTTGGTACAGTGACACTTCTTGCCATCACTGTTCATTCCTCGGCCCTCGTGTTGATGCAACCGGAATACCGACAAATGAATTGTGATGTGTGAAATCAATACTGCTAGCAACTCTGTTGCTTGGTAGTTAAAGGATAATAATTTCATTCTTAGTATGTTGGTTTTCGAATCATCCTTCTAAGACTGATCGTGCTACCTAGTCCTTATTTCGGTGCACCCTTCGATTGATGAGTTAGGATCTTGTCAAGTCCTCACTCATTTGATCATATCGTCTTGCCCTCAAAAGCAAGATTGTTCTCGAGCTTAGTAACATACTGGTGGTTCGTGACTTTCCAAATATCTTCTTGGAGGTGTTACCGGGTTGTCACCTGACCGCTATGTTGAGTTCGTGATCAAGTTGGTTTCTTGTGAACCACCCTTTCTCCAAGAATCCGTGTTGGATACCCTGAGCTAGTTGGATAAGCTAAACAACAACTTGGAGAATTGGAAGATAAAAGCTTGCCTGACTTAGTTCGTTCCAAAGGGATATTCTTGTGTAGTGTGTGTTGAAGAAAGATGATGTCTTCATCGATTGGTCCCTGTGATCAGTTGCTGGACCTATTGTCTTGTCAATCCTTTGATTTGAGTGTGGGCTATCGTCAAATCAAATCAGTACCAATGATGCTCGTAATGTTGTCTTATTCGTGGTTGATCCCTCGAGCATACACCATTACATCTTTGTCCTGACCAATGCTATCACTTGTGCACTTAACTATGGAATTCCTTTTAAAAGGAAACCCGGATGAATTGTTGTTGAGCCCATTGACAACATCCTTATCTCCTCCATGATTTTATTGAACATTAAGCTAGTGTTGGAAATTTTTGAAAGCATTTTCTTCATGCTAGCTCATGAAGTAATTGTTGATGAAAGGAGTGACTTCCTTTTATACACGTGCATTTGGTGAAAGTTGCCGCCGTGAATTTGAGAAAGTTAGTTTTGCTTCCTCTGTAATCATCCCAAGTCAGTCATGCATATGTGCGAAGTATTCTGTGGTCTGGAGACTTGCAACCTTCATTCCATATGGGTTCCGAGCACACCAAGCCACTGATTGATTTGTTCGAGGAGAAGAAGTTCCTTCTTAAGAGCATGCCTTATGCAAGGACTTCAATGTCCTCGATGATGGTTCCCCCCTCCTGAACTCGGTAGTGTTTTATTATAAGACTACTATGTGGTCATGCTTGTCTGGGACAACGTGTTCACATGTTAGTAGCAGAACCAGCTCATGTTTTGGAGCTTGCTATCGTAGATCATCTCCCGAGAATCCCGCAACATTATCTCGTCGATTTGTGTTGCAAACTTTCATTTTTCTTTCTAGACTTGATGAGTCTGGGGTATCCTGACACCAACCAGATCTGAATCTCAGGCAGATGTGATGGTTGGAACATTTTCCAAGAATTATAATATTGGTCTCTCAATAACCGGCAAGGTGGATGTCGTGGCCAACACACCCATCCGGAAGACCTATCATTGTAGTATCTTGTTAAGGAAGTTGGTCACCTCCCCATAGGGATTTCGTAGGATTACTCCCTAGTTGCCCCTATGGATTTCTGTGTTCCGAAGTCCGACCTTTTTACTTGATGTTCTAGATATCAAACCATATCTATGGGTGGGTTACACTAGCACATCAAGGAGAACATTAGAAGCGGAGTGCTAAATGTCTCTCGGTCGATCATCCAGATTTTTATTTCCTTGGCCTTGCTAAGGTGAAATCTGAGAAGGTGTTATCTTCCTTTGCATCTGCATCATCCATCATTAGCCATCATGGTAGCAAGTTGTGTTGCCAGGATCCTTGACACGGATGTTGGTAAAACCTTGATGAATGTGGAAATGCTCAAGTTCTTGAGAGCACGCACAAGCGCTACGTGTTATCATCGGCACTAACTGGGTTTGCTCTCAGTCCCCTCGGCAATGCTATGACCTATTCAAACAGTGAATTCACTCTCTATTGTTCGGTTCTTCCCCAGTTACCAGAATCATTCCCAGCATTTGCATTTTGTTCCTAGCTTGCACCGCCAATGTGCCATTCTACCATGGGTCTCTTCCATTTCCGGTGATAAGCAAAATCATCCATTACGTTGTCTTCAACAAGGTAATCCACATCATCCAAGTCCGAGTATGCCATTCTACCGACCCCCTCCAAACGATCGCTCGAGAATTGCCTTAGGCTGGTTTAAAGAGTTTCAATGATCTCTGAATCAAAAGTAATTCTTTTTGCCACTTAAGGGGATATCTCTACGAGTCACCTTCCCTAAGGTGTATCGTTATGGTATCATGGCAACTCGACTCCTCGCTACGTTGACAATCGTTTACCACCTTCTTAGGTATGAAATTGTTGTCTACCTAGTGAACCTTCGTCATCCATTTCTTCCACCCCTATTGATGTGTATCTCGTGTCTCAACCCGAAAGATGGTTCTATGTCTCATTCCGTAAGTTAATCTTGAGTTGCTCGATCTTCGAGGAGATCGACCCTTCTAGAGTCTCCTTCTTCCCCCCCCCCCTGTCATGTTGACAGGATTTCTCAGAGCAAGACGACAAGACAAAGATGGTGGACGAATCAAAGTCCATTTGAAGTGCAACTGGATCGTGAAGATTATACTAGTTTGCGTTTCCCCTTCACCTTACCCTACACTTGAATCTCGAGACGAGATTCTTGTTTAGTGGGGGTGAGTTGTCACATCCCTAGCTTCTGGCATTGCTCTAGGCTAGCTTCATGTGTGCATCATGTCTATATTTTTGAAACTTGAATTGAGGAATATTGGAAGCCTCAAAACCCTAAATAAAAGAGGGGCAAAAACCCTAGAAATCTCATTCATTGCTCCAAAAGGCTCTTCTTAAATGTTTGATAATTTTTGGTAAGGGTTCTGGTCCCAACCAAAATATTGAACATTTTTAAGGATTTATTTTTGGGACTTTGAATTTAAATCATTAGCTATTTGAATTTGAATTATATTCATATAATTAGAATATAATTTCAAATACCCCTGAAATATTTTATGAGCTTTTGGAAAAGTCCATCTAGCCAAATAAAATTATTCAGAGGAGTTTTTGGCATTGTTTGAATTTGTTTAAAATTCAAAACAGTGGCAAAACGAAATTAAATAAAACAAAACAGAAGAAAAAAATAAAAGAGAGAAAGAACAGAGACTACCTGGCCTCACCCGTGCAGCCACCAGCCGGCCCAGCTCCCCCACCAGCGCGGCCCAGCCCACCTTCCCCCCCTTGTCCTCTTCTTCCTCTGCCAGAAGGCAGAGGCGAGGCATGGCGCGCGCCCGAAGAGCGCCGGCCACCTCCTGCTTCGCGCTGGAGGCCTCCCCCTTCGAGCCTATCCATGCGTGGAGACGCCACGCAGCCGCTCGGAGCTGTCCAGCCCTCCCTCTCTTCCCCTGGACCCCGTTCCCTCCTCTGCTTCCCTCCCGCGCACACCACCGAACGGAGCCGTCGCCACCGACGCCGTTCGCCGCGGCCACCATCCCCCTCTCGCCTCCCCGACGCCTCCCAGAGCTCCGCAGTGCCTCCCTCGACCTCCTCGACGTCTCACGCGACCAGAAGGGCCCCGAGCAGCCGCCATCGTCATCATC
The DNA here is from genome assembly GCF_002162155.2 of Triticum dicoccoides. Classification (NCBI taxonomy): domain Eukaryota; kingdom Viridiplantae; phylum Streptophyta; class Magnoliopsida; order Poales; family Poaceae; genus Triticum; species Triticum dicoccoides. The sequence goes on along the minus strand of NC_041389.1, from coordinate 597,238,671 downwards.
CCCAAGCTTCGGGCCCGGCGCCGTTCTCCGTCGAATTCGGCCACTCCAGCGCGCCCCCGAGCCCACTGACCCTCCCTACAGCTCCGCGGTGAGCCTCTGTGCAGAACCCCTCTCTCTCCCCTCGTGTTTGCGAGCCCTAGGCCATAGTTCCGTCGAGACCGAGACCTCACCGGCGCCGGACTTGTCGCCGTCGTCGTTTTGGTTCACCTCCGTCCAAACCGAGCACGCAGACGTACTCAGAGCACTCCCAGGAGCCCGTAGCGCCCACCAACCCCTCCTCCCATGCACCATAGCGCCGGTCCCGCGAACCCCCGAGCTCCGGTCGCCGCCGGGGTCGGTGCCGCGCTCAACTCCGGCCACCCCACGCCCTCTCGTGGCTCCCCCTAGATGCGCGGGAGCACGGGCTTCCTCCTGGTGCCCTCAGGGTGCCCAACCGCAGCCTGTAGTGCCAACCCGAGCTACTCCGGCGAGGTTCCGCCGTCGCCGTGGTCGCCGGCGTCACACGCCGACGTGGCCACTTAATTAGGGCGTAAACACCTCGCTAATCACCCTATGAGCCACTGCCATGTGGGCCCCTGCGCCTAATTAGGATTAGTATTTTTTCTGTTTAGTTTAACTAACCACATGGGCCCCACCCGTCAGCTTTGACCACGCTGACATGGACGTTGACCGACCCCACACGTCAGTATTGACCTGCTGACGTGTCTGTTGACCCGGCCCCACCTGCCATTGACACTAACCAGCCTCAGTCACTGACCAGTGGACCCCACTGGTCAGGTTTGACCACCAGCAGCGTCTGTTGACCTGCTGACGTCATAGTGACGCAATGCTGACGCCATAATTCATTTTCTGGAATTATTTTAATTCTAAATATTCAGGAAAATTCAGAAAATGCCTAAAACTTCTAAAATTCATAGAAATTCAACCGTAGCTCCAAATTAAATAAATTATATATGAAAAATTATCAGAAAAATTCAAGGAATCCATCTGTACCATTTTCATGCATGTTAGAACAACTTATAGCTGCTGTTTAGCACAAATCATATAAAGGGCATTAAATAATCACATATGGAGTTTAAATTTGAATCTTGTATTCAAACCAACCCCATTTAATCTGGTTTTAGATGCATTAGCCCAAAACACATTCATTTTGCCATGTCATAGCATGCATCATATTGTGCATTGCATTGATCGTGCTTTTTCTGTATTGCCGGTATTTGTCCCCTCTCGATAGCCGTGTACCGATGATGCGATCGTTGACACTGATGAAGACTCAATGCTATCTTCAGAAGTGCCAGGCAAGCAAAACCCCCTTGTTCATTCCGATAAAATCCCACTCTCTCGCTCCTGCTCTCTTTTACTGCATTAGGACAACATCGATTCATCTGTTACTTGCTGCGGTAGCTGAACCCCTTTATCCTTTGCATGACCTGTCATTCCACAGTAAATAGATGAAACCCACTAGCATGAGTAGGAGTTGTTTGAGCCCTGTTGTGCCTACTCATTCATGTTTGTTTGTCATGCCTGCTACTGCTTAGAGTTGAGTCAGGTCTGATTCGTCGGGGATGAATCAGAGGTGTGTGAACATGTCCTACTGTGTGTGAGCTAAGTGTGTGAACACGATTTGGTAAAGGTAGCGGTGAGAGGCCATGTAGGAGTACATGGTGGGTTGTCTCATTGCAGCCGTCCTCAGGAACTGAGTTCTGTGTTTGTGATCCATGATTCAGCTACTACCATACATTGGGCCCTGAAATATGACCCCGCTCGACTTCTTATTCGCCCTAGTCCTCTGTCCAGGAGTTGCAAGTAGTTTCTGGTGTTTGTAGCTTACTGGAGGCCGTGGACAGTGCTGACCGTAGGGGTGGGCTGTGATGCGGTAGGTACGTGGCACGGTGTACCGGATGCCCGTTTGGTATCTCGGGAACCCTGTTCACATCGTTTGGGGCTGTGAGCGAAACTCCGGCCGGATCTCCTCATGGATGGAACCCGAATAGGCGATAAACCTGGACTAGAGACTTGAGTGTTTAGGTAGGTCGTGGTCTACACCCACGTCGGCTTTCGCTTGAAGTCTGCCGAGCACATGTCGTGTGCAGACGCTAAGTGGTGGAAACATGTATGAAGAAGTACACCCCTGCAGGGTTAACATCATCTATTCGAATAGCCGTGTCCGCGGAAAAGGACTTCTGGGTTGCTTATATCAGTTCATAGACAAGTGAAAGTGGATACTCTAAAATACGCAAGATAAGCGTGAGTGCTATGGATGGCGTTCTCGTAGGGAGACGGGAGCGGTTCCATAGTGGTGTATTGATATGGTGAATATGTGGACTCGTGTGCGCCACCTCAAAAGAGTTACTTGCAGTCGTAGTTCAGGATAGCCACCGAGTCAAAGCTGGCTTGCTGCAGTTAAACCCCACCATCCCTTTGTTGAAAATGATGCATATGTAGTTAATTCTGATGTAAGTCTTGCTGGGTACATTTGTACTCATGTTTGCCTATTTTATGTTTTTGCAGAGAGACTTCAGTCTCACTAGTAGTTCCACGTGGACTTCGACGTTTAGCTTGTTACCTCAGCTACGATCTTGTGCCCTCGGCAGGATTTGGTAGATAGTCAGGCTTCTCAGCCTTTTTCATTTATAGATGTGTGTACCCAGACATGATAGCTTCCGCTTGTGCTTTGACTTGTATGCTCTGATTGTTGGGTCGTGAGACCCATGTTTGTAATATCTCGCTCCTCGGAGCCTATTGATTAAAATACTTGAGTTGTAGAGTCATGTTGTGATGCCATGTTGTATTTGCACATATCGAGCATATTGTGTGTATGTTATTGAAATGCTTGGTATGTGTGGGATCTGACAATCTAGTTGTTTATCCTTGGTAGCCTCTCTTACCGGGAAATGTCTCCTAGTGTTTCCACCGAGCCATGGTAGTTTGCTACTGCTCCGGGACACTTAGGCTGGCCGGCATGTGTCCTTCTTCGTTCCTGTGTCTGTCCCTTCGGGGAAATGTCACGCGATGAATACCGGAGTCCTGTTAGCCCGCTACAGCCCGGTTCACCGGAGTCCTGCTAGCCCAGTGCTACAGCCTGGATTCACTCGCTGATGACCGACACGTTCGATGCTGGGTCATGGATGCCTGTCCCTGTAAGTCTGTGCCGCTTTGGGTTTATGACTAGCCATGTCAGCCCGGGCTCCTTATCATATGGATGCTAGCGACACTGTCATATACGTGTGCCAAAAGGCGCAAACGGTCCCGGGCAAAGGTAAGGCGACACCCGTGGGAATACCGTGCGTGAGGCCGCAAAGTGATATGAGGTGTTACATGCTAGATCGATGTGGCATCGAGTCGGGGTCCTGACAATGACGCCCACCGCGCGCCCGCAGTTGCCATGGTCCTGACCCTCGTTCATGTTCGTTTAACTGCAGTTGCCATGTCGTTGAACTAGGTTGCCATGTCGGACAACTGCAGTTGCCATGGTTGCTCAACTGCAGTTGCCATGTATGGTCTGATCTAATGTAGTTGCCATGATTTCATAACTTTAGGAGTTGCCCACATACTAACACTAGGCAGTTGAGAGAGTTGCCATGTGCTCACAGACATGCTAGGGCAGTTGCCATGTAAAAAGGAAGAGTTGTCATCTGCTAACGTGCACGTTAGGGCAGTTGCCATGTACGTGCACGTTGGGGCAGTTACCATGTACCATGCAAAAACACATGGCAACTCGGTAAAAGAGAGTTGTCATCTGCTTACGTGCACACTAGGCAGTTGCCGTGTACCCTGCAAAAACACATGGTAACTCAGATAAAAAAAAGAGTTGCCACCTGCTTATAAAGCACACTAGGGGCAGTTGCCATGTGCGCTGCAAAAACACATGGCAACTAGCAGCTGGGGTGTGGGAGAGGAGACGGGCGTGTGGGCGAGATGGCAAATGCCCACACACCAGCCCTTGTGCGTGACTGAAAACTGGTGTGTGGGTGAACTGCTAAACGCCCACACACCGGCCCCTCCGTGTGGTAAAACGGATATGTGGGCGAACTATGTCACACACCACACACACGCCTTGTCCTACATGGCACAGAAAATCAGCCAGATTATGCCAAGATTCGTGCATATAGTACTGGATGGTGATGGATGCGTGTGGTCGAGATGGTCAATGCCCACACGTGTGGGCGTTAACATTTCCATATTTTTAAGGACCCGTCTAGTGGGCGCTCACGCGTCAGGTAGAGTTTCAGAGCGACTGATGAAAAAGGAGAGTACGTGGTTCCTTGTACACAAAAGGAAGTTGACAATTTAGTTTGCTTTTCAATTTTTGTTTCTTAAAAAATCATAACTTTTGAACGAAACATCGAAATTAAGATCCGCGTTCACCACTGAAATCCTCGCAATGTGCTCTTCAAAACTAGATCCCGCATGGATATGTTTTGACAAACTTTTTTTGCAATTTTATCCCTGTTTTGTGCAACTGGCTAGTTGTTGATGTGCAACTACCTAATAGTCGATGTGCAACTTTTTCTCTATCCATGGATGTGCAGTTTTCAATGATGACACCTCGCCTCAAACTACCCAATATCAAGTGAGATGTCGAACTTCGTTTGCTGCCCCATCCAACTACTTAGTAGTCGATGTGCAACTTTTCTTCTCTAGTTGGAAGTGCAATTTTTACTATTTGCTATCTCGGTCAACTGCCAAGTAGTGGATGTGCAACTTCGTAAACTGTCCCAGCCAACTACCTAACGGTTGATGTGCATGTGTAACTTTTCCCCATACCCGTGGATATGTAGTTTTCATTGCTACCACCCCTTCCCACCCATCCCAACTAGTGAGATGTGCATCTTGAGGGTCTCACATGTACACAACTTTTTCGCACCCTTATGGTCTATGGATGTGCATTTTTTCACCATTCAACAAATCCATGTCAGTGAGATGTGCAACTTTATCTATTGCCCTGGCCAACTGTCTAGCAGATTCTGTGCAACTACTTCTATTGCCCCTGCCAACTAAAACTACATATACACAAGTATGGAGGGAAAGGAGTTGTCCGTCGACTACTAAAAAGTTAGCTGAAACAATAGAGTAAGTTGCACATATAGCTGATAGGGGTAGGTGGGGGCATGGTATGAGCACGATGAAAAATTAAATATCATCCATGAATAGGGAAGGGAAGGGTTGCACATCGACTAGTAGATAGTTAGCCGGATAGTAGACTAGTTGCACATCACTAAGAAATGGTTGTCGTGGTTACTAGGTTGCAAATCTCATAAGAATTTCGATCATGCAACTTTAAAAAAATGGTTTTGAAAAAGTTGCACCATGTTGTACTAAAATTGCACGATGTAGTATAGAGTTGCACCATATGGAACCAAAGTTGGCATCAAAAATTTCATCAAAACATATCCATGCGGGATCAAGTTTGAAAGAAGTTGTCGTGAGGATTCCAATGGTGAAAATGGATCTGAATTCCGATGCACTGTTTGAAAGATCTAAATTCCATGTTTGCGACTATTTTGACTAGAGTGTGCAACTCCGCATTTAAAAAATACAAAATTGATTTTTTTACCGACTCTCCATTAGCCGAAACTCGGCAAACAAAGGCCGCCACCACGTCTCCGTCGACTACTGTATAGCAGGGTCCACTTGAGTATATTTCTACATGAACTCGGTGAACATGTAATTCTGCCGAATTTATTAAGTTCGCCTTGTTATTGTTTGTTGGAACCTGGTAAAGGCATAGCTCTGTCGAGTTACTTATCACTGTCGAGACAAATTTCGGATTAAACTTGACAGAGAGAAGTTTGCCGAGTTCCCGATAGAATAAACTTGGTGAAGTATCAGAACTCATGACAAAACCAGATTTTAGTAATGTGAGAACGACTATATGTGCAACTAGAGCTAATATAGAAGCCAGAAAAAAATGATCACCGTGTGTGCAACTTTTCAATGACCGTGTCCAACTCTAAACAACTATGTATACAACTAGAACTATTATAGATGGCAACAAAAAGTGATTGTCGTGTGTGAAACTTTCCAATGATCATGTCCAACTGAAAACAACTATATGTGCAACTAGAACTACTATAGATGCCAACAAAAAATGATCACCGTGTGTGTAACTTCCGAATGACCGTATCCAACTGAGAACAATTGTGTGCGTAATATCTAGAAATACTACAGATGCCAACAAAAAATGATCGTCGTGTGTGCAACTTTTCAATGATCGTATCCAACTGAGAACAAATATGTGTGCAATTAAAACTACTATAGATGCCAACAAAAATGATAATTAACTATATAAGTCTAGAAGTAGGTTTTGGAGACATGCACCTTTGTGTAGCAACAATCATATGTAGCCATAGGTGGCGCAGAAGCATAGGTCTTTAGGTCTTGGTCGTACGTGTAGATGGGCTTGTCCATGCCCTCGTACTGAAGGCAGAGAAACTCCGCAAGCATGATCTCCTTCACCGATGACACGAGGCAGAGAAACTCTGCAAGCAATCCTGTTCTTGTAAAGGAACGAGGCCAAATCCGGCGGCTTCTGCTCAAACGATGTATCGTCAGGAACGGGTGCGGATCCTCTGACTTCCCTTCAGCAAGGCCGCCTCTACCTTAGCCGGGAGAGCCATTGGATCAAAAGCTGGCAGTCCAGATCGAGTCAACAATTATAGCGTGTGCACTGTTCATGCAACATTGTAGCGTATGCACTGTTCATATCACTGCTTCAGTGGTCCTGTTGCGCCAGATCTGGGCGGTCCGTTCTCGATCCAACGACTAAAAGTTGGGAAAAATAGAGGCACTGCTCCTTTCTGCCTTTGCCACAGCAAGGTAGAGAATCCACAGCCGTCAGGAGCGGGATAACCTGCCAAGTAAAAAGATGGCAATCAATTTACCCGGTTGGATAAACCATGGTGCAGATTTGGCCAGGGAGCAGTGATCCAAGTTTACCTCCTCGTACCATCGTGACGACATCCCTAGCACCATGGCCAACTGCGGGATCTGAGTGGACGGGTCATGAAGCGTTGCTTGGTAATGGCGGCGATGAAGGTGTGGGAGGCAGCGACCGCGCGGGCGGGCGGGTGGGGTGAGGCGGAGGCACGGAGTTAGAGGAGGGGAGAGCGGACGGGAGGGGAGAAGAGGGTGTCAGCGTCGATGACGGCGACCGCCTCCATGGCGTGGCGGTTAGGGAGGAGCGGACTGAGTTGTGGATGAAGACGTGGGTGGTCAGGTGGATAATGACACCCCATCGATTAAAATTGCCCGACCATATCCCCATGTGCACGGTCGTTCGGGCAAAGATCGTGTGACCAGCGTGCGGCCGCTCGCGAGCGTCAGATAGTGCGCGCGCACTTTCTAGTATTTAGGTATCTTTAATCATTTCAGACGTTTAAAATCGACGACTCGTGTATTTTTTTTTCTTTCGGTCTACGACCATCTCGAAAATTGACCATGCTACAGGATATCCGACGCTGGCATAGAAAACATACCACAGGACACGACCAGAAATCAACTTTTCTTTTTGAAAAGGAGGAATACCCACGGCCTTCTATATCTCTTGATGCACATAGCATCTTAACTTTTCTTTTCGAAAAGGAGGAATACCCACGGCCTCATCTCTTGATGCACATAGCATCTTATTAAAAATTCCAGGTCCAGAACAAAGTCTTAAGTAGCAGTATGAAGCTGAAAAATAAATAAAATTGTCACAACCAGCAGAAATAGGTGACCAGAAAACAACTAACACTTGCAACAGGCATACATGTAAGATCAACGAACGTACATGTACATAGATCAGGGAACTCGTAGTGAAATAACGTCTGAGCAGCTCGCAACCAAAACCTCTGAGCAAATCAATATGAGAATAATGATGATGCCCAAGATTTGTGGGTAAGGATGTACTCCCTTCGCAAACTAATATAAGAGCGTTTAGATCACTAAAGTAGTTAGTGATCTAAACACTCTTATATTAGTTTACAGAGGGAGAGTATAACCCATTACTTTTGACTTTTTACTGGCATCTATTCTTATTGATAAAAAAAATCGGAGCAGTCAACAGCCAAATAAGAATTAATTCAAATAAAAAAATGACATGACAATTACATGCCGTTCAAGGCGGGTTTTTTTTTCTGGATAAACCATGGATGCGCTATCAAAATCAAATACACTCATTCTCTGTTAGTCTATATGTTTGACATGCTGTTTCAAAATTGTCAAATATGCCATGTTCTTTGCACGACAATGGTGGTGCAAATCACTATTGAACGTTCTCTCGGGTGCTTTCAGAGCTTCTTACTGGGTCAAAATAGGGATGAGCCTGCACCGCAAAATGATAGATTTTTAAGTGAAAAACAATGTAGAAATTGTAATATCTCGTATTGATCTGGCAAAATGATTCTTGGATGTACGAGTGGGAGAGATACCATGGCTTCCTTTGCTGTAAGCCTTTCCTGGTGGTCATAGCGAAGCAGCTTGTCTAGAAAATCGATAGCCTGCACAAGTAAAAACATGTCAATATAACACATCTAATGAGTAGTGGACCAGGTTGATTAAAGAAGGTGAGTCACCTCGGGGCTCACTAAGTGTCTGTTGCCTGAGTCAACAAACTTCTCCCATGGCTTCTTCCTGTGTCTGCAGCAATATATATAGTTAGATCATGCTGTTATGTTAACTGTTTTTCTGAAAATAATTCTCCCAAGGATAATCCAAATGAATCCATGACCTTCCAACAAGCATTTCAAGCTGTGGGTCAAGCCGAAGACCGTATTTTTCGAGGTAGCGGTGGAAATCTTCTGTCCCAAGAACCTACAGCAGCAGCATGTAGTGCATACATTAGTCCTATCAAACACTATCAATTCATTCAGAAAAATGGGCTGCAGAAAGCAATAGATTCTTTGGAACAAGAGAAGCGAGTATCATAATTCATCTTGCCGTTAGGCCATAGCTATGAAATAGGATTACTAAATGTGTTGAACAACCATTTCTTCAGCGCATTGGAACAAGAGCAAACTGTTCAACTAAAACTGCTGACAAAAAATTACTATAAAACTAAAACAACATACTCCCTCCGTCCGAAAAAGCTTGTCCTCAAATGGATGTATCTAGCACCAAGTTAGGATGTATCTAGCACCAAGTTAGTGCTAGATACATCTATTTGAGGGACAAGTTTGGGACAAGCTTTTTCGGACGGAGGGAGTATGATAGCCAGTCATAATGACCTTAAGGGCAGTAGTACTCGTGTTCACAAGGCAGTGAAAACACCACAATTGCACAAGGCAATGTGTTGTACTCCCTCCGATATTTGTAGTACTCCCTCCGATCTGTAGTACTCCCTCCGATCCATATTTGTCACTGATATTTAAGCACTGTCAGCAATGTGTTGTAAAAGGAATGGCTATGATGGTCCAAGAGTAAGTTGCAAGGCTAAAGTTACAAAGCCATAAGATGTAGGGTGTATAGCTTGAGGTAATCCCTCTTGACAATCTTTTTTTCATGATAGTTGAATCCTTGATTCCTGCAAAATGCAGAATCAGCTTGCAAACAAGCCTGATGCGTCTATTTTTTATCTCACTATGAGAATATTTTTAAACATGGTACTTTCAGGGTTGTATCATAAGCGGTGGCTAAGGTCTTTCCTACCATTCTTCATGCTGAAGTGCATACCGCTAATCGACAAAAATATGCAGTGTTTGATTCTTGGAATCAAATAAATTGCATTATTTGGTTAGTATTACTTGAGGTGATAGGTGGACAAAACTAGAGAGGTGAACAAACTGCACATGAATGTCATGTACTCCCTTCCATATCAAAATAAGTGCATACCGCTACTCTACTAGCATGTCAAAAAAACGTCTTATATTTTGACACTGATAGCGACCTAAACGCTCTTATATTTCTTTACGGAGGGAGTAGTAGATATTAGAAGATGAGTGACATTTTAGTGCATTTTCCCATAAAAACTCCATGGTGGTTGCATTACTCTGACTGCCAACAGCACGATGCAACACGGGATGAGGCAAACGCAGAACGACAAGCAACGGCTACAAACCCGAGAGGCGAAGCACGAGGAAAAACATGTATCATCTTGTTATTGTTGCATGTCTATATATTCAAAGCAACTCATTCCCAACAGAACAGAGCAAAGGCATATTTGCGATGAAGTCAAAGATGAAGCCAAGAGGCAAGCGAAGGGAGGAAAAGGACGCATCATCTTCTTTCAGTTGTTGTATGACTACTTAGGAGCCATAACAAACCCGTGGTAGAGCTAGAGGCGTAACAGACATAGGGAAAGGAAATGGAAAAAGACGATAATTTGTGTTCTAGCGATTGTGGTATGCCTATATAAGATCCATAACAACACAGTGACTTACCTCTAGCGATCACGATGACTATTTAAGATTCATAGCAACACATGCCGTGTTAGAATGTACTCCCTCCGTCCCAAAATTCTTGTCTTAGATTCGTCTAGATACGGATGTATCTAATACTAAAACATGACTTGATACATCCGTATTTAGACAAATCTAGGACAAGAATTTTGGGACGGAGGGAGTATGTAATTGTGTATAACATAGTGGATGTCGAGTCAGGAGGAAGTGCAAAAGAAAAGTGTGCGCCCATAGTTTGTTTATCTAAGGTCCGCAGCAATGCACATGTACTCTACTAGCATGATCAATTTTATAGTTCAAACATCTTCTAATTAAAGATGTCATTTCATAGCGCAAGAGTAAAATGCCAGTGAGAAATACTAGGACAGAAGTTGGCTGCTTTAAGAAGCTGCAAACATACCTTGGCTATTTTGACTAATTGTTGGTAGTTATCCTGACCATGAAAGAAAGGGTCCACGCGGAATATCTGTTAAGAAAATCAGAATGTGTATCATTAGAAGTTAATGGAGATGATTGCCTGATCATAGACTTGCTCCTTACCATTGCTGCAAACATGCAACCAAGGCTCCACAAATCTAACGAGTAGTCATAGTCTAGCAAATCCACAAGTAATTCAGGGCCCTTATAACATCTGTCAACAGCACAGCATGCAGTAAGCCACGGATAAAAAGAAGAAAAATAATAGAGAATATCAACCAGACAAACAGAAGAAAAATAATAGAGAATATCAACCAGCAGTTGCAACTATAGACACCAATAGAAACATTGGAGACGGTTACTTTGATCTTTATATATGCGGATGATACTCTAATGGCATAACCTACTGTGAATCCCTACACGACTCATTCCAACGAGTCAGGTAGGTGAATTTAAAATTGCTATGGGCAAAGTCAAGCATCCAAAATAAAGGAGCTCTAGAATTCAGTCCCATTTCATAAATCTGCTAAAGTCATACACAACGGAGGACCGTAGGAGGTCCACAAGTGAATGCAATATTAAAAATTTACATGCATAAGTGTACTTAAAAATTAAAATACCTTTACTAGCAAGTTGAATAAGTCTAATGACATCCAACTTCCAGAGCTTGTGGTACTAACCTTGAAGCAACTCTAACATTATATTCCATCCTGGGGTGGTAGAACTCAGCGAGACCCCAATCAATAAGACGAAGCTGGCGTTTTTCATGATCAATCATGATATTGTGGGGCTTGACATCTCGATGCATGATACCCCGTGAGTGAGAAAAATCTAGTGCCTACACAAACACCTGGAAAAAGTTAAAAGGCCATCAAATTAAATGTTTGTTCAGCATGTCGCATCCAGTGTTGGCCACTGAAGTAGTGCAAACTTCAGCAAACAGAGTTGCTCCACAAAACTGTGCCAGTGACATACTGATGTGTTTGAATATTGCAAAATAGGTAGTAATATTGTAGGTCAAGTGTAGAAGTACACATTGACGTAATTCAACTTTGTCCACCCATGAGATTCTACCAACCCAAACAAAATCAAAGGAAAGAAGCTAAGTATGCTATTAACTCTCAAACAGTGTAGTTTGTAGAAAGAGATGTCACTCTTGGTCCACATAAGTACCAGTATTTTTCAAAATACAGCTACAGAACAAGGGGAGGAAGGCAGCAATTATGAAATCACACTACAGATAAAAAGAATTCATGTATTGGGAAAACATGATTAGAATGAAACAAGCCACAATACTCTACAGTTTGCCGATTATGCAATATAAATATTTTTTAAATAAGAAAACAGAAATGCACCAAGAAAAATCAATATAGAAAAGAACATATGAATATTATCCATGTCAAAATACTTTCCCAGTTCAGATTCTTGCCTTTAATAATTCAAATATATAGTATCTGATATCGTAATCCGATAGTGTGGGGTAGAGTACTCTGAAGTCAGTATTGTTGACATATTCAAAGATCAGACTAGGCGTCTTTGAATCATCATCTCTGACAACATCGAGTAGCTTTATAATGTTAGGTCCGCCATATAAGTTCTGAAGTATCTTTATTTCCCTCTTTATCTGCATCATCATAAAAAATTCAATAAGGTTTGATAGATTACAAGATGCAATGACAGTACTTTGCAATGAAGCAAACAGATAACCAAACACATCAGCATAGGTGCATCATTGAACTGTATTTGGTCAAAGTGAGGCATATGCTAACACATTCTTAGCTCAAAAGATTGTATGCCTAGAAACAACCAAGTAATTGGTAATCACTATTTCCCAGGTTAGATACAAGGGAAGAAACTTCTATATAGGAATAAGGACCAGAGCATGATCATATGCAGTTAGAAGGGCAATAGACCGAACACCAGATTCTAATTTTTTCTTCGATGCCCAATTGCTAGGGTTAACAGCATCTGAAATTAAAACTGACCAGTAATCAGAACTTCTACGAAGGCCTAGAACAGAGTCAAGGACAGTTCTAAGGATGACCCTGAGAAGTTCCGAGGAGATAGTTCCAAGATGGCTTAACAATGAAAGGAAATAGAGATGACACATGGAAACAGCGACCTACTACAGGACAACATTTTAATTTC